>NC_086447.1:658767004-659091893 GCF_028390025.1 Pseudophryne corroboree
TCTTCCAATGGACTTTTTAGTGAAACCCAATAGATAGCTTTATTTTCTCTTTGTTTACTCAAATATTGAATGCTTATGTCTTATAAATTTAGTAGGAAAGTATTCTAATGACTTGCTTATGACACCCCATAGAATATATTATGTTTAGTACCTTGGACACTGTAGCTTATTCACTTAAATCTCTGATAAATTGTGTGTCTGGTATGCACAGTCTGGTTAGCACAGTTAGTAAGGTGTTGGGTTTGCATTATCAAATTAAGACTGTCATTGGTTCAAATCCCATGTTATCATGTTTTTATTTTACTAGTGTGGTTTGTGGCTCTATAATATGAATGCCTATGTCTTTTAACAACAATAGTCAAGTCTTCCAATGGACTTTTTAGTGAAACCCAATAGATAGCTTTATTTTCTCTTTGTTTACTAAAATATTGAATGCTTATGTCTTGTAAATTTAGTAGGAAAGTATCCTAATGACTTGCTTATGACACCCCATAGAATATATTATGTTTAGTACCTTGGACACTGTAGCTTATTTACTTAAATCTCTGATAAATTGTGCATCTGGTATGCACAGTCTGGTTAGCACAGTTAGTAAGGTTTTGGCTTTGCACTATCAAATTAAGACTGTCATTGGTTCGAATACCATATTTTCATTTTACTATTGTGCTTTGTGGCTCTATAATATGAATGCCTATGTCTTTTAACAACAATAGTCATGTCTTCCAATGGACTTTTTAGTGAAACCCAATAGATAGCTTTATTTTCTCTTTGTTTACTCAAATATTGAATGCTTATGTCTTATAAATTTAGTAGGAAAGTATTCTAATGACTTGCTTATGACACCCCATAGAATATATTATGTTTAGTACCTTGGACACTGTAGCTTATTCACTTAAATCTCTGATAAATTGTGTGTCTGGTATGCACAGTCTAGTTAGCACAGTTAGTAAGGTGTTTGGTTTGCACTATCAAATTAAGACTGTCATTGGCTCGAATCCCATGATATCATGTTTTTATTTTACTAGTGTGGTTTGTGGCTCTATAATATGAATGCCTATGTTTTTTAACAACAATAGTCAAGTCTTCCAATGGACTTTTTAGTGAAACCCAATAGATAGCTTTATTTTCTCTTTGTTTACTCAAATATTGAATGCTTATGTCTTATAAATTTAGTAGGAAAGTATTCTAATGACTTGCTTATGACACCCCGTAGAATATATTATGTTTAGTACCTTGGACACTGTAGCTTATTCACTTAAATCTCTGATAAATTGTGTATCTGGTATGCACAGTCTGGTTAGCACAGTTAGTAATGTGTTTGGTTTGCACTATCAAATTAAGACTGTCATTGGCTCGAATCCCATGTTATCATGTTTTTATTTTACTAGTGTGGTTTGTGGCTCTATAATATGAATGCCTATGTTTTTTAACAACAATAGTCAAGTCTTCCAATGGACTTTTTAGTGAAACCCAATAGATAGCTTTATTTTCTCTTTGTTTACTCAAATATTGAATGCTTATGTCTTATAAATTTAGTAGGAAAGTATTCTAATGACTTGCTTATGACACCCCATAGAATATATTATGTTTAGTACCTTGGACACTGTAGCTTATTCACTTAAATCTCTGATAAATTGTGTGTCTGGTATGCACAGTCTAGTTAGCACAGTTAGTAAGGTGTTTGGTTTGCACTATCAAATTAAGACTGTCATTGGCTCGAATCCCATGTTATCATGTTTTTATTTTACTAGTGTGGTTTGTGGCTCTATAATATGAATGCCTATGTTTTTTAACAACAATAGTCAAGTCTTCCAATGGACTTTTTAGTGAAACCCAATAGATAGCTTTATTTTCTCTTTGTTTACTCAAATATTGAATGCTTATGTCTTATAAATTTAGTAGGAAAGTATTCTAATGACTTGCTTATGACACCCCATAGAATATATTATGTTTAGTACCTTGGACACTGTAGCTTATTCACTTAAATCTCTGATAAATTGTGTGTCTGGTATGCACAGTCTGGTTAGCACAGTTAGTAAGGTGTTGGGTTTGCACTATCAAATTAAGACTGTCATTGGTTCAAATCCCATGTTATCATGTTTTTATTTTACTAGTGTGGTTTGTGGCTCTATAATATGAATGCCTATGTCTTTTAACAACAATAGTCAAGTCTTTCAATGGACTTTTTAGTGAATTCCAATAGATAGCTTTATTTTATCTTTGTTTACTCAAATATTGAATGCTTATGTCTTATAAATTTAGTAGGAAAGTATTCTAATACTTTGCTTATGACACCCCATAGAATATATTATGTTTAGTACCTTGGACACTGTAGCTTATTCACTTAAATCTCTGATAAATTGTGTGTCTGGTATGCACAGTCTGGTTAGCACAGTTAGTAAGGTGTTGGGTTTGCACTATCAAATTAAGACTGTCATTGGTTCAAATCCCATGTTATCATGTTTTTATTTTACTATTGTGCTTTGTGGCTCTATAATATGAATGCCTATGTCTTTTAACAACAATAGTCAAGTCTTCCAATGGACTTTTTAGTGAAACCCAATAGATAGCTTTATTTTCTCTTTGTTTACTCAAATATTGAATGCTTATGTCTTATAAATTTAGTAGGAAAGTATTCTAATGACTTGCTTATGACACCCCATAGAATATATTATGTTTAGTACCTTGGACACTGTAGCTTATTCACTTAAATCTCTGATAAATTGTGTGTCTGGTATGCACAGTCTGGTTAGCACAGTTAGTAAGGTGTTGGGTTTGCATTATCAAATTAAGACTGTCATTGGTTCAAATCCCATGTTATCATGTTTTTATTTTACTAGTGTGGTTTGTGGCTCTATAATATGAATGCCTATGTCTTTTAACAACAATAGTCAAGTCTTCCAATGGACTTTTTAGTGAAACCCAATAGATAGCTTTATTTTCTCTTTGTTTACTAAAATATTGAATGCTTATGTCTTGTAAATTTAGTAGGAAAGTATCCTAATGACTTGCTTATGACACCCCATAGAATATATTATGTTTAGTACCTTGGACACTGTAGCTTATTTACTTAAATCTCTGATAAATTGTGCATCTGGTATGCACAGTCTGGTTAGCACAGTTAGTAAGGTTTTGGCTTTGCACTATCAAATTAAGACTGTCATTGGTTCGAATACCATATTTTCATTTTACTATTGTGCTTTGTGGCTCTATAATATGAATGCCTATGTCTTTTAACAACAATAGTCATGTCTTCCAATGGACTTTTTAGTGAAACCCAATAGATAGCTTTATTTTCTCTTTGTTTACTCAAATATTGAATGCTTATGTCTTATAAATTTAGTAGGAAAGTATTCTAATGACTTGCTTATGACACCCCATAGAATATATTATGTTTAGTACCTTGGACACTGTAGCTTATTCACTTAAATCTCTGATAAATTGTGTGTCTGGTATGCACAGTCTAGTTAGCACAGTTAGTAAGGTGTTTGGTTTGCACTATCAAATTAAGACTGTCATTGGCTCGAATCCCATGATATCATGTTTTTATTTTACTAGTGTGGTTTGTGGCTCTATAATATGAATGCCTATGTTTTTTAACAACAATAGTCAAGTCTTCCAATGGACTTTTTAGTGAAACCCAATAGATAGCTTTATTTTCTCTTTGTTTACTCAAATATTGAATGCTTATGTCTTATAAATTTAGTAGGAAAGTATTCTAATGACTTGCTTATGACACCCCGTAGAATATATTATGTTTAGTACCTTGGACACTGTAGCTTATTCACTTAAATCTCTGATAAATTGTGTATCTGGTATGCACAGTCTGGTTAGCACAGTTAGTAATGTGTTTGGTTTGCACTATCAAATTAAGACTGTCATTGGCTCGAATCCCATGTTATCATGTTTTTATTTTACTAGTGTGGTTTGTGGCTCTATAATATGAATGCCTATGTTTTTTAACAACAATAGTCAAGTCTTCCAATGGACTTTTTAGTGAAACCCAATAGATAGCTTTATTTTCTCTTTGTTTACTCAAATATTGAATGCTTATGTCTTATAAATTTAGTAGGAAAGTATTCTAATGACTTGCTTATGACACCCCATAGAATATATTATGTTTAGTACCTTGGACACTGTAGCTTATTCACTTAAATCTCTGATAAATTGTGTGTCTGGTATGCACAGTCTAGTTAGCACAGTTAGTAAGGTGTTTGGTTTGCACTATCAAATTAAGACTGTCATTGGCTCGAATCCCATGTTATCATGTTTTTATTTTACTAGTGTGGTTTGTGGCTCTATAATATGAATGCCTATGTTTTTTAACAACAATAGTCAAGTCTTCCAATGGACTTTTTAGTGAAACCCAATAGATAGCTTTATTTTCTCTTTGTTTACTCAAATATTGAATGCTTATGTCTTATAAATTTAGTAGGAAAGTATTCTAATGACTTGCTTATGACACCCCATAGAATATATTATGTTTAGTACCTTGGACACTGTAGCTTATTCACTTAAATCTCTGATAAATTGTGTGTCTGGTATGCACAGTCTGGTTAGCACAGTTAGTAAGGTGTTGGGTTTGCACTATCAAATTAAGACTGTCATTGGTTCAAATCCCATGTTATCATGTTTTTATTTTACTAGTGTGGTTTGTGGCTCTATAATATGAATGCCTATGTCTTTTAACAACAATAGTCAAGTCTTTCAATGGACTTTTTAGTGAATTCCAATAGATAGCTTTATTTTATCTTTGTTTACTCAAATATTGAATGCTTATGTCTTATAAATTTAGTAGGAAAGTATTCTAATACTTTGCTTATGACACCCCATAGAATATATTATGTTTAGTACCTTGGACACTGTAGCTTATTCACTTAAATCTCTGATAAATTGTGTGTCTGGTATGCACAGTCTGGTTAGCACAGTTAGTAAGGTGTTGGGTTTGCACTATCAAATTAAGACTGTCATTGGTTCAAATCCCATGTTATCATGTTTTTATTTTACTATTGTGCTTTGTGGCTCTATAATATGAATGCCTATGTCTTTTAACAACAATAGTCAAGTCTTCCAATGGACTTTTTAGTGAAACCCAATAGATAGCTTTATTTTCTCTTTGTTTACTCAAATATTGAATGCTTATGTCTTATAAATTTAGTAGGAAAGTATTCTAATGACTTGCTTATGACACCCCATAGAATATATTATGTTTAGTACCTTGGACACTGTAGCTTATTCACTTAAATCTCTGATAAATTGTGTGTCTGGTATGCACAGTCTGGTTAGCACAGTTAGTAAGGTGTTGGGTTTGCATTATCAAATTAAGACTGTCATTGGTTCAAATCCCATGTTATCATGTTTTTATTTTACTAGTGTGGTTTGTGGCTCTATAATATGAATGCCTATGTCTTTTAACAACAATAGTCAAGTCTTCCAATGGACTTTTTAGTGAAACCCAATAGATAGCTTTATTTTCTCTTTGTTTACTAAAATATTGAATGCTTATGTCTTGTAAATTTAGTAGGAAAGTATCCTAATGACTTGCTTATGACACCCCATAGAATATATTATGTTTAGTACCTTGGACACTGTAGCTTATTCACTTAAATCTCTGATAAATTGTGCATCTGGTATGCACAGTCTGGTTAGCACAGTTAGTAAGGTTTTGGCTTTGCACTATCAAATTAAGACTGTCATTGGTTCGAATACCATATTTTCATTTTACTATTGTGCTTTGTGGCTCTATAATATGAATGCCTATGTCTTTTAACAACAATAGTCATGTCTTCCAATGGACTTTTTAGTGAAACCCAATAGATAGCTTTATTTTCTCTTTGTTTACTCAAATATTGAATGCTTATGTCTTATAAATTTAGTAGGAAAGTATTCTAATGACTTGCTTATGACACCCCATAGAATATATTATGTTTAGTACCTTGGACACTGTAGCTTATTCACTTAAATCTCTGATAAATTGTGTGTCTGGTATGCACAGTCTAGTTAGCACAGTTAGTAAGGTGTTTGGTTTGCACTATCAAATTAAGACTGTCATTGGCTCGAATCCCATGATATCATGTTTTTATTTTACTAGTGTGGTTTGTGGCTCTATAATATGAATGCCTATGTTTTTTAACAACAATAGTCAAGTCTTCCAATGGACTTTTTAGTGAAACCCAATAGATAGCTTTATTTTCTCTTTGTTTACTCAAATATTGAATGCTTATGTCTTATAAATTTAGTAGGAAAGTATTCTAATGACTTGCTTATGACACCCCGTAGAATATATTATGTTTAGTACCTTGGACACTGTAGCTTATTCACTTAAATCTCTGATAAATTGTGTGTCTGGTATGCACAGTCCAGTTAGCACAGTTAGTAAGGTGTTTGGTTTGCACTATCAAATTAAGACTGTCATTGGCTCGAATCCCATGATATCATGTTTTTATTTTACTAGTGTGGTTTGTGGCTCTATAATATGAATGCCTATGTTTTTTAACAACAATAGTCAAGTCTTCCAATGGACTTTTTAGTGAAACCCAATAGATAGCTTTATTTTCTCTTTGTTTACTCAAATATTGAATGCTTATGTCTTATAAATTTAGTAGGAAAGTATTCTAATGACTTGCTTATGACACCCCATAGAATATATTATGTTTAGTACCTTGGACACTGTAGCTTATTCACTTAAATCTCTGATAAATTGTGTGTCTGGTATGCACAGTCTGGTTAGCACAGTTAATAAGGTGTTGGGTTTGCACTATCAAATTAAGACTGTCATTGGTTCAAATCCCATGTTATCATGTTTTTATTTTACTAGTGTGGTTTGTGGCTCTATAATATGAATGTCTATGTCTTTTAACAACAATAGTCAAGTCTTTCAATGGACTTTTTAGTGAAATCCAATAGATAGCTTTATTTTATCTTTGTTTACTCAAATATTGAATGCTTATGTCTTATAAATTTAGTAGGAAAGTATTCTAATGACTTGCTTATGACACCCCATAGAATATATTATGTTTAGTACCTTGGACACTGTAGCTTATTCACTTAAATCTCTGATAAATTGTGTGTCTGGTATGCACAGTCTGGTTAGCACAGTTAGTAAGGTGTTGGGTTTGCACTATCAAATTAAGACTGTCATTGGCTCGAATCCCATGTTATCATGTTTTTATTTTACTAGTGTGGTTTGTGGCTCTATAATATGAATGCCTATGTTTTTTAACAACAATAGTCAAGTCTTCCAATGGACTTTTTAGTGAAACCCAATAGATAGCTTTATTTTCTCTTTGTTTACTCAAATATTGAATGCTTATGTCTTATAAATTTAGTAGGAAAGTATTCTAATGACTTGCTTATGACACCCCATAGAATATATTATGTTTAGTACCTTGGACACTGTAGCTTATTCACTTAAATCTCTGATAAATTGTGTGTCTGGTATGCACAGTCTGGTTAGCACAGTTAGTAAGGTGTTGGGTTTGCACTATCAAATTAAGACTGTCATTGGTTCAAATCCCATGTTATCATGTTTTTATTTTACTAGTGTGGTTTGTGGCTCTATAATATGAATGCCTATGTCTTTTAACAACAATAGTCAAGTCTTTCAATGGACTTTTTAGTGAATTCCAATAGATAGCTTTATTTTATCTTTGTTTACTCAAATATTGAATGCTTATGTCTTATAAATTTAGTAGGAAAGTATTCTAATACTTTGCTTATGACACCCCATAGAATATATTATGTTTAGTACCTTGGACACTGTAGCTTATTCACTTAAATCTCTGATAAATTGTGTGTCTGGTATGCACGGTCTGGTTAGCACAGTTAATAAGGTGTTGGGTTTGCGCTATCAAATTAAGACTGTCATTGGTTCAAATCCCATGTTATCATGTTTTTATTTTACTATTGTGCTTTGTGGCTCTATAATATGAATGCCTATGTCTTTTAACAACAATAGTCAAGTCTTCCAATGGACTTTTTAGTGAAACCCAATAGATAGCTTTATTTTCTCTTTGTTTACTAAAATATTGAATGCTTATGTCTTATAAATTTAGTAGGAAAGTATTCTAATGACTTGCTTATGACACCCCATAGAATATATTATGTTTAGTACCTTGGACACTATAGCTTATTCACTTAAATCTCTGATAAATTGTGTGTCTGGTATGCACAGTCTGGTTAGCACAGTTAGTAAGGTGTTGGGTTTGCATTATCAAATTAAGACTGTCATTGGTTCAAATCCCATGTTATCATGTTTTTATTTTACTAGTGTGGTTTGTGGCTCTATAATATGAATGCCTATGTCTTTTAACAACAATAGTCAAGTCTTCCAATGGACTTTTTAGTGAAACCCAATAGATAGCTTTATTTTCTCTTTGTTTACTAAAATATTGAATGCTTATGTCTTGTAAATTTAGTAGGAAAGTATCCTAATGACTTGCTTATGACACCCCATAGAATATATTATGTTTAGTACCTTGGACACTGTAGCTTATTCACTTAAATCTCTGATAAATTGGGCATCTGGTATGCACAGTCTGGTTAGCACAGTTAGTAAGGTGTTGGCTTTGCACTATCAAATTAAGACTGTCATTGGTTCGAATACCATGTTTTCATTTTACTATTGTGCTTTGTGGCTCTATAATATGAATGCCTATGTCTTTTAACAACAATAGTCAAGTCTTCCAATGGACTTTTTAGTGAAACCCAATAGATAGCTTTATTTTCTCTTTGTTTACTAAAATATTGAATGCTTATGTCTTATAAATTTAGTAGGAAAGTATTCTAATGACTTGCTTATGACACCCCATAGAATATATTATGTATAGTACCTTGGACACTGTAGCTTATTCACTTAAATCTCTGATAAATTGTGTGTCTGGTATGCACAGTCTAGTTAGCACAGTTAGTAAGGTGTTTGGTTTGCACTATCAAATTAAGACTGCCATTGGCTCGAATCCCATGATATCATGTTTTTATTTTACTAGTGTGGTTTGTGGCTCTATAATATGAATGCCTATGTTTTTTTAACAACAATAGTCAAGTCTTCCAATGGACTTTTTAGTGAAACCCAATAGATAGCTTTATTTTCTCTTTGTTTACTCAAATATTGAATGCTTATGTCTTATAAATTTAGTAGGAAAGTATTCTAATGACTTGCTTATGACACCCTGTAGAATATATTATGTTTAGTACCTTGGACACTGTAGCTTATTCACTTAAATCTCTGATAAATTGTGTGTCTGGTATGCACAGTCTAGTTAGCACAGTTAGTAAGGTGTTTGGTTTGCACTATCATATTAAGACTGTCATTGGCTCGAATACCATGATATCATGTTTTTATTTTACTAGTGTGGTTTGTGGCTCTATAATATGAATGCCTATGTTTTTTAACAACAATAGTCAAGTCTTCCAATGGACTTTTTAGTGAAACCCAATAGATAGCTTTATTTTCTCTTTGTTTACTCAAATATTGAATGCTTATGTCTTATAAATTTAGTAGGAAAGTATTCTAATGACTTGCTTATGACACCCCATAGAATATATTATGTTTAGTACCTTGGACACTGTAGCTTATTCACTTAAATCTCTGATAAATTGTGTGTCTGGTATGCACAGTCTGGTTAGCACAGTTAGTAAGGTGTTGGGTTTGCACTGTCAAATTAAGACTGTCATTGGTTCAAATCCCATGTTATCATGTTTTTATTTTACTAGTGTGGTTTGTGGCTCTATAATATGAATGCCTATGTCTTTTAACAACAATAGTCAAGTCTTCCAATGGACTTTTTAGTGAAACCCAATAGATAGCTTTATTTTCTCTTTGTTTACTAAAATATTGAATGCTTATGTCTTGTAAATTTAGTAGGAAAGTATCCTAATGACTTGCTTATGACACCCCATAGAATATATTATGTTTAGTACCTTGGACACTGTAGCTTATTCACTTAAATCTCTGATAAATTGTGCATCTGGTATGCACAGTCTGGTTAGCACAGTTAGTAAGGTGTTGGCTTTGCACTATCAAATTAAGACTGTCATTGGTTCAAATCCCATGTTATCATGTTTTTATTTTACTATTGTGCTTTGTGGCTCTATAATATGAATGCCTATGTCGTTTAACAACAATAGTCAAGTCTTCCAATGGACTTTTTAGTGAAACCCAATAGATAGCTTTATTTTCTCTTTGTTTACTAAAATATTGAATGCTTATGTCTTATAAATTTAGTAGGAAAGTATTCTAATGACTTGCTTATGACACCCCATAGAATATATTATGTTTAGTACCTTGGACACTGTAGCTTATTCACTTAAATCTCTGATAAATTGTGTGTCTGGTATACACAGTCTGGTTAGCACAGTTAGTAAGGTGTTGGGTTTGCATTATCAAATTAAGACTGTCATTGGTTCAAATCCCATGTTATCATGTTTTTATTTTACTAGTGTGGTTTGTGGCTCTATAATATGAATGCCTATGTCTTTTAACAACAATAGTCAAGTCTTCCAATGGACTTTTTAGTGAAACCCAATAGATAGCTTTATTTTCTCTTTGTTTACTAAAATATTGTATGCTTATGTCTTGTAAATTTAGTTGGAAAGTATCCTAATGACTTGCTTATGACACCCCATAGAATATATTATGTTTAGTACCTTGGACACTGTAGCTTATTCACTTAAATCTCTGATAAATTGTGCATCTGGTATGCACAGTCTGGTTAGCACAGTTAGTAAGGTGTTGGCTTTGCACTATCAAATTAAGACTGTCATTGGTTCGAATACCATGTTTTCATTTTACTATTGTGCTTTGTGGCTCTATAATATGAATGCCTATGTCTTTTAACAACAATAGTCAAGTCTTCCAATGGACTTTTTAGTGAAACCCAATAGATAGCTTTATTTTCTCTTTGTTTACTAAAATATTGAATGCTTATGTCTTATAAATTTAGTAGGAAAGTATTCTAATGACTTGCTTATGACACCCCATAGAATATATTATGTATAGTACCTTGGACACTGTAGCTTATTCACTTAAATCTCTGATAAATTGTGTGTCTGGTATGCACAGTCTAGTTAGCACAGTTAGTAAGGTGTTTGGTTTGCACTATCAAATTAAGACTGTCATTGGCTCGAATCCCATGATATCATGTTTTTATTTTACTAGTGTGGTTTGTGGCTCTATAATATGAATGCCTATGTTTTTTAACAACAATAGTCAAGTCTTCCAATGGACTTTTTAGTGAAACCCAATAGATAGCTTTATTTTCTCTTTGTTTACTCAAATATTGAATGCTTATGTCTTATAAATTTAGTAGGAAAGTATTCTAATGACTTGCTTATGACACCCCGTAGAATATATTATGTTTAGTACATTGGACACTGTAGCTTATTCACTTAAATCTCTGATAAATTGTGTGTCTGGTATGCACAGTCCAGTTAGCACAGTTAGTAAGGTGTTTGGTTTGCACTATCAAATTAAGACTGTCATTGGCTCGAATCCCATGATATCATGTTTTTATTTTACTAGTGTGGTTTGTGGCTCTATAATATGAATGCCTATGTTTTTTAACAACAATAGTCAAGTCTTCCAATGGACTTTTTAGTGAAACCCAATAGATAGCTTTATTTTCTCTTTGTTTACTCAAATATTGAATGCTTATGTCTTATAAATTTAGTAGGAAAGTATTCTAATGACTTGCTTATGACACCCCATAGAATATATTATGTTTAGTACCTTGGACACTGTAGCTTATTCACTTAAATCTCTGATAAATTGTGTGTCTGGTATGCACTGTCTGGTTAGCACAGTTAGTAAGGTGTTGGGTTTGCACTATCAAATTAAGACTGTCATTGGTTCAAATCCCATGTTATCATGTTTTTATTTTACTAGTGTGGTTTGTGGCTCTATAATATGAATGTCTATGTCTTTTAACAACAATAGTCAAGTCTTTCAATGGACTTTTTAGTGAAATCCAATAGATAGCTTTATTTTATCTTTGTTTACTCAAATATTGAATACTTATGTCTTATAAATTTAGTAGGAAAGTATTCTAATGACTTGCTTATGACACCCCATAGAATATATTATGTTTAGTACCTTGGACACTGTAGCTTATTCACTTAAATCTCTGATAAATTGTGTGTCTGGTATGCACAGTCTGGTTAGCACAGTTAGTAAGGTGTTGGGTTTGCACTATCAAATTAAGACTGTCATTGGCTCGAATCCCATGTTATCATGTTTTTATTTTACTAGTGTGGTTTGTGGCTCTATAATATGAATGCCTATGTTTTTTAACAACAATAGTCAAGTCTTCCAATGGACTTTTTAGTGAAACCCAATAGATAGCTTTATTTTCTCTTTGTTTACTCAAATATTGAATGCTTATGTCTTATAAATTTAGTAGGAAAGTATTCTAATGACTTGCTTATGACACCCCATAGAATATATTATGTTTAGTACCTTGGACACTGTAGCTTATTCACTTAAATCTCTGATAAATTGTGTGTCTGGTATGCACAGTCTGGTTAGCACAGTTAGTAAGGTGTTGGGTTTGCACTATCAAATTAAGACTGTCATTGGTTCAAATCCCATGTTATCATGTTTTTATTTTACTAGTGTGGTTTGTGGCTCTATAATATGAATGCCTATGTCTTTTAACAACAATAGTCAAGTCTTTCAATGGACTTTTTAGTGAATTCCAATAGATAGCTTTATTTTATCTTTGTTTACTCAAATATTGAATGCTTATGTCTTATAAATTTAGTAGGAAAGTATTCTAATACTTTGCTTATGACACCCCATAGAATATATTATGTTTAGTACCTTGGACACTGTAGCTTATTCACTTAAATCTCTGATAAATTGTGTGTCTGGTATGCACAGTCTGGTTAGCACAGTTAATAAGGTGTTGGGTTTGCACTATCAAATTAAGACTGTCATTGGTTCAAATCCCATGTTATCATGTTTTTATTTTACTATTGTGCTTTGTGGCTCTATAATATGAATGCCTATGTCTTTTAACAACAATAGTCAAGTCTTCCAATGGACTTTTTAGTGAAACCCAATAGATAGCTTTATTTTCTCTTTGTTTACTAAAATATTGAATGCTTATGTCTTATAAATTTAGTAGGAAAGTATTCTAATGACTTGCTTATGACACCCCATAGAATATATTATGTTTAGTACCTTGGACACTATAGCTTATTCACTTAAATCTCTGATAAATTGTGTGTCTGGTATGCACAGTCTGGTTAGCACAGTTAGTAAGGTGTTGGGTTTGCATTATCAAATTAAGACTGTCATTGGTTCAAATCCCATGTTATCATGTTTTTATTTTACTAGTGTGGTTTGTGGCTCTATAATATGAATGCCTATGTCTTTTAACAACAATAGTCAAGTCTTCCAATGGACTTTTTAGTGAAACCCAATAGATAGCTTTATTTTCTCTTTGTTTACTAAAATATTGAATGCTTATGTCTTGTAAATTTAGTAGGAAAGTATCCTATTGACTTGCTTATGACACCCCATAGAATATATTATGTTTAGTACCTTGACACTGTAGCTTATTCACTTAAATCTCTGATAAATTGGGCATCTGGTATGCACAGTCTGGTTAGCACAGTTAGTAAGGTGTTGGCTTTGCACTATCAAATTAAGACTGTCATTGGTTCGAATCCCATGTTTTCATTTTACTATTGTGCTTTGTGGCTCTATAATATGAATGCCTATGTCTTTTAACAACAATAGTCAAGTCTTCCAATGGACTTTTTAGTGAAACCCAATAGATAGCTTTATTTTCTCTTTGTTTACTCAAATATTGAATGCTTATGTCTTATAAATTTAGTAGGAAAGTATTCTAATGACTTGCTTATGACACCCCATAGAATATATTATGTTTAGTACCTTGGACACTGTAGCTTATTCACTTAAATCTCTGATAAATTGTGTGTCTGGTATGCACAGTCTGGTTAGCACAGTTAGTAAGGTGTTGGGTTTGCACTGTCAAATTAAGACTGTCATTGGTTCAAATCCCATGTTATCATGTTTTTATTTTACTAGTGTGGTTTGTGGCTCTATAATATGAATGCCTATGTCTTTTAACAACAATAGTCAAGTCTTCCAATGGACTTTTTAGTAAAACCCAATAGATAGCTTTATTTTCTCTTTGTTTACTAAAATATTGAATGCTTATGTCTTGTAAATTTAGTAGGAAAGTATCCTAATGACTTGCTTATGACACCCCATAGAATATATTATGTTTAGTACCTTGGACACTGTAGCTTATTCACTTAAATCTCTGATAAATTGTGCATCTGGTATGCACAGTCTGGTTAGCACAGTTAGTAAGGTGTTGGCTTTGCACTATCAAATTAAGACTGTCATTGGTTCGAATCCCATGTTACCATGTTTTCATTTTACTATTGTGCTTTGTGGCTCTATAATATGAATGCCTATGTCTTTTAACAACAATAGTCAAGTCTTCCAATTGACTTTTTAGTGAAACCCAATAGATAGCTTTATTTTCTCTTTGTTTACTAAAATATTGAATGCTTATGTCTTATAAATTTAGTAGAAAGGTATTCTTATGACTTGCTTATGACACCCCATAGAATATATTATGTTTAGTACCTTGGACACTGTAGCTTATTCACTTAAATCTCTGATAAATTGTGTGTTTGGTATGCACAGTCTGGTTAGCACAGTTAGTAAGGTGTTGGGTTTGCACTATCAAATTAAGACTGCCATTGGCTCGAATCCCATGTTATCATGTTTTTTTTTTACTAGTGTGGTTTGTGGCTCTATAATATGAATGCCTGTGTTTTTTAACAACAATAGTCAAGTCTTCCAATGGACTTTTTAGTGAAACCCAATAGATAGCTTTATTTTCTCTTTGTTTACTCAAATATTGAATGCTTATGTCTTATAAATTTAGTAGGAAAGTATTTTAATGACTTGCTTATGACACCCCATAGAATATATTATGTTTAGTACCTTGGACACTGTAGCTTATTCACTTAAATCTCTGATAAATTGTGTATCTGGTATGCACAGTCTGGTTAGCACAGTTAGTAAGGTGTTGGCTTTTCACTATCAAATTAAGACTGTCATTGGTTCGAATACCATGTTATCATGTTTTTATTGTGCTTTGTGGCTCTATAATATCAATGCCTATGTCTTTTAACAACAATAGTCAAGTCTTCCAATGGACTTTTTAGTGAAACCCAATAGATAGCTTTATTTTCTCTTTGTTTACTAAAATATTGAATGCTTATGTCTTATAAATTTAGTAGGAAAGTATTCTAATGACTTGCTTATGACACCCCATAGAATATATTATGTTTAGTACCTTGGACACTGTAGCTTATTCACTTAAATCTCTGATAAATTGTGTGTCTGGTATGCACAGTCTGGTTAGCACAGTTAGTAAGGTGTTGGGTTTGCACTATCAAATTAAGACTGTCATTGGTTCAAATCCCATGTTATCATTTTTTTATTTTACTAGTGTGGTTTTTGGCTCTATAATATGAATGCCTATGTCTTTTAACAACAATAGTCAAGTCTTTCAATGGACTTTTTAGTGAAATCCAATAGATAGCTCTATTTTATCTTTGTTTACTCAAATATTGAATGCTTATGTCTTATAAATTTAGTAGGAAAGTATTCTAATGACTTGCTTATGACACCCCATAGAATATATTATGTTTAGTACCTTGGAAACTGTAGCTTATTCACTTAAATCTCTGATAAATTGTGTGTCTGGTATGCACAGTCTGGTTAGCACAGTTAGTAAGGTGTTGGGTTTGCACTATCAAATTAAGACTGTCATTGGTTCAAATCCCATGTTATCATTTTTTTATTTTACTAGTGTGGTTTTTGGCTCTATAATATGAATGCCTATGTCTTTTAACAACAATAGTCAAGTCTTTCAATGGACTTTTTAGTGAAATCCAATAGATAGCTCTATTTTATCTTTGTTTACTCAAATATTGAATGCTTATGTCTTATAAATTTAGTAGGAAAGTATTCTAATAACTTGCTTATGACACCCCATAGAATATATTATGTTTAGTACCGTGGACACTGTAGCTTATTCACTTAAATCTCTGATAAATCGTGTGTCTGGTATGCACAGTCTGTTTAGCACAGTTAGTAAGGTGTTGGGTTTGCACTATCAAATTAAGACTGTCATTGGTTCGAATCCCATATTATCATGTTTTTATTGTGCTTTGTGGCTCTATAATATGAATGCCTATGTCTTTTAACAACAATAGTCATGTCTTCCAATGGACTTTTTAGTGAAACCCAATAGATAGCTTTATTTTCTCTTTGTTTACTCAAATATTGAATGCTTATGTCTTATAAATTTAGTAGGAAAGTATTGTAATGACTTGCTTATGACACCCCATAGAATATATTATGTTTAGTACCTTGGACACTGTAGCTTATTCACTTAAATCTCTGATAAATTGTGTGTCTGGTATGCACAGTCTGGTTAGCACAGTTAGTAAGGTGTTGGGTTTGCACTATCAAATTAAGACTGTCATTGGTTCAAATCCCATGTTATCATGTTTTTATTTTACTAGTGTGGATTGTGGCTCTATAATATGAATGCCTATGTCTTTTAACAACAATAGTCATGTCTTCCAATGGACTTTTTAGTGAAACCCAATAGATAGCTTTATTTTCTCTTTGTTTACTCAAATATTGAATGCTTATGTCTTATAAATTTAGTAGGAAAGTATTCTAATGACTTGCTTATGACACCCCATAGAATATATTATGTTTAGTACCTTGGACACTGTAGCTTATTCACTTAAATCTCTGATAAATTGTGTATCTGGTATGCACAGTCTGGTTAGCACAGTTAGTAAGGTATTGGGTTTGCACTATCAAATTAAGACTGTCTTTGGTTCGAATCCCATGTTATCATGTTTTTATTTTACTATTGTGCTTTGTGGCTCTATAATATGAATGCCTATGTCTTTTAACAACAATAGTCAAGTCTTCCAATGGACTTTTTAGTGAAACCCTATAGATAGCTTTATTTTCTCTTTGTTTACTAAAATATTGAATGCTTATGTCTTATAAATTTAGTAGGAAAGTATTCTAATGACTTGCTTATGACACCCCATAGAATATATTATGTTTAGTACCTTGGACACTGTAGCTTATTCACTTAAATCTCTGATAAATTGTGTGTCTGGTATGCACAGTCTAGTTAGCACAGTTAGTAAGGTGTTTGGTTTGCACTATCAAATTAAGACTGTCATTGGTTCGAATCCCATGTTATCATGTTTTTATTTTACTATTGTGCTTTGTGGCTCTATAATATGAATGCCTATGTCTTTTAACAACAATAGTCAAGTCTTCCAATGGACTTTTTAGTAAAACCCAATAGATAGCTTTATTTTCTCTTTGTTTACTAAAATATTGAATGCTTATGTCTTGTAAATTTAGTAGGAAAGTATCCTAATGACTTGCTTATGACACCCCATAGAATATATTATGTTTAGTACCTTGGACACTGTAGCTTATTCACTTAAATCTCTGATAAATTGTGCATCTGGTATGCACAGTCTGGTTAGCACAGTTAGTAAGGTGTTGGCTTTGCACTATCAAATTAAGACTGTCATTGGTTCGAATCCCATGTTACCATGTTTTCATTTTACTATTGTGCTTTGTGGCTCTATAATATGAATGCCTATGTCTTTTAACAACAATAGTCAAGTCTTCCAATTGACTTTTTAGTGAAACCCAATAGATAGCTTTATTTTCTCTTTGTTTACTAAAATATTGAATGCTTATGTCTTATAAATTTAGTAGAAAGGTATTCTTATGACTTGCTTATGACACCCCATAGAATATATTATGTTTAGTACCTTGGACACTGTAGCTTATTCACTTAAATCTCTGATAAATTGTGTGTTTGGTATGCACAGTCTGGTTAGCACAGTTAGTAAGGTGTTGGGTTTGCACTATCAAATTAAGACTGCCATTGGCTCGAATCCCATGTTATCATGTTTTTTTTACTAGTGTGGTTTGTGGCTCTATAATATGAATGCCTATGTCTTTTAACAACAATAGTCAAGTCTTTCAATGGACTTTTTAGTGAAATCCAATAGATAGCTCTATTTTATCTTTGTTTACTCAAATATTGAATGCTTATGTCTTATAAATTTAGTAGGAAAGTATTCTAATGACTTGCTTATGACACCCCATAGAATATATTATGTTTAGTACCTTGGACACTGTAGCTTATTCACTTAAATCTCTGATAAATTGTGTGTCTGGTATGCACAGTCTGGTTAGCACAGTTAGTAAGGTGTTGGGTTTGCACTATCAAATTAAGACTGTCATTGGTTCAAATCCCATGTTATCATTTTTTTATTTTACTAGTGTGGTTTTTGGCTCTATAATATGAATGCCTATGTCTTTTAACAACAATAGTCAAGTCTTTCAATGGACTTTTTAGTGAAATCCAATAGATAGCTCTATTTTATCTTTGTTTACTCAAATATTGAATGCTTATGTCTTATAAATTTAGTAGGAAAGTATTCTAATAACTTGCTTATGACACCCCATAGAATATATTATGTTTAGTACCGTGGACACTGTAGCTTATTCACTTAAATCTCTGATAAATTGTGTGTCTGGTATGCACAGTCTGTTTAGCACAGTTAGTAAGGTGTTGGGTTTGCACTATCAAATTAAGACTGTCATTGGTTCGAATCCCATATTATCATGTTTTTATTGTGCTTTGTGGCTCTATAATATGAATGCCTATGTCTTTTAACAACAATAGTCATGTCTTCCAATGGACTTTTTAGTGAAACCCAATAGATAGCTTTATTTTCTCTTTGTTTACTCAAATATTGAATGCTTATGTCTTATAAATTTAGTAGGAAAGTATTGTAATGACTTGCTTATGACACCCCATAGAATATATTATGTTTAGTACCTTGGACACTGTAGCTTATTCACTTAAATCTCTGATAAATTGTGTGTCTGGTATGCACAGTCTGGTTAGCACAGTTAGTAAGGTGTTGGGTTTGCACTATCAAATTAAGACTGTCATTGGTTCAAATCCCATGTTATCATGTTTTTATTTTACTAGTGTGGATTGTGGCTCTATAATATGAATGCCTATGTCTTTTAACAACAATAGTCATGTCTTCCAATGGACTTTTTAGTGAAACCCAATAGATAGCTTTATTTTCTCTTTGTTTACTCAAATATTGAATGCTTATGTCTTATAAATTTAGTAGGAAAGTATTCTAATGACTTGCTTATGACACCCCATAGAATATATTATGTTTAGTACCTTGGACACTGCAGCTTATTCACTTAAATCTCTGATAAATTGTGTATCTGGTATGCACAGTCTGGTTAGCACAGTTAGTAAGGTATTGGGTTTGCACTATCAAATTAAGACTGTCTTTGGTTCGAATCCCATGTTATCATGTTTTTATTTTACTATTGTGCTTTGTGGCTCTATAATATGAATGCCTATGTCTTTTAACAACAATAGTCAAGTCTTCCAATGGACTTTTTAGTGAAACCCTATAGATAGCTTTATTTTCTCTTTGTTTACTAAAATATTGAATGCTTATGTCTTATAAATTTAGTAGGAAAGTATTCTAATGACTTGCTTATGACACCCCATAGAATATATTATGTTTAGTACCTTGGACACTGTAGCTTATTCACTTAAATCTCTGATAAATTGTGTGTCTGGTATGCACAGTCTAGTTAGCACAGTTAGTAAGGTGTTTGGTTTGCACTATCAAATTAAGACTGTCATTGGTTCGAATCCCATGTTATCATGTTTTTATTTTACTATTGTGCTTTGTGGCTCTATAATATGAATGCCTATGTCTTTTAACAACAATAGTCAAGTCTTCCAATGGACTTTTTAGTGAAACCCAATAGATAGCTTTATTTTCTCTTTGTTTACTCAAATATTGAATGCTTATGTCTTATACATTTAGTAGGAAAGTATTCTAATGACTTGCTTATGACACCCCATAGAATATATTATGTTTAGTACCTTGGACACTGTAGCTTATTCACTTAAATCTCTGATAAATTGTGTATCTGGTATGCACAGTCTGGTTAGCACAGTTAGTAAGGTATTGGGTTTGCACTATCAAATTAAGACTGTCATTGGTTCGAATCCCATGTTATCATGTTTTTATTTTACTATTGTGCTTTGTGGCTCTATAATATGAATGCCTATGTCTTTTAACAACAATAGTCAAGTCTTCCAATGGACTTTTTAGTGAAACCCAATAGATAGCTTTATTTTCTCTTTGTTTACTCAAATATTGAATGCTTATGTCTTATACATTTAGTAGGAAAGTATTCTAATGACTTGCTTATGACACCCCATAGAATATATTATGTTTAATACCTTGGACACTGTAGCTTATTCACTTAAATCTCTGATAAATTGTGTATCTGGTATGCACAGTCTGGTTAGCAAAGTTAGTTAAGGTATTGGGTTTGTACTATCAAATTAAGACTGTCATTGGTTCGAATCCCATGTTTTTATTTTACTATTGTGCTTTGTGGCTCTATAATATGAATGCCCATGTCTTTTAACAACAATAGTCAAGTCTTCCAATGGACTTTTTAGTGAAACCCAATAGATAGCTTTATTTTCTCTTTGTTTACTAAAATATTGAATGCTTATCTCTTATAAATTTAGTAGGAAAGTATTCTAATGACTTGCTTATGACACCCCATAGAATATATTGTGTTTAGTACCTTGGACACTGTAGCTTATTCACTTAAATCTCTGATAAATTGTGTGTCTGGTATGCACAGTCTGGTTAGCACAGTTAGTAAGGTGTTGGGTTTGCACTATCAAATTAAGACTGTCATTGGTTCAAATCCCATGTTATCATGTTTTTATTTTACTAGTGTAGTTTGTGGCTCTATAATATGAATGCCTATGTCTTTTAACAACAATAGTCAAGTCTTCCAATGGACTTTTTAGTGAAACCCAATTGATAGCTTTATTTTCTCTTTGTTTACTAAAATATTGAATGCTTATGTCTTGTAAATTTAGTAGGAAAGTATTCTAATGACTTGCTTATGACACCCCATAGAATATATTATGTTTAGTACCTTGGACACTGTAGCTTATTCACTTAAATCTCTGATAAATTGTGTGTCTTGTATGCACAGTCTAGTTAGCACAGTTAGTAAGGTGTTTGGTTTGCACTATCAAATTAAGACTGTCATTGGCTCGAATCCCATGTTATCATGTTTTTATTTTACTAGTGTGGTTTGTGGCTCTATAATATGAATGCCTATGTTTTTTAACAACAATAGTCAAGTCTTCCAATGGACTTTTTAGTGAAACCCAATAGATAGCTTTATTTTCTCTTTGTTTACTCAAATATTGAATGCTTATGTCTTATAAATTTAGTAGGAAAGTATTCTAATGACTTGCTTATGACACCCCATAGAATATATTATGTTTAGTACCTTGGACACTGTAGCTTATTCACTTAAATCTCTGATAAATTGTGTGTCTGGTATGCACAGTCTAGTTAGCACAGTTAGTAAGGTGTTTGGTTTGCACTATCAAATTAAGACTGTCATTGGCTCGAATCCCATGTTATCATGTTTTTATTTTACTAGTGTGGTTTGTGGCTCTATAATATGAATGCCTATGTTTTTAACAACAATAGTCAAGTCTTCCAATGGACTTTTTAGTGAAACCCAATAGATAGCTTTATTTTCTCTTTGTTTACTCAAATATTGAATGCTTATGTCTTATAAATTTAGTAGGAAAGTATTCTAATGACTTGCTTATGACACCCCATAGAATATATTATGGTTAGTACCTTGGACACTGTAGCTTATTCACTTAAATCTCTGATAAATTGTTTGTCTGGTATGCACAGTCTGGTTAGCACAGTTAGTAAGGTGTTGGGTTTGCACTATCAAATTAAGACTGTCATTGGTTCAAATCCCATGTTATCATGTTTTTATTTTACTAGTGTGGTTTGTGGCTCTATAATATGAATGCCTATGTCTTTTAACAACAATAGTCAAGTCTTTCAATGGACTTTTTAGTGAATTCCAATAGATAGCTTTATTTTATCTTTGTTTACTCAAATATTGAATGCTTATGTCTTATAAATTTAGTAGGAAAGTATTCTAATGACTTGCTTATGACACCCCATAGAATATATTATGTTTAGTACCTTGGACACTGTAGCTTATTCACTTAAATCTCTGATAAATTGTGTGTCTGGTATGCACAGTCTGGTTAGCACAGTTAGTAAGGTGTTGGGTTTGCACTATCAAATTAAGACTGTCATTGGTTCAAATCCCATGTTATCATGTTTTTATTTTACTATTGTGCTTTATGGCTCTATAATATGAATGCCTATGTCTTTTAACAACAATAGTCAAGTCTTCCAATGGACTTTTTAGTGAAACCCAATAGATAGCTTTATTTTCTCTTTGTTTACTAAAATATTGAATGCTTATGTCTTATAAATTTAGTAGGAAAGTATTCTAATGACTTGCTTATGACACCCCATAGAATATATTATGTTTAGTACCTTGGACACTGTAGCTTATTCACTTAAATCTCTGATAAATTGTGTGTCTGGTATGCACAGTCTGGTTAGCACAGTTAGTAAGGTGTTGGGTTTGCACTATCAAATTAAGACTGTCATTGGTTCAAATCCCATGTTATCATGTTTTTATTTTACTAGTGTGGTTTGTGGCTCTATAATATGAATGCCTATGTCTTTTAACAACAATAGTCAAGTCTTCCAATGGACTTTTTAGTGAAACCCAATAGATAGCTTTATTTTCTCTTTGTTTACTAAAATATTGAATGCTTATGTCTTGTAAATTTAGTAGGAAAGTATCCAAATGACTTGCTTATGACACCCCATAGAATATATGTTTAGTACCTTGGACACTGTAGCTTATTCACTTAAATCTCTGATAAATTGTGCATCTGGTATGCACAGTCTGGTTAGCACAGTTAGTAAGGTGTTGGCTTTGCACTATCAAATTAAGACTGTCATTGGTTCGAATACCATGTTTTCATTTTACTATTGTGCTTTGTGGCTCTATAATATGAATGCCTATGTCTTTTAACAACAATAGTCAAGTCTTCCAATGGACTTTTTAGTGAAACCCAATAGATAGCTTTATTTTCTCTTTGTTTACTCAAATATTGAATGCTTATGTCTTGTAAATTTAGTAGGAAAGTATCCTAATGACTTGCTTATGACACCCCATAGAATATATGTTTAGTACCTTGGACACTGTAGCTTATTCACTTAAATCTCTGATAAATTGTGTGTCTGGTATGCACAGTCTGGTTAGCACAGTTAGTAAGGTGTTGGCTTTGCACTATCAAATTAAGACTGTCATTGGTTCGAATACCATGTTTTCATTTTACTATTGTGCTTTGTGGCTCTATAATATGAATGCCTATGTCTTTTAACAACAATAGTCATGTCTTCCAATGGACTTTTTAGTGAAACCCAGTAGATAGCTTTATTTTCTCTTTGTTTACTCAAATATTGAATGCTTATGTCTTATAAATTTAGTAGGAAAGTATTGTAATGACTTGCTTATGACACCCCATAGAATATATTATGTTTAGTACCTTGGACACTGTAGCTTATTCACTTAAATCTCTGATAAATTGTGTGTCTGGTATGCACAGTCTGGTTAGCACAGTTAGTAAGGTGTTGGGTTTGCACTATCAAATTAAGACTGTCATTGGTTCAAATCCCATGTTATCATGTTTTTATTTTACTAGTGTGGATTGTGGCTCTATAATATGAATGCCTATGTCTTTTAACAACAATAGTCATGTCTTCCAATGGACTTTTTAGTGAAACCCAATAGATAGCTTTATTTTCTCTTTGTTTACTCAAATATTGAATGCTTATGTCTTATAAATTTAGTAGGAAAGTATTCTAATGACTTGCTTATGACACCCCATAGAATATATTATGTTTAGTACCTTGGACACTGTAGCTTATTCACTTAAATCTCTGATAAATTGTGTGTCTGGTATGCACAGTCTGGTTAGCACAGTTAGTAAGGTGTTGGGTTTGCATTATCAAATTAAGACTGTCATTGGTTCAAATCCCATGTTATCATGTTTTTATTTTACTAGTGTGGTTTGTGGCTCTATAATATGAATGCCTATGTCTTTTAACAACAATAGTCAAGTCTTCCAATGGACTTTTTAGTGAAACCCAATAGATAGCTTTATTTTCTCTTTGTTTACTAAAATATTGAATGCTTATGTCTTGTAAATTTAGTAGGAAAGTATCCTAATGACTTGCTTATGACACCCCATAGAATATATTATGTTTAGTACCTTGGACACTGTAGCTTATTCACTTAAATCTCTGATAAATTGTGCATCTGGTATGCACAGTCTGGTTAGCACAGTTAGTAAGGTGTTGGCTTTGCACTATCAAATTAAGACTGTCATTGGTTCGAATACCATGTTTTCATTTTTCTATTGTGCTTTGTGGCTCTATAATATGAATGCCTATGTCTTTTAACAACAATAGTCAAGTCTTCCAATGGACTTTTTAGTCAAACCCAATAGATAGCTTTATTTTCTCTTTGTTTACTAAAATATTGAATGCTTATGTCTTATAAATTTAGTAGGAAAGTATTCTAATGACTTGCTTATGACACCCCATAGAATATATTATGTATAGTACCTTGGACACTGTAGCTTATTCACTTAAATCTCTGATAAATTGTGTGTCTGGTATGCACAGTCTAGTTAGCACAGTTAGTAAGGTGTTTGGTTTGCACTATCAAATTAAGACTGTCATTGGCTCGAATCCCATGTTATCATGTTTTTATTTTACTAGTGTGGTTTGTGGCTCTATAATATGAATGCCTATGTTTTTTAACAACAATAGTCAAGTCTTCCAATGGACTTTTTAGTGAAACCCAATAGATAGCTTTATTTTCTCTTTGTTTACTCAAATATTGAATGCTTATGTCTTATAAATTTAGTAGGAAAGTATTCTAATGACTTGCTTATGACACCCCATAGAATATATTATGTTTAGTACCTTGGACACTGTAGCTTATTCACTTAAATCTCTGATAAATTGTGTGTCTGGTATGCACAGTCTAGTTAGCACAGTTAGTAAGGTGTTTGGTTTGCACTATCAAATTAAGACTGTCATTGGCTCGAATCCCATGTTATCATGTTTTTATTTTACTAGTGTGGTTTGTGGCTCTATAATATGAATGCCTATGTTTTTTAACAACAATAGTCAAGTCTTCCAATGGACTTTTTAGTGAAACCCAATAGATAGCTTTATTTTCTCTTTGTTTACTCAAATATTGAATGCTTATGTCTTATAAATTTAGTAGGAAAGTATTCTAATGACTTGCTTATGACACCCCATAGAATATATTATGTTTAGTACCTTGGACACTGTAGCTTATTCACTTAAATCTCTGATAAATTGTGTGTCTGGTATGCACAGTCTGGTTAGCACAGTTAGTAAGGTGTTGGGTTTGCACTATCAAATTAAGACTGTCATTGGTTCAAATCCCATGTTATCATGTTTTTATTTTACTAGTGTGGTTTGTGGCTCTATAATATGAATGCCTATGTCTTTTAACAACAATAGTCAAGTCTTCCAATGGACTTTTTAGTGAAACCCAATAGATAGCTTTATTTTCTCTTTGTTTACTAAAATATTGAATGCTTATGTCTTATAAATTTAGTAGGAAAGTATTCTAATGACTTGCTTATGACACCCCATAGAATATATTATGTTTAGTACCTTGGACACTGTAGCTTATTCACTTAAATCTCTGATAAATTGTGCATCTGGTATGCACAGTCTGGTTAGCACAGTTAGTAAGGTGTTGGCTTTGCACTATCAAATTAAGACTGTCATTGGTTTGAATACCATGTTTTCATTTTACTATTGTGCTTTGTGGCTCTATAATATGAATGCCTATGTCTTTTAACAACAATAGTCAAGTCTTCCAATGGACTTTTTAGTGAAACCCAATAGATAGCTTTATTTTCTCTTTGTTTACTAAAATATTGAATGCTTATGTCTTATAAATTTAGTAGGAAAGTATTCTAATGACTTGCTTATGACACTCCATAGAATATATTATGTATAGTACCTTGGACACTGTAGCTTATTCACTTAAATCTCTGATAAATTGTGTGTCTGGTATGCACAGTCTAGTTAGCACAGTTAGTAAGGTGTTTGGTTTGCACTATCAAATTAAGACTGTCATTGGTTCGAATCCCATGATATCATGTTTTTATTTTACTAGTGTGGTTTGTGGCTCTATAATATGAATGCCTATGTTTTTTAACAACAATAGTCAAGTCTTCCAATGGACTTTTTAGTGAAACCCAATAGATAGCTTTATTTTCTCTTTGTTTACTCAAATATTGAATGCTTATGTCTTATAAATTTAGTAGGAAAGTATTCTAATGACTTGCTTATGACACCCCGTAGAATATATTATGTTTAGTACCTTGGACACTGTAGCTTATTCACTTAAATCTCTGATAAATTGTGTGTCTGGTATGCACAGTCTAGTTAGCACAGTTAGTAAGGTGTTTGGTTTGCACTATCAAATTAAGACTGTCATTGGCTCGAATACCATGATATCATGTTTTTATTTTACTAGTGTGGTTTGTGGCTCTATAATATGAATGCCTATGTTTTTTAACAACAATAGTCAAGTCTTCCAATGGACTTTTTAGTGAAACCCAATAGATAGCTTTATTTTCTCTTTGTTTACTCAAATATTGAATGCTTATGTCTTATAAATTTAGTAGGAAAGTATTCTAATGACTTGCTTATGACACCCCGTAGAATATATTATGTTTAGTACCTTGGACACTGTAGCTTATTCACTTAAATCTCTGATAAATTGTGGGTCTGGTATGCACAGTCTAGTTAGCACAGTTAGTAAGGTGTTTGGTTTGCACTATCAAATTAAGACTGTCATTGGCTCGAATACCATGATATCATGTTTTTATTTTACTAGTGTGGTTTGTGGCTCTATAATATGAATGCCTATGTTTTTTAACAACAATAGTCAAGTCTTCCAATGGACTTTTTAGTGAAACCCAATAGATAGCTTTATTTTCTCTTTGTTTACTCAAATATTGAATGCTTATGTCTTATAAATTTAGTAGGAAAGTATTCTAATGACTTGCTTATGACACCCCATAGAATATATTATGTTTAGTACCTTGGACACTGTAGCTTATTCACTTAAATCTCTGATAAATTGTGTGTCTGGTATGCACAGTCTGGTTAGCACAGTTAGTAAGGTGTTGGGTTTGCATTATCAAATTAAGACTGTCATTGGTTCAAATCCCATGTTATCATGTTTTTATTTTACTAGTGTGGTTTGTGGCTCTATAATATGAATGCCTATGTCTTTTAACAACAATAGTCAAGTCTTCCAATGGACTTTTTAGTGAAACCCAATAGATAGCTTTATTTTCTCTTTGTTTACTAAAATATTGAATGCTTATGTCTTGTAAATTTAGTAGGAAAGTATCCTAATGACTTGCTTATGACACCCCATAGAATATATTATGTTTAGTACCTTGGACACTGTAGCTTATTCACTTAAATCTCTGATAAATTGTGCATCTGGTATGCACAGTCTGGTTAGCACAGTTAGTAAGGTGTTGGCTTTGCACTATCAAATTAAGACTGTCATTGGTTCGAATACCATGTTTTCATTTTTCTATTGTGCTTTGTGGCTCTATAATATGAATGCCTATGTCTTTTAACAACAATAGTCAAGTCTTCCAATGGACTTTTTAGTCAAACCCAATAGATAGCTTTATTTTCTCTTTGTTTACTAAAATATTGAATGCTTATGTCTTATAAATTTAGTAGGAAAGTATTCTAATGACTTGCTTATGACACCCCATAGAATATATTATGTATAGTACCTTGGACACTGTAGCTTATTCACTTAAATCTCTGATAAATTGTGTGTCTGGTATGCACAGTCTAGTTAGCACAGTTAGTAAGGTGTTTGGTTTGCACTATCAAATTAAGACTGTCATTGGCTCGAATCCCATGTTATCATGTTTTTATTTTACTAGTGTGGTTTGTGGCTCTATAATATGAATGCCTATGTTTTTTAACAACAATAGTCAAGTCTTCCAATGGACTTTTTAGTGAAACCCAATAGATAGCTTTATTTTCTCTTTGTTTACTCAAATATTGAATGCTTATGTCTTATAAATTTAGTAGGAAAGTATTCTAATGACTTGCTTATGACACCCCATAGAATATATTATGTTTAGTACCTTGGACACTGTAGCTTATTCACTTAAATCTCTGATAAATTGTGTGTCTGGTATGCACAGTCTAGTTAGCACAGTTAGTAAGGTGTTTGGTTTGCACTATCAAATTAAGACTGTCATTGGCTCGAATCCCATGTTATCATGTTTTTATTTTACTAGTGTGGTTTGTGGCTCTATAATATGAATGCCTGTTTTTTAACAACAATAGTCAAGTCTTCCAATGGACTTTTTAGTGAAACCCAATAGATAGCTTTATTTTCTCTTTGTTTACTCAAATATTGAATGCTTATGTCTTATAAATTTAGTAGGAAAGTATTCTAATGACTTGCTTATGACACCCCATAGAATATATTATGTTTAGTACCTTGGACACTGTAGCTTATTCACTTAAATCTCTGATAAATTGTGTGTCTGGTATGCACAGTCTGGTTAGCACAGTTAGTAAGGTGTTGGGTTTGCACTATCAAATTAAGACTGTCATTGGTTCAAATCCCATGTTATCATGTTTTTATTTTACTAGTGTGGTTTGTGGCTCTATAATATGAATGCCTATGTCTTTTAACAACAATAGTCAAGTCTTCCAATGGACTTTTTAGTGAAACCCAATAGATAGCTTTATTTTCTCTTTGTTTACTAAAATATTGAATGCTTATGTCTTATAAATTTAGTAGGAAAGTATTCTAATGACTTGCTTATGACACCCCATAGAATATATTATGTTTAGTACCTTGGACACTGTAGCTTATTCACTTAAATCTCTGATAAATTGTGCATCTGGTATGCACAGTCTGGTTAGCACAGTTAGTAAGGTGTTGGCTTTGCACTATCAAATTAAGACTGTCATTGGTTTGAATACCATGTTTTCATTTTACTATTGTGCTTTGGGCTCTATAATATGAATGCCTATGTCTTTTAACAACAATAGTCAAGTCTTCCAATGGACTTTTTAGTGAAACCCAATAGATAGCTTTATTTTCTCTTTGTTTACTAAAATATTGAATGCTTATGTCTTATAAATTTAGTAGGAAAGTATTCTAATGACTTGCTTATGACACCCCATAGAATATATTATGTATAGTACCTTGGACACTGTAGCTTATTCACTTAAATCTCTGATAAATTGTGTGTCTGGTATGCACAGTCTAGTTAGCACAGTTAGTAAGGTGTTTGGTTTGCACTATCAAATTAAGACTGTCATTGGCTCGAATCCCATGATATCATGTTTTTATTTTACTAGTGTGGTTTGTGGCTCTATAATATGAATGCCTATGTTTTTTAACAACAATAGTCAAGTCTTCCAATGGACTTTTTAGTGAAACCCAATAGATAGCTTTATTTTCTCTTTGTTTACTCAAATATTGAATGCTTATGTCTTATAAATTTAGTAGGAAAGTATTCTAATGACTTGCTTATGACACCCCGTAGAATATATTATGTTTAGTACCTTGGACACTGTAGCTTATTCACTTAAATCTCTGATAAATTGTGTGTCTGGTATGCACAGTCTAGTTAGCACAGTTAGTAAGGTGTTTGGTTTGCACTATCAAATTAAGACTGTCATTGGCTCGAATACCATGATATCATGTTTTTATTTTACTAGTGTGGTTTGTGGCTCTATAATATGAATGCCTATGTTTTTTAACAACAATAGTCAAGTCTTCCAATGGACTTTTTAGTGAAACCCAATAGATAGCTTTATTTTCTCTTTGTTTACTCAAATATTGAATGCTTATGTCTTATAAATTTAGTAGGAAAGTATTCTAATGACTTGCTTATGACACCCCGTAGAATATATTATGTTTAGTACCTTGGACACTGTAGCTTATTCACTTAAATCTCTGATAAATTGTGGGTCTGGTATGCACAGTCTAGTTAGCACAGTTAGTAAGGTGTTTGGTTTGCACTATCAAATTAAGACTGTCATTGGCTCGAATACCATGATATCATGTTTTTATTTTACTAGTGTGGTTTGTGGCTCTATAATATGAATGCCTATGTTTTTTAACAACAATAGTCAAGTCTTCCAATGGACTTTTTAGTGAAACCCAATAGATAGCTTTATTTTCTCTTTGTTTACTCAAATATTGAATGCTTATGTCTTATAAATTTAGTAGGAAAGTATTCTAATGACTTGCTTATGACACCCCATAGAATATATTATGTATAGTACCTTGGACACTGTAGCTTATTCACTTAAATCTCTGATAAATTGTGTGTCTGGTATGCACAGTCTGGTTAGCACAGTTAGTAAGGTGTTGGGTTTGCACTGTCAAATTAAGACTGTCATTGGTTCAAATCCCATGTTATCATGTTTTTATTTTACTAGTGTGGTTTGTGGCTCTATAATATGAATGCCTATGTCTTTTAACAACAATAGTCAAGTCTTCCAATGGACTTTTTAGTGAAACCCAATAGATAGCTTTATTTTCTCTTTGTTTACTAAAATATTGAATGCTTATGTCTTATAAATTTAGTAGAAAGGTATTCTTATGACTTGCTTATGACACCCCATAGAATATATTATGTTTAGTACCTTGGACACTGTAGCTTATTCACTTAAATCTCTGATAAATTGTGCATCTGGTATGCACAGTCTGGTTAGCACAGTTAGTAAGGTGTTGGCTTTGCACTATCAAATTAAGACTGTCATTGGTTCGAATACCATGTTTTCATTTTACTATTGTGCTTTGTGGCTCTATAATATGAATGCCTATGTCTTTTAACAACAATAGTCAAGTCTTCCAATGGACTTTTTAGTCAAACCCAATAGATAGCTTTATTTTCTCTTTGTTTACTAAAATATTGAATGCTTATGTCTTATAAATTTAGTAGGAAAGTATTCTAATGACTTGCTTATGACACCCCATAGAATATATTATGTATAGTACCTTGGACACTGTAGCTTATTCACTTAAATCTCTGATAAATTGTGTGTCTGGTATGCACAGTCTAGTTAGCACAGTTAGTAAGGTGTTTGGTTTGCACTATCAAATTAAGACTGTCATTGGCTCGAATCCCATGATATCATGTTTTTATTTTACTAGTGTGGTTTGTGGCTCTATAATATGAATGCCTATGTTTTTTAACAACAATAGTCAAGTCTTCCAATGGACTTTTTAGTGAAACCCAATAGATAGCTTTATTTTCTCTTTGTTTACTAAAATATTGAATGCTTATGTCTTGTAAATTTAGTAGGAAAGTATCCTAATGACTTGCTTATGACACCCCATAGAATATATTATGTTTAGTACCTTGGACACTGTAGCTTATTCACTTAAATCTCTGATAAATTGTGCATCTGGTATGCACAGTCTGGTTAGCACAGTTAGTAAGGTGTTGGCTTTGCACTATCAAATTAAGACTGTCATTGGTTCGAATACCATGTTTTCATTTTTCTATTGTGCTTTGTGGCTCTATAATATGAATGCCTATGTCTTTTAACAACAATAGTCAAGTCTTCCAATGGACTTTTTAGTCAAACCCAATAGATAGCTTTATTTTCTCTTTGTTTACTAAAATATTGAATGCTTATGTCTTATAAATTTAGTAGGAAAGTATTCTAATGACTTGCTTATGACACCCCATAGAATATATTATGTATAGTACCTTGGACACTGTAGCTTATTCACTTAAATCTCTGATAAATTGTGTGTCTGGTATGCACAGTCTAGTTAGCACAGTTAGTAAGGTGTTTGGTTTGCACTATCAAATTAAGACTGTCATTGGCTCGAATCCCATGTTATCATGTTTTTATTTTACTAGTGTGGTTTGTGGCTCTATAATATGAATGCCTATGTTTTTTAACAACAATAGTCAAGTCTTCCAATGGACTTTTTAGTGAAACCCAATAGATAGCTTTATTTTCTCTTTGTTTACTCAAATATTGAATGCTTATGTCTTATAAATTTAGTAGGAAAGTATTCTAATGACTTGCTTATGACACCCCATAGAATATATTATGTTTAGTACCTTGGACACTGTAGCTTATTCACTTAAATCTCTGATAAATTGTGTGTCTGGTATGCACAGTCTAGTTAGCACAGTTAGTAAGGTGTTTGGTTTGCACTATCAAATTAAGACTGTCATTGGCTCGAATCCCATGTTATCATGTTTTTATTTTACTAGTGTGGTTTGTGGCTCTATAATATGAATGCCTATGTTTTTTAACAACAATAGTCAAGTCTTCCAATGGACTTTTTAGTGAAACCCAATAGATAGCTTTATTTTCTCTTTGTTTACTCAAATATTGAATGCTTATGTCTTATAAATTTAGTAGGAAAGTATTCTAATGACTTGCTTATGACACCCCATAGAATATATTATGTTTAGTACCTTGGACACTGTAGCTTATTCACTTAAATCTCTGATAAATTGTGTGTCTGGTATGCACAGTCTGGTTAGCACAGTTAGTAAGGTGTTGGGTTTGCACTATCAAATTAAGACTGTCATTGGTTCAAATCCCATGTTATCATGTTTTTATTTTACTAGTGTGGTTTGTGGCTCTATAATATGAATGCCTATGTCTTTTAACAACAATAGTCAAGTCTTCCAATGGACTTTTTAGTGAAACCCAATAGATAGCTTTATTTTCTCTTTGTTTACTAAAATATTGAATGCTTATGTCTTATAAATTTAGTAGGAAAGTATTCTAATGACTTGCTTATGACACCCCATAGAATATATTATGTTTAGTACCTTGGACACTGTAGCTTATTCACTTAAATCTCTGATAAATTGTGCATCTGGTATGCACAGTCTGGTTAGCACAGTTAGTAAGGTGTTGGCTTTGCACTATCAAATTAAGACTGTCATTGGTTTGAATACCATGTTTTCATTTTACTATTGTGCTTTGTGGCTCTATAATATGAATGCCTATGTCTTTTAACAACAATAGTCAAGTCTTCCAATGGACTTTTTAGTGAAACCCAATAGATAGCTTTATTTTCTCTTTGTTTACTAAAATATTGAATGCTTATGTCTTATAAATTTAGTAGGAAAGTATTCTAATGACTTGCTTATGACACCCCATAGAATATATTATGTATAGTACCTTGGACACTGTAGCTTATTCACTTAAATCTCTGATAAATTGTGTGTCTGGTATGCACAGCCTAGTTAGCACAGTTAGTAAGGTGTTTGGTTTGCACTATCAAATTAAGACTGTCATTGGCTCGAATCCCATGATATCATGTTTTTATTTTACTAGTGTGGTTTGTGGCTCTATAATATGAATGCCTATGTTTTTTAACAACAATAGTCAAGTCTTCCAATGGACTTTTTAGTGAAACCCAATAGATAGCTTTATTTTCTCTTTGTTTACTCAAATATTGAATGCTTATGTCTTATAAATTTAGTAGGAAAGTATTCTAATGACTTGCTTATGACACCCCGTAGAATATATTATGTTTAGTACCTTGGACACTGTAGCTTATTCACTTAAATCTCTGATAAATTGTGTGTCTGGTATGCACAGTCTAGTTAGCACAGTTAGTAAGGTGTTTGGTTTGCACTATCAAATTAAGACTGTCATTGGCTCGAATACCATGATATCATGTTTTTATTTTACTAGTGTGGTTTGTGGCTCTATAATATGAATGCCTATGTTTTTTAACAACAATAGTCAAGTCTTCCAATGGACTTTTTAGTGAAACCCAATAGATAGCTTTATTTTCTCTTTGTTTACTCAAATATTGAATGCTTATGTCTTATAAATTTAGTAGGAAAGTATTCTAATGACTTGCTTATGACACCCCGTAGAATATATTATGTTTAGTACCTTGGACACTGTAGCTTATTCACTTAAATCTCTGATAAATTGTGGGTCTGGTATGCACAGTCTAGTTAGCACAGTTAGTAAGGTGTTTGGTTTGCACTATCAAATTAAGACTGTCATTGGCTCGAATACCATGATATCATGTTTTTATTTTACTAGTGTGGTTTGTGGCTCTATAATATGAATGCCTATGTTTTTTAACAACAATAGTCAAGTCTTCCAATGGACTTTTTAGTGAAACCCAATAGATAGCTTTATTTTCTCTTTGTTTACTCAAATATTGAATGCTTATGTCTTATAAATTTAGTAGGAAAGTATTCTAATGACTTGCTTATGACACCCCATAGAATATATTATGTATAGTACCTTGGACACTGTAGCTTATTCACTTAAATCTCTGATAAATTGTGTGTCTGGTATGCACAGTCTGGTTAGCACAGTTAGTAAGGTGTTGGGTTTGCACTGTCAAATTAAGACTGTCATTGGTTCAAATCCCATGTTATCATGTTTTTATTTTACTAGTGTGGTTTGTGGCTCTATAATATGAATGCCTATGTCTTTTAACAACAATAGTCAAGTCTTCCAATGGACTTTTTAGTGAAACCCAATAGATAGCTTTATTTTCTCTTTGTTTACTAAAATATTGAATGCTTATGTCTTATAAATTTAGTAGAAAGGTATTCTTATGACTTGCTTATGACACCCCATAGAATATATTATGTTTAGTACCTTGGACACTGTAGCTTATTCACTTAAATCTCTGATAAATTGTGCATCTGGTATGCACAGTCTGGTTAGCACAGTTAGTAAGGTGTTGGCTTTGCACTATCAAATTAAGACTGTCATTGGTTCGAATACCATGTTTTCATTTTACTATTGTGCTTTGTGGCTCTATAATATGAATGCCTATGTCTTTTAACAACAATAGTCAAGTCTTCCAATGGACTTTTTAGTCAAACCCAATAGATAGCTTTATTTTCTCTTTGTTTACTAAAATATTGAATGCTTATGTCTTATAAATTTAGTAGGAAAGTATTCTAATGACTTGCTTATGACACCCCATAGAATATATTATGTATAGTACCTTGGACACTGTAGCTTATTCACTTAAATCTCTGATAAATTGTGTGTCTGGTATGCACAGTCTAGTTAGCACAGTTAGTAAGGTGTTTGGTTTGCACTATCAAATTAAGACTGTCATTGGCTCGAATCCCATGATATCATGTTTTTATTTTACTAGTGTGGTTTGTGGCTCTATAATATGAATGCCTATGTTTTTTAACAACAATAGTCAAGTCTTCCAATGGACTTTTTAGTGAAACCCAATAGATAGCTTTATTTTCTCTTTGTTTACTCAAATATTGAATGCTTATGTCTTATAAATTTAGTAGGAAAGTATTCTAATGACTTGCTTATGACACCCCGTAGAATATATTATGTTTAGTACCTTGGACACTGTAGCTTATTCACTTAAATCTCTGATAAATTGTGTGTCTGGTATGCACAGTCTAGTTAGCACAGTTAGTAAGGTGTTTGGTTTGCACTATCAAATTAAGACTGTCATTGGCTTGAATACCATGATATCATGTTTTTATTTTACTAGTGTGGTTTGTGGCTCTATAATATGAATGCCTATGTTTTTTAACAACAATAGTCAAGTCTTCCAATGGACTTTTTAGTGAAACCCAATAGATAGCTTTATTTTCTCTTTGTTTACTCAAATATTGAATGCTTATGTCTTATAAATTTAGTAGGAAAGTATTCTAATGACTTGCTTATGACACCCCATAGAATATATTATGTTTAGTACCTTGGACACTGTAGCTTATTCACTTAAATCTCTGATAAATTGTGTGTCTGGTATGCACAGTCTGGTTAGCACAGTTAGTAAGGTGTTGGGTTTGCACTATCAAATTAAGACTGTCATTGGTTCAAATCCCATGTTATCATGTTTTTATTTTACTAGTGTGGTTTGTGGCTCTATAATATGAATGCCTATGTCTTTTAACAACAATAGTCAAGTCTTTCAATTGACTTTTTAGTGAAATCCAATAGATAGCTTTATTTTATCTTTGTTTACTCAAATATTGAATGCTTATGTCTTATAAATTTAGTAGGAAAGTATTCTAATGACTTGCTTATGACACCCCATAGAATATATTATGTTTAGTACCTTGTACACTGTAGCTTATTCACTTAAATCTCTGATAAATTGTGTGTCTGGTATGCACAGTCTGGTTAGCACAGTTAGTAAGGTGTTGGGTTTGCACTGTCAAATTAAGACTGTCATTGGTTCAAATCCCATGTTATCATGTTTTTATTTTACTAGTGTGGTTTGTGGCTCTATAATATGAATGCCTATGTCTTTTAACAACAATAGTCAAGTCTTCCAATGGACTTTTTAGTGAAACCCAATAGATAGCTTTATTTTCTCTTTGTTTACTAAAATATTGAATGCTTATGTCTTGTAAATTTAGTAGGAAAGTATCCTAATGACTTGCTTATGACACCCCATAGAATATATTATGTTTAGTACCTTGGACACTGTAGCTTATTCACTTAAATCTCTGATAAATTGTGCATCTGGTATGCACAGTCTGGTTAGCACAGTTAGTAAGGTGTTGGCTTTGCACTATCAAATTAAGACTGTCATTGGTTCGAATACCATGTTTTCATTTTTCTATTGTGCTTTGTGGCTCTATAATATGAATGCCTATGTCTTTTAACAACAATAGTCAAGTCTTCCAATGGACTTTTTAGTCAAACCCAATAGATAGCTTTATTTTCTCTTTGTTTACTAAAATATTGAATGCTTATGTCTTATAAATTTAGTAGGAAAGTATTCTAATGACTTGCTTATGACACCCCATAGAATATATTATGTATAGTACCTTGGACACTGTAGCTTATTCACTTAAATCTCTGATAAATTGTGTGTCTGGTATGCACAGTCTAGTTAGCACAGTTAGTAAGGTGTTTGGTTTGCACTATCAAATTAAGACTGTCATTGGCTCGAATCCCATGTTATCATGTTTTTATTTTACTAGTGTGGTTTGTGGCTCTATAATATGAATGCCTATGTTTTTTAACAACAATAGTCAAGTCTTCCAATGGACTTTTTAGTGAAACCCAATAGATAGCTTTATTTTCTCTTTGTTTACTCAAATATTGAATGCTTATGTCTTATAAATTTAGTAGGAAAGTATTCTAATGACTTGCTTATGACACCCCATAGAATATATTATGTTTAGTACCTTGGACACTGTAGCTTATTCACTTAAATCTCTGATAAATTGTGTGTCTGGTATGCACAGTCTGGTTAGCACAGTTAGTAAGGTGTTGGGTTTGCACTATCAAATTAAGACTGTCATTGGTTCAAATCCCATGTTATCATGTTTTTATTTTACTAGTGTGGTTTGTGGCTCTATAATATGAATGCCTATGTCTTTTAACAACAGTAGTCAAGTCTTCCAATGGACTTTTTAGTGAAACCCAATAGATAGCTTTATTTTCTCTTTGTTTACTAAAATATTGAATGCTTATGTCTTGTAAATTTAGTAGGAAAGTATCCTAATGACTTGCTTATGACACCCCATAGAATATATTATGTTTAGTACCTTGGACACTGTAGCTTATTCACTTAAATCTCTGATAAATTGTGCATCTGGTATGCACAGTCTGGTTAGCACAGTTAGTAAGGTGTTGGCTTTGCACTATCAAATTAAGACTGTCATTGGTTCGAATCCCATGTTACCATGTTTTCATTTTACTATTGTGCTTTGTGGCTCTATAATATGAATGCCTATGTCTTTTAACAACAATAGTCAAGTCTTCCAATGGACTTTTTAGTGAAACCCAATAGATAGCTTTATTTTCTCTTTGTTTACTAAAATATTGAATGCTTATGTCTTATAAATTTAGTAGAAAGGTATTCTTATGACTTGCTTATGACACCCCATAGAATATATTATGTTTAGTACCTTGGACACTGTAGCTTATTCACTTAAATCTCTGATAAATTGTGCATCTGGTATGCACAGTCTGGTTAGCACAGTTAGTAAGGTGTTGGCTTTGCACTATCAAATTAAGACTGTCATTGGTTCGAATACCATGTTTTCATTTTACTATTGTGCTTTGTGGCTCTATAATATGAATGCCTATGTCTTTTAACAACAATAGTCAAGTCTTCCAATGGACTTTTTAGTCAAACCCAATAGATAGCTTTATTTTCTCTTTGTTTACTAAAATATTGAATGCTTATGTCTTATAAATTTAGTAGGAAAGTATTCTAATGACTTGCTTATGACACCCCATAGAATATATTATGTATAGTACCTTGGACACTGTAGCTTATTCACTTAAATCTCTGATAAATTGTGTGTCTGGTATGCACAGTCTAGTTAGCACAGTTAGTAAGGTGTTTGGTTTGCACTATCAAATTAAGACTGTCATTGGCTCGAATCCCATGTTATCATGTTTTTATTTTACTAGTGTGGTTTGTGGCTCTATAATATGAATGCCTATGTTTTTTAACAACAATAGTCAAGTCTTCCAATGGACTTTTTAGTGAAACCCAATAGATAGCTTTATTTTCTCTTTGTTTACTCAAATATTGAATGCTTATGTCTTATAAATTTAGTAGGAAAGTATTCTAATGACTTGCTTATGACACCCCATAGAATATATTATGTTTAGTACCTTGGACACTGTAGCTTATTCACTTAAATCTCTGATAAATTGTGTGTCTGGTATGCACAGTCTAGTTAGCACAGTTAGTAAGGTGTTTGGTTTGCACTATCAAATTAAGACTGTCATTGGCTCGAATCCCATGTTATCATGTTTTTATTTTACTAGTGTGGTTTGTGGCTCTATAATATGAATGCCTATGTTTTTTAACAACAATAGTCAAGTCTTCCAATGGACTTTTTAGTGAAACCCAATAGATAGCTTTATTTTCTCTTTGTTTACTCAAATATTGAATGCTTATGTCTTATAAATTTAGTAGGAAAGTATTCTAATGACTTGCTTATGACACCCCATAGAATATATTATGTTTAGTACCTTGGACACTGTAGCTTATTCACTTAAATCTCTGATAAATTGTGTGTCTGGTATGCACAGTCTGGTTAGCACAGTTAGTAAGGTGTTGGGTTTGCACTATCAAATTAAGACTGTCATTGGTTCAAATCCCATGTTATCATGTTTTTATTTTACTAGTGTGGTTTGTGGCTCTATAATATGAATGCCTATGTCTTTTAACAACAATAGTCAAGTCTTCCAATGGACTTTTTAGTGAAACCCAATAGATAGCTTTATTTTCTCTTTGTTTACTAAAATATTGAATGCTTATGTCTTATAAATTTAGTAGGAAAGTATTCTAATGACTTGCTTATGACACCCCATAGAATATATTATGTTTAGTACCTTGGACACTGTAGCTTATTCACTTAAATCTCTGATAAATTGTGCATCTGGTATGCACAGTCTGGTTAGCACAGTTAGTAAGGTGTTGGCTTTGCACTATCAAATTAAGACTGTCATTGGTTTGAATACCATGTTTTCATTTTACTATTGTGCTTTGTGGCTCTATAATATGAAAGCCTATGTCTTTTAACAACAATAGTCAAGTCTTCCAATGGACTTTTTAGTGAAACCCAATAGATAGCTTTATTTTCTCTTTGTTTACTAAAATATTGAATGCTTATGTCTTATAAATTTAGTAGGAAAGTATTCTAATGACTTGCTTATGACACCCCATAGAATATATTATGTATAGTACCTTGGACACTGTAGCTTATTCACTTAAATCTCTGATAAATTGTGTGTCTGGTATGCACAGTCTAGTTAGCACAGTTAGTAAGGTGTTTGGTTTGCACTATCAAATTAAGACTGTCATTGGCTCGAATCCCATGATATCATGTTTTTATTTTACTAGTGTGGTTTGTGGCTCTATAATATGAATGCCTATGTTTTTTAACAACAATAGTCAAGTCTTCCAATGGACTTTTTAGTGAAACCCAATAGATAGCTTTATTTTCTCTTTGTTTACTCAAATATTGAATGCTTATGTCTTATAAATTTAGTAGGAAAGTATTCTAATGACTTGCTTATGACACCCCGTAGAATATATTATGTTTAGTACCTTGGACACTGTAGCTTATTCACTTAAATCTCTGATAAATTGTGTGTCTGGTATGCACAGTCTAGTTAGCACAGTTAGTAAGGTGTTTGGTTTGCACTATCAAATTAAGACTGTCATTGGCTCGAATACCATGATATCATGTTTTTATTTTACTAGTGTGGTTTGTGGCTCTATAATATGAATGCCTATGTTTTTTAACAACAATAGTCAAGTCTTCCAATGGACTTTTTAGTGAAACCCAATAGATAGCTTTATTTTCTCTTTGTTTACTCAAATATTGAATGCTTATGTCTTATAAATTTAGTAGGAAAGTATTCTAATGACTTGCTTATGACACCCCGTAGAATATATTATGTTTAGTACCTTGGACACTGTAGCTTATTCACTTAAATCTCTGATAAATTGTGGGTCTGGTATGCACAGTCTAGTTAGCACAGTTAGTAAGGTGTTTGGTTTGCACTATCAAATTAAGACTGTCATTGGCTCGAATACCATGATATCATGTTTTTATTTTACTAGTGTGGTTTGTGGCTCTATAATATGAATGCCTATGTTTTTTAACAACAATAGTCAAGTCTTCCAATGGACTTTTTAGTGAAACCCAATAGATAGCTTTATTTTCTCTTTGTTTACTCAAATATTGTATGCTTATGTCTTATAAATTTAGTAGGAAAGTATTCTAATGACTTGCTTATGACACCCCATAGAATATATTATGTTTAGTACCTTGGACACTGTAGCTTATTCACTTAAATCTCTGATAAATTGTGTGTCTGGTATGCACAGTCTGGTTAGCACAGTTAGTAAGGTGTTGGGTTTGCACTGTCAAATTAAGACTGTCATTGGTTCAAATCCCATGTTATCATGTTTTTATTTTACTAGTGTGGTTTGTGGCTCTATAATATGAATGCCTATGTCTTTTAACAACAATAGTCAAGTCTTCCAATGGACTTTTTAGTGAAACCCAATAGATAGCTTTATTTTCTCTTTGTTTACTAAAATATTGAATGCTTATGTCTTATAAATTTAGTAGAAAGGTATTCTTATGACTTGCTTATGACACCCCATAGAATATATTATGTTTAGTACCTTGGACACTGTAGCTTATTCACTTAAATCTCTGATAAATTGTGCATCTGGTATGCACAGTCTGGTTAGCACAGTTAGTAAGGTGTTGGCTTTGCACTATCAAATTAAGACTGTCATTGGTTCGAATACCATGTTTTCATTTTACTATTGTGCTTTGTGGCTCTATAATATGAATGCCTATGTCTTTTAACAACAATAGTCAAGTCTTCCAATGGACTTTTTAGTCAAACCCAATAGATAGCTTTATTTTCTCTTTGTTTACTAAAATATTGAATGCTTATGTCTTATAAATTTAGTAGGAAAGTATTCTAATGACTTGCTTATGACACCCCATAGAATATATTATGTATAGTACCTTGGACACTGTAGCTTATTCACTTAAATCTCTGATAAATTGTGTGTCTGGTATGCACAGTCTAGTTAGCACAGTTAGTAAGGTGTTTGGTTTGCACTATCAAATTAAGACTGTCATTGGCTCGAATCCCATGATATCATGTTTTTATTTTACTAGTGTGGTTTGTGGCTCTATAATATGAATGCCTATGTTTTTTAACAACAATAGTCAAGTCTTCCAATGGACTTTTTAGTGAAACCCAATAGATAGCTTTATTTTCTCTTTGTTTACTCAAATATTGAATGCTTATGTCTTATAAATTTAGTAGGAAAGTATCCTAATGACTTGCTTATGACACCCCATAGAATATATTATGTTTAGTACCTTGGACACTGTAGCTTATTCACTTAAATCTCTGATAAATTGTGCATCTGGTATGCACGGTCTGGTTAGCACAGTTAGTAAGGTGTTGGCTTTGCACTATCAAATTAAGACTGTCATTGGTTCGAATACCATGTTTTCATTTTTCTATTGTGCTTTGTGGCTCTATAATATGAATGCCTATGTCTTTTAACAACAATAGTCAAGTCTTCCAATGGACTTTTTAGTCAAACCCAATAGATAGCTTTATTTTCTCTTTGTTTACTAAAATATTGAATGCTTATGTCTTATAAATTTAGTAGGAAAGTATTCTAATGACTTGCTTATGACACCCCATAGAATATATTATGTATAGTACCTTGGACACTGTAGCTTATTCACTTAAATCTCTGATAAATTGTGTGTCTGGTATGCACAGTCTAGTTAGCACAGTTAGTAAGGTGTTTGGTTTGCACTGTCAAATTAAGACTGTCATTGGCTCGAATCCCATGTTATCATGTTTTTATTTTACTAGTGTGGTTTGTGGCTCTATAATATGAATGCCTATGTTTTTTAACAACAATAGTCAAGTCTTCCAATGGACTTTTTAGTGAAACCCAATAGATAGCTTTATTTTCTCTTTGTTTACTCAAATATTGAATGCTTATGTCTTATAAATTTAGTAGGAAAGTATTCTAATGACTTGCTTATGACACCCCATAGAATATATTATGTTTAGTACCTTGGACACTGTAGCTTATTCACTTAAATCTCTGATAAATTGTGTGTCTGGTATGCACAGTCTGGTTAGCACAGTTAGTAAGGTGTTGGGTTTGCACTATCAAATTAAGACTGTCATTGGTTCAAATCCCATGTTATCATGTTTTTATTTTACTAGTGTGGTTTGTGGCTCTATAATATGAATGCCTATGTCTTTTAACAACAATAGTCAAGTCTTCCAATGGACTTTTTAGTGAAACCCAATAGATAGCTTTATTTTCTCTTTGTTTACTAAAATATTGAATGCTTATGTCTTATAAATTTAGTAGGAAAGTATTCTAATGACTTGCTTATGACACCCCATAGAATATATTATGTTTAGTACCTTGGACACTGTAGCTTATTCACTTAAATCTCTGATAAATTGTGCATCTGGTATGCACAGTCTGGTTAGCACAGTTAGTAAGGTGTTGGCTTTGCACTATCAAATTAAGACTGTCATTGGTTTGAATACCATGTTTTCATTTTACTATTGTGCTTTGTGGCTCTATAATATGAATGCCTATGTCTTTTAACAACAATAGTCAAGTCTTCCAATGGACTTTTTAGTGAAACCCAATAGATAGCTTTATTTTCTCTTTGTTTACTAAAATATTGAATGCTTATGTCTTATAAATTTAGTAGGAAAGTATTCTAATGACTTGCTTATGACACCCCATAGAATATATTATGTATAGTACCTTGGACACTGTAGCTTATTCACTTAAATCTCTGATAAATTGTGTGTCTGGTATGCACAGTCTAGTTAGCACAGTTAGTAAGGTGTTTGGTTTGCACTATCAAATTAAGACTGTCATTGGCTCGAATCCCATGATATCATGTTTTTATTTTACTAGTGTGGTTTGTGGCTCTATAATATGAATGCCTATGTTTTTTAACAACAATAGTCAAGTCTTCCAATGGACTTTTTAGTGAAACCCAATAGATAGCTTTATTTTCTCTTTGTTTACTCAAATATTGAATGCTTATGTCTTATAAATTTAGTAGGAAAGTATTCTAATGACTTGCTTATGACACCCCGTAGAATATATTATGTTTAGTACCTTGGACACTGTAGCTTATTCACTTAAATCTCTGATAAATTGTGTGTCTGGTATGCACAGTCTAGTTAGCACAGTTAGTAAGGTGTTTGGTTTGCACTATCAAATTAAGACTGTCATTGGCTCGAATACCATGATATCATGTTTTTATTTTACTAGTGTGGTTTGTGGCTCTATAATATGAATGCCTATGTTTTTTAACAACAATAGTCAAGTCTTCCAATGGACTTTTTAGTGAAACCCAATAGATAGCTTTATTTTCTCTTTGTTTACTCAAATATTGAATGCTTATGTCTTATAAATTTAGTAGGAAAGTATTCTAATGACTTGCTTATGACACCCCGTAGAATATATTATGTTTAGTACCTTGGACACTGTAGCTTATTCACTTAAATCTCTGATAAATTGTGGGTCTGGTATGCACAGTCTAGTTAGCACAGTTAGTAAGGTGTTTGGTTTGCACTATCAAATTAAGACTGTCATTGGCTCGAATACCATGATATCATGTTTTTATTTTACTAGTGTGGTTTGTGGCTCTATAATATGAATGCCTATGTTTTTTAACAACAATAGTCAAGTCTTCCAATGGACTTTTTAGTGAAACCCAATAGATAGCTTTATTTTCTCTTTGTTTACTCAAATATTGAATGCTTATGTCTTATAAATTTAGTAGGAAAGTATTCTAATGACTTGCTTATGACACCCCATAGAATATATTATGTTTAGTACCTTGGACACTGTAGCTTATCCACTTAAATCTCTGATAAATTGTGTGTCTGGTATGCACAGTCTGGTTAGCACAGTTAGTAAGGTGTTGGGTTTGCACTGTCAAATTAAGACTGTCATTGGTTCAAATACCATGTTATCATGTTTTTATTTTACTAGTGTGGTTTGTGGCTCTATAATATGAATGCCTATGTCTTTTAACAACAATAGTCAAGTCTTCCAATGGACTTTTTAGTGAAACCCAATAGATAGCTTTATTTTCTCTTTGTTTACTAAAATATTGAATGCTTATGTCTTGTAAATTTAGTAGGAAAGTATCCTAATGACTTGCTTATGACACCCCATAGAATATATTATGTTTAGTACCTTGGACACTGTAGCTTATTCACTTAAATCTCTGATAAATTGTGCATCTGGTATGCACAGTCTGGTTAGCACAGTTAGTAAGGTGTTGGCTTTGCACTATCAAATTAAGACTGTCATTGGTTCGAATCCCATGTTACCATGTTTTCATTTTACTATTGTGCTTTGTGGCTCTATAATATGAATGCCTATGTCTTTTAACAACAATAGTCAAGTCTTCCAATGGACTTTTTAGTGAAACCCAATAGATAGCTTTATTTTCTCTTTGTTTACTAAAATATTGAATGCTTATGTCTTATAAATTTAGTAGAAAGGTATTCTTATGACTTGCTTATGACACCCCATAGAATATATTATGTTTAGTACCTTGGACACTGTAGCTTATTCACTTAAATCTCTGATAAATTGTGCATCTGGTATGCACAGTCTGGTTAGCACAGTTAGTAAGGTGTTGGCTTTGCACTATCAAATTAAGACTGTCATTGGTTCAAATACCATGTTTTCATTTTACTATTGTGCTTTGTGGCTCTATAATATGAATGCCTATGTCTTTTAACAACAATAGTCAAGTCTTCCAATGGACTTTTTAGTCAAACCCAATAGATAGCTTTATTTTCTCTTTGTTTACTAAAATATTGAATGCTTATGTCTTATAAATTTAGTAGGAAAGTATTCTAATGACTTGCTTATGACACCCCATAGAATATATTATGTATAGTACCTTGGACACTGTAGCTTATTCACTTAAATCTCTGATAAATTGTGTGTCTGGTATGCACAGTCTAGTTAGCACAGTTAGTAAGGTGTTTGGTTTGCACTATCAAATTAAGACTGTCATTGGCTCGAATCCCATGTTATCATGTTTTTATTTTACTAGTGTGGTTTGTGGCTCTATAATATGAATGCCTATGTTTTTTAACAACAATAGTCAAGTCTTCCAATGGACTTTTTAGTGAAACCCAATAGATAGCTTTATTTTCTCTTTGTTTACTCAAATATTGAATGCTTATGTCTTATAAATTTAGTAGGAAAGTATTCTAATGACTTGCTTATGACACCCCATAGAATATATTATGTTTAGTACCTTGGACACTGTAGCTTATTCACTTAAATCTCTGATAAATTGTGTGTCTGGTATGCACAGTCTAGTTAGCACAGTTAGTAAGGTGTTTGGTTTGCACTATCAAATTAAGACTGTCATTGGCTCGAATCCCATGTTATCATGTTTTTATTTTACTAGTGTGGTTTGTGGCTCTATAATATGAATGCCTATGTTTTTTAACAACAATAGTCAAGTCTTCCAATGGACTTTTTAGTGAAACCCAATAGATAGCTTTATTTTCTCTTTGTTTACTCAAATATTGAATGCTTATGTCTTATAAATTTAGTAGGAAAGTATTCTAATGACTTGCTTATGACACCCCATAGAATATATTATGTTTAGTACCTTGGACACTGTAGCTTATTCACTTAAATCTCTGATAAATTGTGTGTCTGGTATGCACAGTCTGGTTAGCACAGTTAGTAAGGTGTTGGGTTTGCACTATCAAATTAAGACTGTCATTGGTTCAAATCCCATGTTATCATGTTTTTATTTTACTAGTGTGGTTTGTGGCTCTATAATATGAATGCCTATGTCTTTTAACAACAATAGTCAAGTCTTCCAATGGACTTTTTAGTGAAACCCAATAGATAGCTTTATTTTCTCTTTGTTTACTAAAATATTGAATGCTTATGTCTTATAAATTTAGTAGGAAAGTATTCTAATGACTTGCTTATGACACCCCATAGAATATATTATGTTTAGTACCTTGGACACTGTAGCTTATTCACTTAAATCTCTGATAAATTGTGCATCTGGTATGCACAGTCTGGTTAGCACAGTTAGTAAGGTGTTGGCTTTGCACTATCAAATTAAGACTGTCATTGGTTTGAATACCATGTTTTCATTTTACTATTGTGCTTTGTGGCTCTATAATATGAATGCCTATGTCTTTTAACAACAATAGTCAAGTCTTCCAATGGACTTTTTAGTGAAACCCAATAGATAGCTTTATTTTCTCTTTGTTTACTAAAATATTGAATGCTTATGTCTTATAAATTTAGTAGGAAAGTATTCTAATGACTTGCTTATGACACCCCATAGAATATATTATGTATAGTACCTTGGACACTGTAGCTTATTCACTTAAATCTCTGATAAATTGTGTGTCTGGTATGCACAGTCTAGTTAGCACAGTTAGTAAGGTGTTTGGTTTGCACTGTCAAATTAAGACTGTCATTGGCTCGAATCCCATGATATCATGTTTTTATTTTACTAGTGTGGTTTGTGGCTCTATAATATGAATGCCTATGTTTTTTAACAACAATAGTCAAGTCTTCCAATGGACTTTTTAGTGAAACCCAATAGATAGCTTTATTTTCTCTTTGTTTACTCAAATATTGAATGCTTATGTCTTATTAATTTTGTAGGAAAGTATTCTAATGACTTGCTTATGACACCCCGTAGAATATATTATGTTTAGTACCTTGGACACTGTAGCTTATTCACTTAAATCTCTGATAAATTGTGTGTCTGGTATGCACAGTCTAGTTAGCACAGTTAGTAAGGTGTTTGGTTTGCACTATCAAATTAAGACTGTCATTGGCTTGAATACCATGATATCATGTTTTTATTTTACTAGTGTGGTTTGTGGCTCTATAATATGAATGCCTATGTTTTTTAACAACAATAGTCAAGTCTTCCAATGGACTTTTTAGTGAAACCCAATAGATAGCTTTATTTTCTCTTTGTTTACTCAAATATTGAATGCTTATGTCTTATAGATTTAGTAGGAAAGTATTCTAATGACTTGCTTATGACACCCCATAGAATATATTATGTTTAGTACCTTGGACACTGTAGCTTATTCACTTAAATCTCTGATAAATTGTGTGTCTGGTATGCACAGTCTGGTTAGCACAGTTAGTAAGGTGTTGGGTTTGCACTATCAAATTAAGACTGTCATTGGTTCAAATCCCATGTTATCATGTTTTTATTTTACTAGTGTGGTTTGTGGCTCTATAATATGAATGCCTATGTCTTTTAACAACAATAGTCAAGTCTTTCAATGGACTTTTTAGTGAAATCCAATAGATAGCTTTATTTTATCTTTGTTTACTCAAATATTGAATGCTTATGTCTTATAAATTTAGTAGGAAAGTATTCTAATGACTTGCTTATGACACCCCATAGAATATATTATGTTTAGTACCTTGTACACTGTAGCTTATTCACTTAAATCTCTGATAAATTGTGTGTCTGGTATGCACAGTCTGGTTAGCACAGGTAGTAAGGTGTTGGGTTTGCACTGTCAAATTAAGACTGTCATTGGTTCAAATCCCATGTTATCATGTTTTTATTTTACTAGTGTGGTTTGTGGCTCTATAATATGAATGCCTATGTCTTTTAACAACAATAGTCAAGTCTTCCAATGGACTTTTTAGTGAAACCCAATAGATAGCTTTATTTTCTCTTTGTTTACTAAAATATTGAATGCTTATGTCTTGTAAATTTAGTAGGAAAGTATCCTAATGACTTGCTTATGACACCCCATAGAATATATTATGTTTAGTACCTTGGACACTGTAGCTTATTCACTTAAATCTCTGATAAATTGTGCATCTGGTATGCACAGTCTGGTTAGCACAGTTAGTAAGGTGTTGGCTTTGCACTATCAAATTAAGACTGTCATTGGTTCGAATACCATGTTTTCATTTTTCTATTGTGCTTTGTGGCTCTATAATATGAATGCCTATGTCTTTTAACAACAATAGTCAAGTCTTCCAATGGACTTTTTAGTCAAACCCAATAGATAGCTTTATTTTCTCTTTGTTTACTAAAATATTGAATGCTTATGTCTTATAAATTTAGTAGGAAAGTATTCTAATGACTTGCTTATGACACCCCATAGAATATATTATGTATAGTACCTTGGACACTGTAGCTTATTCACTTAAATCTCTGATAAATTGTGTGTCTGGTATGCACAGTCTAGTTAGCACAGTTAGTAAGGTGTTTGGTTTGCACTATCAAATTAAGACTGTCATTGGCTCGAATCCCATGTTATCATGTTTTTATTTTACTAGTGTGGTTTGTGGCTCTATAATATGAATGCCTATGTTTTTTAACAACAATAGTCAAGTCTTCCAATGGACTTTTTAGTGAAACCCAATAGATAGCTTTATTTTCTCTTTGTTTACTCAAATATTGAATGCTTATGTCTTATAAATTTAGTAGGAAAGTATTCTAATGACTTGCTTATGACACCCCATAGAATATATTATGTTTAGTACCTTGGACACTGTAGCTTATTCACTTAAATCTCTGATAAATTGTGTGTCTGGTATGCACAGTCTGGTTAGCACAGTTAGTAAGGTGTTGGGTTTGCACTATCAAATTAAGACTGTCATTGGTTCAAATCCCATGTTATCATGTTTTTATTTTACTAGTGTGGTTTGTGGCTCTATAATATGAATGCCTATGTCTTTTAACAACAATAGTCAAGTCTTCCAATGGACTTTTTAGTGAAACCCAATAGATAGCTTTATTTTCTCTTTGTTTACTAAAATATTGAATGCTTATGTCTTATAAATTTAGTAGGAAAGTATTCTAATGACTTGCTTATGACACCCCATAGAATATATTATGTTTAGTACCTTGGACACTGTAGCTTATTCACTTAAATCTCTGATAAATTGTGCATCTGGTATGCACAGTCTGGTTAGCACAGTTAGTAAGGTGTTGGCTTTGCACTATCAAATTAAGACTGTCATTGGTTTGAATACCATGTTTTCATTTTACTATTGTGCTTTGTGGCTCTATAATATGAATGCCTATGTCTTTTAACAACAATAGTCAAGTCTTCCAATGGACTTTTTAGTGAAACCCAATAGATAGCTTTATTTTCTCTTTGTTTACTAAAATATTGAATGCTTATGTCTTATAAATTTAGTAGGAAAGTATTCTAATGACTTGCTTATGACACCCCATAGAATATATTATGTATAGTACCTTGGACACTGTAGCTTATTCACTTAAATCTCTGATAAATTGTGTGTCTGGTATGCACAGTCTAGTTAGCACAGTTAGTAAGGTGTTTGGTTTGCACTATCAAATTAAGACTGTCATTGGCTCGAATCCCATGATATCATGTTTTTATTTTACTAGTGTGGTTTGTGGCTCTATAATATGAATGCCTATGTTTTTTAACAACAATAGTCAAGTCTTCCAATGGACTTTTTAGTGAAACCCAATAGATAGCTTTATTTTCTCTTTGTTTACTCAAATATTGAATGCTTATGTCTTGTAAATTTAGTAGGAAAGTATTCTAATGACTTGCTTATGACACCCCGTAGAATATATTATGTTTAGTACCTTGGACACTGTAGCTTATTCACTTAAATCTCTGATAAATTGTGGGTCTGGTATGCACAGTCTAGTTAGCACAGTTAGTAAGGTGTTTGGTTTGCACTATCAAATTAAGACTGTCATTGGCTCGAATACCATGATATCATGTTTTTATTTTACTAGTGTGGTTTGTGGCTCTATAATATGAATGCCTATGTTTTTTAACAACAATAGTCAAGTCTTCCAATGGACTTTTTAGTGAAACCCAATAGATAGCTTTATTTTCTCTTTGTTTACTCAAATATTGAATGCTTATGTCTTATAAATTTAGTAGGAAAGTATTCTAATGACTTGCTTATGACACCCCATAGAATATATTATGTTTAGTACCTTGGACACTGTAGCTTATTCACTTAAATCTCTGATAAATTGTGTGTCTGGTATGCACAGTCTGGTTAGCACAGTTAGTAAGGTGTTGGGTTTGCACTGTCAAATTAAGACTGTCATTGGTTCAAATCCCATGTTATCATGTTTTTATTTTACTAGTGTGGTTTGTGGCTCTATAATATGAATGCCTATGTCTTTTAACAACAATAGTCAAGTCTTCCAATGGACTTTTTAGTGAAACCCAATAGATAGCTTTATTTTCTCTTTGTTTACTAAAATATTGAATGCTTATGTCTTGTAAATTTAGTAGGAAAGTATCCTAATGACTTGCTTATGACACCCCATAGAATATATTATGTTTAGTACCTTGGACACTGTAGCTTATTCACTTAAATCTCTGATAAATTGTGCATCTGGTATGCACAGTCTGGTTAGCACAGTTAGTAAGGTGTTGGCTTTGCACTATCAAATTAAGACTGTCATTGGTTCGAATCCCATGTTACCATGTTTTCATTTTACTATTGTGCTTTGTGGCTCTATAATATGAATGCCTATGTCTTTTAACAACAATAGTCAAGTCTTCCAATGGACTTTTTAGTGAAACCCAATAGATAGCTTTATTTTCTCTTTGTTTACTAAAATATTGAATGCTTATGTCTTATAAATTTAGTAGAAAGGTATTCTTATGACTTGCTTATGACACCCCATAGAATATATTATGTTTAGTACCTTGGACACTGTAGCTTATTCACTTAAATCTCTGATAAATTGTGCATCTGGTATGCACAGTCTGGTTAGCACAGTTAGTAAGGTGTTGGCTTTGCACTATCAAATTAAGACTGTCATTGGTTCGAATACCATGTTTTCATTTTACTATTGTGCTTTGTGGCTCTATAATATGAATGCCTATGTCTTTTAACAACAATAGTCAAGTCTTCCAATGGACTTTTTAGTCAAACCCAATAGATAGCTTTATTTTCTCTTTGTTTACTAAAATATTGAATGCTTATGTCTTATAAATTTAGTAGGAAAGTATTCTAATGACTTGCTTATGACACCCCATAGAATATATTATGTATAGTACCTTGGACACTGTAGCTTATTCACTTAAATCTCTGATAAATTGTGTGTCTGGTATGCACAGTCTAGTTAGCACAGTTAGTAAGGTGTTTGGTTTGCACTATCAAATTAAGACTGTCATTGGCTCGAATCCCATGATATCATGTTTTTATTTTACTAGTGTGGTTTGTGGCTCTATAATATGAATGCCTATGTTTTTTAACAACAATAGTCAAGTCTTCCAATGGACTTTTTAGTGAAACCCAATAGATAGCTTTATTTTCTCTTTGTTTACTCAAATATTGAATGCTTATGTCTTATAAATTTAGTAGGAAAGTATTCTAATGACTTGCTTATGACACCCCGTAGAATATATTATGTTTAGTACCTTGGACACTGTAGCTTATTCACTTAAATCTCTGATAAATTGTGTGTCTGGTATGCACAGTCTAGTTAGCACAGTTAGTAAGGTGTTTGGTTTGCACTATCAAATTAAGACTGTCATTGGCTTGAATACCATGATATCATGTTTTTATTTTACTAGTGTGGTTTGTGGCTCTATAATATGAATGCCTATGTTTTTTAACAACAATAGTCAAGTCTTCCAATGGACTTTTTAGTGAAACCCAATAGATAGCTTTATTTTCTCTTTGTTTACTCAAATATTGAATGCTTATGTCTTATAAATTTAGTAGGAAAGTATTCTAATGACTTGCTTATGACACCCCATAGAATATATTATGTTTAGTACCTTGGACACTGTAGCTTATTCACTTAAATCTCTGATAAATTGTGTGTCTGGTATGCACAGTCTGGTTAGCACAGTTAGTAAGGTGTTGGGTTTGCACTATCAAATTAAGACTGTCATTGGTTCAAATCCCATGTTATCATGTTTTTATTTTACTAGTGTGGTTTGTGGCTCTATAATATGAATGCCTATGTCTTTTAACAACAATAGTCAAGTCTTTCAATGGACTTTTTAGTGAAATCCAATAGATAGCTTTATTTTATCTTTGTTTACTCAAATATTGAATGCTTATGTCTTATAAATTTAGTAGGAAAGTATTCTAATGACTTGCTTATGACACCCCATAGAATATATTATGTTTAGTACCTTGTACACTGTAGCTTATTCACTTAAATCTCTGATAAATTGTGTGTCTGGTATGCACAGTCTGGTTAGCACAGTTAGTAAGGTGTTGGCTTTGCACTATCAAATTAAGACTGTCATTGGTTCGAATCCCATGTTACCATGTTTTCATTTTACTATTGTGCTTTGTGGCTCTATAATATGAATGCCTATGTCTTTTAACAACAATAGTCAAGTCTTCCAATGGACTTTTTAGTGAAACCCAATAGATAGCTTTATTTTCTCTTTGTTTACTAAAATATTGAATGCTTATGTCTTATAAATTTAGTAGAAAGGTATTCTTATGACTTGCTTATGACACCCCATAGAATATATTATGTTTAGTACCTTGGACACTGTAGCTTATTCACTTAAATCTCTGATAAATTGTGTGTTTGGTATGCACAGTCTGGTTAGCACAGTTAGTAAGGTGTTGGGTTTGCACTATCAAATTAAGACTGCCATTGGCTCGAATCCCATGTTATCATGTTTGTTTTTTACTAGTGTGGTTTGTGGCTCTATAATATGAATGCCTGTGTTTTTTAACAACAATAGTCAAGTCTTCCAATGGACTTTTTAGTGAAACCCAATAGATAGCTTTATTTTCTCTTTGTTTACTCAAATATTGAATGCTTATGTCTTATACATTTAGTAGGAAAGTATTCTAATGACTTGCTTATGACACCCCATAGAATATATTATGTTTAGTACCTTGGACACTGTAGCTTATTCACTTAAATCTCTGATAAATTGTGTATCTGGTATGCACAGTCTGGTTAGCACAGTTAGTAAGGTATTGGGTTTGCACTATCAAATTAAGACTGTCATTGGTTCGAATCCCATGTTATCATGTTTTTATTTTACTATTGTGCTTTGTGGCTCTATAATATGAATGCCTATGTCTTTTAACAACAATAGTCAAGTCTTCCAATGGACTTTTTAGTGAAACCCAATAGATAGCTTTATTTTCTCTTTGTTTACTCAAATATTGAATGCTTATGTCTTATAAATTTAGTAGGAAAGTATTCTAATGACTTGCTTATGACACCCCATAGAATATATTATGTTTAGTACCTTGGACACTGTAGCTTATTCACTTAAATCTCTGATAAATTGTGTGTGTGGTATGCACAGTCTGGTTAGCACAGTTAGTAAGGTGTTGGGTTTGCACTATCAAATTAAGACTGTCATTGGTTCAAATCCCATGTTATCATGTTTTTATTTTACTATTATGCTTTGTGGCTCTATAATATGAATGCCTATGTCTTTTAACAACAATAGTCAAGTCTTCCAATGGACTTTTTAGTGAAACCCAATAGATAGCTTTATTTTCTCTTTGTTTACTCAAATATTGCATGCTTATGTCTTATAAATTTAGTAGGAAAGTATTCTAATGACTTGCTTATGACACCCCATAGAATATATTATGTTTAGTACCTTGGACACTGTAGCTTATTCACTTAAATCTCTGATAAATTGTGCATCTGGTATGCACAGTCTGGTTAGCACAGTTAGTAAGGTGTTGGCTTTGCACTATCAAATTAAGACTGTCATTGGTTTGAATACCATGTTTTCATTTTACTATTGTGCTTTGTGGCTCTATAATATGAATGCCTATGTCTTTTAACAACAATAGTCAAGTCTTCCAATGGACTTTTTAGTGAAACCCAATAGATAGCTTTATTTTCTCTTTGTTTACTAAAATATTGAATGCTTATGTCTTATAAATTTAGTAGGAAAGTATTCTAATGACTTGCTTATGACACCCCATAGAATATATTATGTATAGTACCTTGGACACTGTAGCTTATTCACTTAAATCTCTGATAAATTGTGTGTCTGGTATGCACAGTCTAGTTAGCACAGTTAGTAAGGTGTTTGGTTTGCACTATCAAATTAAGACTGTCATTGGCTCGAATCCCATGATATCATGTTTTTATTTTACTAGTGTGGTTTGTGGCTCTATAATATGAATGCCTATGTTTTTTAACAACAATAGTCAAGTCTTCCAATGGACTTTTTAGTGAAACCCAATAGATAGCTTTATTTTCTCTTTGTTTACTCAAATATTGAATGCTTATGTCTTATAAATTTAGTAGGAAAGTATTCTAATGACTTGCTTATGACACCCCGTAGAATATATTATGTTTAGTACCTTGGACACTGTAGCTTATTCACTTAAATCTCTGATAAATTGTGCGTCTGGTATGCACAGTCTAGTTAGCACAGTTAGTAAGGTGTTTGGTTTGCACTATCAAATTAAGACTGTCATTGGCTCGAATACCATGATATCATGTTTTTATTTTACTAGTGTGGTTTGTGGCTCTATAATATGAATGCCTATGTTTTTTAACAACAATAGTCAAGTCTTCCAATGGACTTTTTAGTGAAACCCAATAGATAGCTTTATTTTCTCTTTGTTTACTCAAATATTGAATGCTTATGTCTTATAAATTTAGTAGGAAAGTATTCTAATGACTTGCTTATGACACCCCGTAGAATATATTATGTTTAGTACCTTGGACACTGTAGCTTATTCACTTAAATCTCTGATAAATTGTGGGTCTGGTATGCACAGTCTAGTTAGCACAGTTAGTAAGGTGTTTGGTTTGCACTATCAAATTAAGACTGTCATTGGCTCGAATACCATGATATCATGTTTTTATTTTACTAGTGTGGTTTGTGGCTCTATAATATGAATGCCTATGTTTTTTAACAACAATAGTCAAGTCTTCCAATGGACTTTTTAGTGAAACCCAATAGATAGCTTTATTTTCTCTTTGTTTACTCAAATATTGAATGCTTATGTCTTATAAATTTAGTAGGAAAGTATTCTAATGACTTGCTTATGACACCCCATAGAATATATTATGTTTAGTACCTTGGACACTGTAGCTTATTCACTTAAATCTCTGATAAATTGTGTGTCTGGTATGCACAGTCTGGTTAGCACAGTTAGTAAGGTGTTGGGTTTGCACTGTCAAATTAAGACTGTCATTGGTTCAAATCCCATGTTATCATGTTTTTATTTTACTAGTGTGGTTTGTGGCTCTATAATATGAATGCCTATGTCTTTTAACAACAATAGTCAAGTCTTCCAATGGACTTTTTAGTGAAACCCAATAGATAGCTTTATTTTCTCTTTGTTTACTAAAAGATTGAATGCTTATGTCTTGTAAATTTAGTAGGAAAGTATCCTAATGACTTGCTTATGACACCCCATAGAATATATTATGTTTAGTACCTTGGACACTGTAGCTTATTCACTTAAATCTCTGATAAATTGTGCATCTGGTATGCACAGTCTGGTTAGCACAGTTAGTAAGGTGTTGGCTTTGCACTATCAAATTAAGACTGTCATTGGTTCGAATCCCATGTTACCATGTTTTCATTTTACTATTGTGCTTTGTGGCTCTATAATATGAATGCCTATGTCTTTTAACAACAATAGTCAAGTCTTCCAATGGACTTTTTAGTGAAACCCAATAGATAGCTTTATTTTCTCTTTGTTTACTAAAATATTGAATGCTTATGTCTTATAAATTTAGTAGAAAGGTATTCTTATGACTTGCTTATGACACCCCATAGAATATATTATGTTTAGTACCTTGGACACTGTAGCTTATTCACTTAAATCTCTGATAAATTGTGCATCTGGTATGCACAGTCTGGTTAGCACAGTTAGTAAGGTGTTGGCTTTGCACTATCAAATTAAGACTGTCATTGGTTCGAATACCATGTTTTCATTTTACTATTGTGCTTTGTGGCTGTATAATATGAATGCCTATGTCTTTTAACAACAATAGTCAAGTCTTCCAATGGACTTTTTAGTCAAACCCAATAGATAGCTTTATTTTCTCTTTGTTTACTAAAATATTGAATGCTTATGTCTTATAAATTTAGTAGGAAAGTATTCTAATGACTTGCTTATGACACCCCATAGAATATATTATGTATAGTACCTTGGACACTGTAGCTTATTCACTTAAATCTCTGATAAATTGTGTGTCTGGTATGCACAGTCTAGTTAGCACAGTTAGTAAGGTGTTTGGTTTGCACTATCAAATTAAGACTGTCATTGGCTCGAATCCCATGATATCATGTTTTTATTTTACTAGTGTGGTTTGTGGCTCTATAATATGAATGCCTATGTTTTTTAACAACAATAGTCAAGTCTTCCAATGGACTTTTTAGTGAAACCCAATAGATAGCTTTATTTTCTCTTTGTTTACTCAAATATTGAATGCTTATGTCTTATAAATTTAGTAGGAAAGTATTCTAATGACTTGCTTATGACACCCCGTAGAATATATTATGTTTAGTACCTTGGACACTGTAGCTTATTCACTTAAATCTCTGATAAATTGTGTGTCTGGTATGCACAGTCTAGTTAGCACAGTTAGTAAGGTGTTTGGTTTGCACTATCAAATTAAGACTGTCATTGGTTCAAATCCCATGTTATCATGTTTTTATTTTACTAGTGTGGTTTGTGGCTCTATAATATGAATGCCTATGTCTTTTAACAACAATAGTCAAGTCTTTCAATGGACTTTTTAGTGAAATCCAATAGATAGCTTTATTTTATCTTTGTTTACTCAAATATTGAATGCTTATGTCTTATAAATTTAGTAGGAAAGTATTCTAATGACTTGCTTATGACACCCCATAGAATATATTATGTTTAGTACCTTGTACACTGTAGCTTATTCACTTAAATCTCTGATAAATTGTGTGTCTGCTATGCACAGTCTGGTTAGCACAGTTAGTAAGGTGTTGGGTTTGCACTGTCAAATTAAGACTGTCATTGGTTCAAATCCCATGTTATCATGTTTTTATTTTACTAGTGTGGTTTGTGGCTCTATAATATGAATGCCTATGTCTTTTAACAACAATAGTCAAGTCTTCCAATGGACTTTTTAGTGAAACCCAATAGATAGCTTTATTTTCTCTTTGTATACTAAAATATTGAATGCTTATGTCTTGTAAATTTAGTAGGAAAGTATCCTAATGACTTGCTTATGACACCCCATAGAATATATTATGTTTAGTACCTTGGACACTGTAGCTTATTCACTTAAATCTCTGATAAATTGTGCATCTGGTATGCACAGTCTGGTTAGCACAGTTAGTAAGGTGTTGGCTTTGCACTATCAAATTAAGACTGTCATTGGTTCGAATCCCATGTTACCATGTTTTCATTTTACTATTGTGCTTTGTGGCTCTATAATATGAATGCCTATGTCTTTTAACAACAATAGTCAAGTCTTCCAATGGACTTTTTAGTGAAACCCAATAGATAGCTTTATTTTCTCTTTGTTTACTAAAATATTGAATGCTTATGTCTTATAAATTTAGTAGAAAGGTATTCTTATGACTTGCTTATGACACCCCATAGAATATATTATGTTTAGTACCTTGGACACTGTAGCTTATTCACTTAAATCTCTGATAAATTGTGTGTTTGGTATGCACAGTCTAGTTAGCACAGTTAGTAAGGTGTTGGGTTTGCACTATCAAAATAAGACTGCCATTGGCTCGAATCCCATGTTATCATGTTTGTTTTTTACTAGTGTGGTTTGTGGCTCTATAATATGAATGCCTGTGTTTTTTAACAACAATAGTCAAGTCTTCCAATGGACTTTTTAGTGAAACCCAATAGATAGCTTTATTTTCTCTTTGTTTACTCAAATATTGAATGCTTATGTCTTATACATTTAGTAGGAAAGTATTCTAATGACTTGCTTATGACACCCCATAGAATATATTATGTTTAGTACCTTGGACACTGTAGCTTATTCACTTAAATCTCTGATAAATTGTGGATCTGGTATGCACAGTCTGGTTAGCACAGTTAGTAAGGTATTGGGTTTGCACTATCAAATTAAGACTGTCATTGGTTCGAATCCCATGTTATCATGTTTTTATTTTACTATTGTGCTTTGTGGCTCTATAATATGAATGCCTATGTCTTTTAACAACAATAGTCAAGTCTTCCAATGGACTTTTTAGTGAAACCCAATAGATAGCTTTATTTTCTCTTTGTTTACTCAAATATTGAATGCTTATGTCTTATAAATTTAGTAGGAAAGTATTCTAATGACTTGCTTATGACACCCCATAGAATATATTATGTTTAGTACCTTGGACACTGTAGCTTATTCACTTAAATCTCTGATAAATTGTGTGTGTGGTATGCACAGTCTGGTTAGCACAGTTAGTAAGGTGTTGGGTTTGCACTATCAAAATAAGACTGCCATTGGCTCGAATCCCATGTTATCATGTTTGTTTTTTACTAGTGTGGTTTGTGGCTCTATAATATGAATGCCTATGTCTTTTAACAACAATAGTCAAGTCTTTCAATGGACTTTTTAGTGAAATCCAATAGATAGCTTTATTTTATCTTTGTTTACTCAAATATTGAATGCTTATGTCTTATAAATTTAGTAGGAAAGTATTCTAATGACTTGCTTATGACACCCCATAGAATATATTATGTTTAGTACCTTGTACACTGTAGCTTATTCACTTAAATCTCTGATAAATTGTGTGTCTGCTATGCACAGTCTGGTTAGCACAGTTAGTAAGGTGTTGGGTTTGCACTGTCAAATTAAGACTGTCATTGGTTCAAATCCCATGTTATCATGTTTTTATTTTACTAGTGTGGTTTGTGGCTCTATAATATGAATGCCTATGTCTTTTAACAACAATAGTCAAGTCTTCCAATGGACTTTTTAGTGAAACCCAATAGATAGCTTTATTTTCTCTTTGTTTACTAAAATATTGAATGCTTATGTCTTGTAAATTTAGTAGGAAAGTATCCTAATGACTTGCTTATGACACCCCATAGAATATATTATGTTTAGTACCTTGGACACTGTAGCTTATTCACTTAAATCTCTGATAAATTGTGCATCTGGTATGCACAGTCTGGTTAGCACAGTTAGTAAGGTGTTGGCTTTGCACTATCAAATTAAGACTGTCATTGGTTCGAATCCCATGTTACCATGTTTTCATTTTACTATTGTGCTTTGTGGCTCTATAATATGAATGCCTATGTCTTTTAACAACAATAGTCAAGTCTTCCAATGGACTTTTTAGTGAAACCCAATAGATAGCTTTATTTTCTCTTTGTTTACTAAAATATTGAATGCTTATGTCTTATAAATTTAGTAGAAAGGTATTCTTATGACTTGCTTATGACACCCCATAGAATATATTATGTTTAGTACCTTGGACACTGTAGCTTATTCACTTAAATCTCTGATAAATTGTGTGTTTGGTATGCACAGTCTAGTTAGCACAGTTAGTAAGGTGTTGGGTTTGCACTATCAAAATAAGACTGCCGTTGGCTCGAATCCCATGTTATCATGTTTGTTTTTTACTAGTGTGGTTTGTGGCTCTATAATATGAATGCCTGTGTTTTTTAACAACAATAGTCAAGTCTTCCAATGGACTTTTTAGTGAAACCCAATAGATAGCTTTATTTTCTCTTTGTTTACTCAAATATTGAATGCTTATGTCTTATACATTTAGTAGGAAAGTATTCTAATGACTTGCTTATGACACCCCATAGAATATATTATGTTTAGTACCTTGGACACTGTAGCTTATTCACTTAAATCTCTGATAAATTGTGGATCTGGTATGCACAGTCTGGTTAGCACAGTTAGTAAGGTATTGGGTTTGCACTATCAAATTAAGACTGTCATTGGTTCGAATCCCATGTTATCATGTTTTTATTTTACTATTGTGCTTTGTGGCTCTATAATATGAATGCCTATGTCTTTTAACAACAATAGTCAAGTCTTCCAATGGACTTTTTAGTGAAACCCAATAGATAGCTTTATTTTCTCTTTGTTTACTCAAATATTGAATGCTTATGTCTTATAAATTTAGTAGGAAAGTATTCTAATGACTTGCTTATGACACCCCATAGAATATATTATGTTTAGTACCTTGGACACTGTAGCTTATTCACTTAAATCTCTGATAAATTGTGTGTGTGGTACGCACAGTCTGGTTAGCACAGTTAGTAAGGTGTTGGGTTTGCACTATCAAATTAAGACTGTCATTGGTTCAAATCCCATGTTATCATGTTTTTATTTTACTATTATGCTTTGTGGCTCTATAATATGAATGCCTATGTCTTTTAACAACAATAGTCAAGTCTTCCAATGGACTTTTTAGTGAAACCCAATAGATAGCTTTATTTTCTCTTTGTTTACTCAAATATTGCATGCTTATGTCTTATAAATTTAGTAGGAAAGTATTCTAATGACTTGCTTATGACACCCCATAGAATATATTATGTTTAATACCTTGGACACTGTAGCTTATTCACTTAAATCTCTGATAAATTGTGTATCTGGTATGCACAGTCTGGTTAGCAAAGTTAGTTAAGGTATTGGGTTTGTACTATCAAATTAAGACTGTCATTGGTTCGAATCCCATGTTTTTATTTTACTATTGTGCTTTGTGGCTCTATAATATGAATGCCCATGTCTTTTAACAACAATAGTCAAGTCTTCCAATGGACTTTTTAGTGAAACCCAATAGATAGCTTTATTTTCTCTTTGTTTACTAAAATATTGAATGCTTATCTCTTATAAATTTAGTAGGAAAGTATTCTAATGACTTTCTTATGACACCCCATAGAATATATTATGTTTAGTACCTTGGACACTGTAGCTTATTCACTTAAATCTCTGATAAATTGTGTGTCTGGTATGCACAGTCTGGTTAGCACAGTTAGTAAGGTGTTGGGTTTGCACTATCAAATTAAGACTGTCATTGGTTCAAATCCCATGTTATCATGTTTTTATTTTACTAGTGTGGTTTGTGGCTCTATAATATGAATGCCTATGTCTTTTAACAACAATAGTCAAGTCTTCCAATGGACTTTTTAGTGAAACCCAATTGATAGCTTTATTTTCTCTTTGTTTACTAAAATATTGAATGCTTATGTCTTGTAAATTTAGTAGGAAAGTATTCTAATGACTTGCTTATGACACCCCATAGAATATATTATGTTTAGTACCTTGGACACTGTAGCTTATTCACTTAAATCTCTGATAAATTGTGTGTCTTGTATGCACAGTCTAGTTAGCACAGTTAGTAAGGTGTTTGGTTTGCACTATCAAATTAAGACTGTCATTGGCTCGAATCCCATGTTATCATGTTTTTATTTTACTAGTGTGGTCTGTGGCTCTATAATATGAATGCCTATGTTTTTGAACAGCAATAGTCAAGTCTTCCAATGGACTTTTTAGTGAAACCCAACAGATAGCTTTATTTTCTCTTTGTTTACTCAAATATTGAATGCTTATGTCTTATAAATTTAGTAGGAAAGTATTCTAATGACTTGCTTATGACACCCCGTAGAATATATTATGTTTAGTACCTTGGACACTGTAGCTTATTCACTTAAATCTCTGATAAATTGTGTATCTGGTATGCACAGTCTGGTTCGCACAGTTAGTAAGGTGTTTGGTTTGCACTATCAAATTAAGACTGTCATTGGCTCGAATCCCATGTTATCATGTTTTTATTTTACTAGTGTGGTTTGTGGCTCTATAATATGAATGCCTATGTTTTTTAACAACAATAGTCAAGTCTTCCAATGGACTTTTTAGTGAAACCCAATAGATAGCTTTATTTTCTCTTTGTTTACTAAAATATTGAATGCTTATGTCTTATAAATTTAGTAGAAAGGTATTCTTATGACTTGCTTATGACACCCCATAGAATATATTATGTTTAGTACCTTGGACACTGTAGCTTATTCACTTAAATCTCTGATAAATTGTGCATCTGGTATGCACAGTCTGGTTAGCACAGTTAGTAAGGTGTTGGCTTTGCACTATCAAATTAAGACTGTCATTGGTTCGAATACCATGTTTTCATTTTACTATTGTGCTTTGTGGCTCTATAATATGAATGCCTATGTCTTTTAACAACAATAGTCAAGTCTTCCAATGGACTTTTTAGTCAAACCCAATAGATAGCTTTATTTTCTCTTTGTTTACTAAAATATTGAATGCTTATGTCTTATAAATTTAGTAGGAAAGTATTCTAATGACTTGCTTATGACACCCCATAGAATATATTATGTATAGTACCTTGGACACTGTAGCTTATTCACTTAAATCTCTGATAAATTGTGTGTCTGGTATGCACAGTCTAGTTAGCACAGTTAGTAAGGTGTTTGGTTTGCACTATCAAATTAAGACTGTCATTGGCTCGAATCCCATGATATCATGTTTTTATTTTACTAGTGTGGTTTGTGGCTCTATAATATGAATGCCTATGTTTTTTAACAACAATAGTCAAGTCTTCCAATGGACTTTTTAGTGAAACCCAATAGATAGCTTTATTTTCTCTTTGTTTACTCAAATATTGAATGCTTATGTCTTATAAATTTAGTAGGAAAGTATTCTAATGACTTGCTTATGACACCCCGTAGAATATATTATGTTTAGTACCTTGGACACTGTAGCTTATTCACTTAAATCTCTGATAAATTGTGTGTCTGGTATGCACAGTCTAGTTAGCACAGTTAGTAAGGTGTTTGGTTTGCACTATCAAATTAAGACTGTCATTGGCTTGAATACCATGATATCATGTTTTTATTTTACTAGTGTGGTTTGTGGCTCTATAATATGAATGCCTATGTTTTTTAACAACAATAGTCAAGTCTTCCAATGGACTTTTTAGTGAAACCCAATAGATAGCTTTATTTTCTCTTTGTTTACTCAAATATTGAATGCTTATGTCTTATAAATTTAGTAGGAAAGTATTCTAATGACTTGCTTATGACACCCCATAGAATATATTATGTTTAGTACCTTGGACACTGTAGCTTATTCACTTAAATCTCTGATAAATTGTGTGTCTGGTATGCACAGTCTGGTTAGCACAGTTAGTAAGGTGTTGGGTTTGCACTATCAAATTAAGACTGTCATTGGTTCAAATCCCATGTTATCATGTTTTTATTTTACTAGTGTGGTTTGTGGCTCTATAATATGAATGCCTATGTCTTTTAACAACAATAGTCAAGTCTTTCAATGGACTTTTTAGTGAAATCCAATAGATAGCTTTATTTTATCTTTGTTTACTCAAATATTGAATGCTTATGTCTTATAAATTTAGTAGGAAAGTATTCTAATGACTTGCTTATGACACCCCATAGAATATATTATGTTTAGTACCTTGTACACTGTAGCTTATTCACTTAAATCTCTGATAAATTGTGTGTCTGGTATGCACAGTCTGGTTAGCACAGTTAGTAAGGTGTTGGGTTTGCACTGTCAAATTAAGACTGTCATTGGTTCAAATCCCATGTTATCATGTTTTTATTTTACTAGTGTGGTTTGTGGCTCTATAATATGAATGCCTATGTCTTTTAACAACAATAGTCAAGTCTTCCAATGGACTTTTTAGTGAAACCCAATAGATAGCTTTATTTTCTCTTTGTTTACTAAAATATTGAATGCTTATGTCTTGTAAATTTAGTAGGAAAGTATCCTAATGACTTGCTTATGACACCCCATAGAATATATTATGTTTAGTACCTTGGACACTGTAGCTTATTCACTTAAATCTCTGATAAATTGTGCATCTGGTATGCACAGTCTGGTTAGCACAGTTAGTAAGGTGTTGGCTTTGCACTATCAAATTAAGACTGTCATTGGTTCGAATCCCATGTTACCATGTTTTCATTTTACTATTGTGCTTTGTGGCTCTATAATATGAATGCCTATGTCTTTTAACAACAATAGTCAAGTCTTCCAATGGACTTTTTAGTGAAACCCAATAGATAGCTTTATTTTCTCTTTGTTTACTAAAATATTGAATGCTTATGTCTTATAAATTTAGTAGAAAGGTATTCTTATGACTTGCTTATGACACCCCATAGAATATATTATGTTTAGTACCTTGGACACTGTAGCTTATTCACTTAAATCTCTGATAAATTGTGTGTTTGGTATGCACAGTCTGGTTAGCACAGTTAGTAAGGTGTTGGGTTTGCACTATCAAATTAAGACTGCCATTGGCTCGAATCCCATGTTATCATGTTTGTTTTTTACTAGTGTGGTTTGTGGCTCTATAATATGAATGCCTGTGTTTTTTAACAACAATAGTCAAGTCTTCCAATGGACTTTTTAGTGAAACCCAATAGATAGCTTTATTTTCTCTTTGTTTACTCAAATATTGAATGCTTATGTCTTATACATTTAGTAGGAAAGTATTCTAATGACTTGCTTATGACACCCCATAGAATATATTATGTTTAGTACCTTGGACACTGTAGCTTATTCACTTAAATCTCTGATAAATTGTGTATCTGGTATGCACAGTCTGGTTAGCACAGTTAGTAAGGTATTGGGTTTGCACTATCAAATTAAGACTGTCATTGGTTCGAATCCCATGTTATCATGTTTTTATTTTACTATTGTGCTTTGTGGCTCTATAATATGAATGCCTATGTCTTTTAACAACAATAGTCAAGTCTTCCAATGGACTTTTTAGTGAAACCCAATAGATAGCTTTATTTTCTCTTTGTTTACTCAAATATTGAATGCTTATGTCTTATAAATTTAGTAGGAAAGTATTCTAATGACTTGCTTATGACACCCCATAGAATATATTATGTTTAGTACCTTGGACACTGTAGCTTATTCACTTAAATCTCTGATAAATTGTGTGTGTGGTATGCACAGTCTGGTTAGCACAGTTAGTAAGGTGTTGGGTTTGCACTATCAAATTAAGACTGTCATTGGTTCAAATCCCATGTTATCATGTTTTTATTTTACTATTATGCTTTGTGGCTCTATAATATGAATGCCTATGTCTTTTAACAACAATAGTCAAGTCTTCCAATGGACTTTTTAGTGAAACCCAATAGATAGCTTTATTTTCTCTTTGTTTACTCAAATATTGCATGCTTATGTCTTATAAATTTAGTAGGAAAGTATTCTAATGACTTGCTTATGACACCCCATAGAATATATTATGTTTAATACCTTGGACACTGTAGCTTATTCACTTAAATCTCTGATAAATTGTGTATCTGGTATGCACAGTCTGGTTAGCAAAGTTAGTTAAGGTATTGGGTTTGTACTATCAAATTAAGACTGTCATTGGTTCGAATCCCATGTTTTTATTTTACTATTGTGCTTTGTGGCTCTATAATATGAATGCCCATGTCTTTTAACAACAATAGTCAAGTCTTCCAATGGACTTTTTAGTGAAACCCAATAGATAGCTTTATTTTCTCTTTGTTTACTAAAATATTGAATGCTTATCTCTTATAAATTTAGTAGGAAAGTATTCTAATGACTTTCTTATGACACCCCATAGAATATATTATGTTTAGTACCTTGGACACTGTAGCTTATTCACTTAAATCTCTGATAAATTGTGTGTCTGGTATGCACAGTCTGGTTAGCACAGTTAGTAAGGTGTTGGGTTTGCACTATCAAATTAAGACTGTCATTGGTTCAAATCCCATGTTATCATGTTTTTATTTTACTAGTGTGGTTTGTGGCTCTATAATATGAATGCCTATGTCTTTTAACAACAATAGTCAAGTCTTCCAATGGACTTTTTAGTGAAACCCAATTGATAGCTTTATTTTCTCTTTGTTTACTAAAATATTGAATGCTTATGTCTTGTAAATTTAGTAGGAAAGTATTCTAATGACTTGCTTATGACACCCCATAGAATATATTATGTTTAGTACCTTGGACACTGTAGCTTATTCACTTAAATCTCTGATAAATTGTGTGTCTTGTATGCACAGTCTAGTTAGCACAGTTAGTAAGGTGTTTGGTTTGCACTATCAAATTAAGACTGTCATTGGCTCGAATCCCATGTTATCATGTTTTTATTTTACTAGTGTGGTTTGTGGCTCTATAATATGAATGCCTATGTTTTTGAACAGCAATAGTCAAGTCTTCCAATGGACTTTTTAGTGAAACCCAACAGATAGCTTTATTTTCTCTTTGTTTACTCAAATATTGAATGCTTATGTCTTATAAATTTAGTAGGAAAGTATTCTAATGACTTGCTTATGACACCCCGTAGAATATATTATGTTTAGTACCTTGGACACTGTAGCTTATTCACTTAAATCTCTGATAAATTGTGTATCTGGTATGCACAGTCTGGTTCGCACAGTTAGTAAGGTGTTTGGTTTGCACTATCAAATTAAGACTGTCATTGGCTCGAATCCCATGTTATCATGTTTTTATTTTACTAGTGTGGTTTGTGGCTCTATAATATGAATGCCTATGTTTTTTAACAACAATAGTCAAGTCTTCCAATGGACTTTTTAGTGAAACCCAATAGATAGCTTTATTTTCTCTTTGTTTACTCAAATATTGAATGCTTATGTCTTATAAATTTAGTAGGAAAGTATTCTAATGACTTGCTTATGACACCCCATAGAATATATTATGTTTAGTACCTTGGACACTGTAGCTTATTCACTTAAATCTCTGATAAATTGTGTGTCTGGTATGCACAGTCTAGTTAGCACAGTTAGTAAGGTGTTTGGTTTGCACTATCAAATTAAGACTGTCATTGGCTCGAATCCCATGTTATCATGTTTTTATTTTACTAGTGTGGTTTGTGGCTCTATAATATGAATGCCTATGTTTTTAACAACAATAGTCAAGTCTTCCAATGGACTTTTTAGTGAAACCCAATAGATAGCTTTATTTTCTCTTTGTTTACTCAAATATTGAATGCTTATGTCTTATAAATTTAGTAGGAAAGTATTCTAATGACTTGCTTATGACACCCCATAGAATATATTATGTTTAGTACCTTGGACACTGTAGCTTATTCACTTAAATCTCTGATAAATTGTGTGTCTGGTATGCACAGTCTGGTTAGCACAGTTAGTAAGGTGTTGGGTTTGCACTATCAAATTAAGACTGTCATTGGTTCAAATCCCATGTTATCATGTTTTTATTTTACTAGTGTGGTTTGTGGCTCTATAATATGAATGCCTATGTCTTTTAACAACAATAGTCAAGTCTTTCAATGGACTTTTTAGTGAATTCCAATAGATAGCTTTATTTTATCTTTGTTTACTCAAATATTGAATGCTTATGTCTTATAAATTTAGTAGGAAAGTATTCTAATGACTTGCTTATGACACCCCATAGAATATATTATGTTTAGTACCTTGGACACTGTAGCTTATTCACTTAAATCTCTGATAAATTGTGTGTCTGGTATGCACAGTCTGGTTAGCACAGTTAGTAAGGTGTTGGGTTTGCACTATCAAATTAAGACTGTCATTGGTTCGAATCCCATGTTACCATGTTTTCATTTTACTATTGTGCTTTGTGGCTCTATAATATGAATGCCTATGTCTTTTAACAACAATAGTCAAGTCTTCCAATGGACTTTTTAGTGAAACCCAATAGATAGCTTTATTTTCTCTTTGTTTACTAAAATATTGAATGCTTATGTCTTATGAATGTAGTAGAAAGGTATTCTTATGACTTGCTTAAGACACCCCATAGAATATATTATGTTTAGTACCTTGGACACTGTAGCTTATTCACTTAAATCTCTGATAAATTGTGCATCTGGTATGCACAGTCTGGTTAGCACAGTTAGTAAGGTGTTGGCTTTGCACTATCAAATTAAGACTGTCATTGGTTCGAATACCATGTTTTCATTTTACTATTGTGCTTTGTGGCTCTATAATATGAATGCCTATGTCTTTTAACAACAATAGTCAAGTCTTCCAATGGACTTTTTAGTCAAACCCAATAGATAGCTTTATTTTCTCTTTGTTTACTAAAATATTGAATGCTTATGTCTTATAAATTTAGTAGGAAAGTATTCTAATGACTTGCTTATGACACCCCATAGAATATATTATGTATAGTACCTTGGACACTGTAGCTTATTCACTTAAATCTCTGATAAATTGTGTGTCTGGTATGCACAGTCTAGTTAGCACAGTTAGTAAGGTGTTTGGTTTGCACTATCAAATTAAGACTGTCATTGGCTCGAATCCCATGATATCATGTTTTTATTTTACTAGTGTGGTTTGTGGCTCTATAATATGAATGCCTATGTTTTTTAACAACAATAGTCAAGTCTTCCAATGGACTTTTTAGTGAAACCCAATAGATAGCTTTATTTTCTCTTTGTTTACTCAAATATTGAATGCTTATGTCTTATAAATTTAGTAGGAAAGTATTCTAATGACTTGCTTATGACACCCCATAGAATATATTATGTTTAGTACCTTGGACACTGTAGCTTATTCACTTAAATCTCTGATAAATTGTGTGTCTGGTATGCACAGTCTGGTTAGCACAGTTAGTAAGGTGTTGGGTTTGCACTATCAAATTAAGACTGTCATTGGTTCAAATCCCATGTTATCATGTTTTTATTTTACTAGTGTGGTTTGTGGCTCTATAATATGAATGCCTATGTCTTTTAACAACAATAGTCAAGTCTTTCAATGGACTTTTTAGTGAAATCCAATAGATAGCTTTATTTTATCTTTGTTTACTCAAATATTGAATGCTTATGTCTTATAAATTTAGTAGGAAAGTATTCTAATGACTTGCTTATGACACCCCATAGAATATATTATGTTTAGTACCTTGTACACTGTAGCTTATTCACTTAAATCTCTGATACATTGTGTGTCTGGTATGCACAGTCTGGTTAGCACAGTTAGTAAGGTGTTGGGTTTGCACTGTCAAATTAAGACTGTCATTGGTTCAAATCCCATGTTATCATGTTTTTATTTTACTAGTGTGGTTTGTGGCTCTATAATATGAATGCCTATGTCTTTTAACAACAATAGTCAAGTCTTCCAATGGACTTTTTAGTGAAACCCAATAGATAGCTTTATTTTCTCTTTGTTTACTAAAATATTGAATGCTTATGTCTTGTAAATTTAGTAGGAAAGTATCCTAATGACTTGCTTATGACACCCCATAGAATATATTATGTTTAGTACCTTGGACACTGTAGCTTATTCACTTAAATCTCTGATAAATTGTGCATTTGATATGCACAGTCTGGTTAGCACAGTTAGTAAGGTGTTGGCTTTGCACTATCAAATTAAGACTGTCATTGGTTCGAATCCCATGTTACCATGTTTTCATTTTACTATTGTGCTTTGTGGCTCTATAATATGAATGCCTATGTCTTTTAACAACAATAGTCAAGTCTTCCAATGGACTTTTTAGTGAAACCCAATAGATAGCTTTATTTTCTCTTTGTTTACTAAAATATTGAATGCTTATGTCTTATAAATTTAGTAGAAAGGTATTCTTATGACTTGCTTATGACACCCCATAGAATATATTATGTTTAGTACCTTGGACACTGTAGCTTATTCACTTAAATCTCTGATAAATTGTGTGTTTGGTATGCACAGTCTGGTTAGCACAGTTAGTAAGGTGTTGGGTTTGCACTATCAAATTAAGACTGCCATTGGCTCGAATCCCATGTTATCATGTTTGTTTTTACTAGTGTGGTTTGTGGCTCTATAATATGAATGCCTGTGTTTTTTAACAACAATAGTCAAGTCTTCCAATGGACTTTTTAGTGAAACCCAATAGATAGCTTTATTTTCTCTTTGTTTACTCAAATATTGAATGCTTATGTCTTATAAATTTAGTAGGAAAGTATTCTAATGACTTGCTTATGACACCCCATAGAATATATTATGTTTAGTACCTTGGACACTGTAGCTTATTCACTTAAATCTCTGATAAATTGTGTATCTGGTATGCACAGTCTGGTTAGCACAGTTAGTAAGGTGTTGGCTTTTCACTATCAAATTAAGACTGTCATTGGTTCGAATACCATGTTATCATGTTTTTATTTTACTATTGTGCTTTGTGGCTCTATAATATCAATGCCTATGTCTTTTAACAACAATAGTCAAGTCTTCCAATTGACTTTTTAGTGAAACCCAATAGATAGCTTTATTTTCTCTTTGTTTACTAAAATATTGAATGCTTATGTCTTATAAATTTAGTAGGAAAGTATTCTAATGACTTGCTTATGACACCCCATAGAATATATTATGTTTAGTACCTTGGACACTATAGCTTATTCACTTAAATCTCTGATAAATTGTGTGTCTGATATGCACAGTCTAGTTAGCACAGTTAGTAAGGTGTTTGGTTTGCACTATTAAAGTAAGACTGTCATTGGCTCGAATCCCATGTTATCATGTTTTTATTTTACTAGTGTGGTTTGTGGCTCTATAATATGAAAGCCTATGTTTTTTAACAACAATAGTCAAGTCTTCCAATGGACTTTTTAGTGAAACCCAATAGATAGCTTTATTTTCTCTTTGTTTACTCAAATATTGAATGCTTATGTCTTATAAATTTAGTAGGAAAGTATTCTAATGACTTGCTTATGACACCCCATAGAATATATTATGTTTAGTACCTTGGACACTGTAGCTTATTCACTTAAATCTCTGATAAATTGTGTGTCTGGTATGCACAGTCTAGTTAGCACAGTTAGTAAGGTGTTTGGTTTGCACTATCAAATTAAGACTGTCATTGGTTCGAATCCCATGTTATCATGTTTTTATTTTACTATTGTGCTTTGTGGCTCTATAATATGAATGCCTATGTCTTTTAACAACAATAGTCAAGTCTTCCAATGGACTTTTTAGTGAAACCCAATAGATAGCTTTATTTTCTCTTTGTTTACTCAAATATTGAATGCTTATGTCTTATACATTTAGTAGGAAAGTATTCTAATGACTTGCTTATGACACCCCATAGAATATATTATGTTTAGTACCTTGGACACTGTAGCTTATTCACTTAAATCTCTGATAAATTGTGTATCTGGTATGCACAGTCTGGTTAGCACAGTTAGTAAGGTATTGGGTTTGCACTATCAAATTAAGACTGTCATTGGTTCGAATCCCATGTTATCATGTTTTTATTTTACTATTGTGCTTTGTGGCTCTATAATATGAATGCCTATGTCTTTTAACAACAATAGTCAAGTCTTCCAATGGACTTTTTAGTGAAACCCAATAGATAGCTTTATTTTCTCTTTGTTTACTCAAATATTGAATGCTTATGTCTTATAAATTTAGTAGGAAAGTATTCTAATGACTTGCTTATGACACCCCATAGAATATATTATGTTTAGTACCTTGGACACTGTAGCTTATTCACTTAAATCTCTGATAAATTGTGTGTGTGGTATGCACAGTCTGGTTAGCACAGTTAGTAAGGTGTTGGGTTTGCACTATCAAATTAAGACTGTCGTTGGTTCAAATCCCATGTTATCATGTTTTTATTTTACTATTATGCTTTGTGGCTCTATAATATGAATGCCTATGTCTTTTAACAACAATAGTCAAGTCTTCCAATGGACTTTTTAGTGAAACCCAATAGATAGCTTTATTTTCTCTTTGTTTACTCAAATATTGCATGCTTATGTCTTATAAATTTAGTAGGAAAGTATTCTAATGACTTGCTTATGACACCCCATAGAATATATTATGTTTAATACCTTGGACACTGTAGCTTATTCACTTAAATCTCTGATAAATTGTGTATCTGGTATGCACAGTCTGGTTAGCAAAGTTAGTTAAGGTATTGGGTTTGTACTATCAAATTAGGACTGTCATCGGTTCGAATCCCATGTTTTTATTTTACTATTGTGCTTTGTGGCTCTATAATATGAATGCCCATGTCTTTTAACAACAATAGTCAAGTCTTCCAATGGACTTTTTAGTGAAACCCAATAGATAGCTTTATTTTCTCTTTGTTTACTAAAATATTGAATGCTTATCTCTTATAAATTTAGTAGGAAAGTATTCTAATGACTTGCTTATGACACCCCATAGAATATATTATGTTTAGTACCTTGGACACTGTAGCTTATTCACTTAAATCTCTGATAAATTGTGTGTCTGGTATGCACAGTCTGGTTAGCACAGTTAGTAAGGTGTTGGGTTTGCACTATCAAATTAAGACTGTCATTGGTTCAAATCCCATGTTATCATGTTTTTATTTTACTAGTGTGGTTTGTGGCTCTATAATATGAATGCCTATGTCTTTTAACAACAATAGTCAAGTCTTCCAATGGACTTTTTAGTGAAACCCAATTGATAGCTTTATTTTCTCTTTGTTTACTAAAATATTGAATGCTTATGTCTTGTAAATTTAGTAGGAAAGTATTCTAATGACTTGCTTATGACACCCCATAGAATATATTATGTTTAGTACCTTGGACACTGTAGCTTATTCACTTAAATCTCTGATAAATTGTGTGTCTTGTATGCACAGTCTAGTTAGCACAGTTAGTAAGGTGTTTGGTTTGCACTATCAAATTAAGACTGTCATTGGCTCGAATCCCATGTTATCATGGTTTTATTTTACTAGTGTGGTTTGTGGCTCTATAATATGAATGCCTATGTTTTTTAACAACAATAGTCAAGTCTTCCAATGGACTTTTTAGTGAAACCCAATAGATAGCTTTATTTTCTCTTTGTTTACTCAAATATTGAATGCTTATGTCTTATAAATTTAGTAGGAAAGTATTCTAATGACTTGCTTATGACACCCCATAGAATATATTATGTTTAGTACCTTGGACACTGTAGCTTATTCACTTAAATCTCTGATAAATTGTGTATCTGGTATGCACAGTCTGGTTAGCACAGTTAGTAAGGTGTTTGGTTTGCACTATCAAATTAAGACTGTCATTGGCTCGAATCCCATGTTATCATGTTTTTATTTTACTAGTGTGGTTTGTGGCTCTATAATATGAATGCCTATGTTTTTTAACAACAATAGTCAAGTCTTCCAATGGACTTTTTAGTGAAACCCAATAGATAGCTTTATTTTCTCTTTGTTTACTCAAATATTGAATGCTTATGTCTTATAAATTTAGTAGGAAAGTATTCTAATGACTTGCTTATGACACCCCATAGAATATATTATGTTTAGTACCTTGGACACTGTAGCTTATTCACTTAAATCTCTGATAAATTGTGTGTCTGGTATGCACAGTCTAGTTAGCACAGTTAGTAAGGTGTTTGGTTTGCACTATCAAATTAAGACTGTCATTGGCTCGAATCCCATGTTATCATGTTTTTATTTTACTAGTGTGGTTTGTGGCTCTATAATATGAATGCCTATGTTTTTAACAACAATAGTCAAGTCTTCCAATGGACTTTTTAGTGAAACCCAATAGATAGCTTTATTTTCTCTTTGTTTACTCAAATATTGAATGCTTATGTCTTATAAATTTAGTAGGAAAGTATTCTAATGACTTGCTTATGACACCCCATAGAATATATTATGTTTAGTACCTTGGACACTGTAGCTTATTCACTTAAATCTCTGATAAATTGTGTGTCTGGTATGCACAGTCTGGTTAGCACAGTTAGTAAGGTGTTGGGTTTGCACTATCAAATTAAGACTGTCATTGGTTCAAATCCTATGTTATCATGTTTTTATTTTACTAGTGTGGTTTGTGGCTCTATAATATGAATGCCTATGTCTTTTAACAACAATAGTCAAGTCTTTCAATGGACTTTTTAGTGAAACCCAATTGATAGCTTTATTTTCTCTTTGTTTACTAAAATATTGAATGCTTATGTCTTGTAAATTTAGTAGGAAAGTATTCTAATGACTTGCTTATGACACCCCATAGAATATATTATGTTTAGTACCTTGGACACTGTAGCTTATTCACTTAAATCTCTGATAAATTGTGTGTCTTGTATGCACAGTCTAGTTAGCACAGTTAGTAAGGTGTTTGGTTTGCACTATCAAATTAAGACTGTCATTGGCTCGAATCCCATGTTATCATGGTTTTATTTTACTAGTGTGGTTTGTGGCTCTATAATATGAATGCCTATGTTTTTTAACAACAATAGTCAGGTCTTCCAATGGACTTTTTAGTGAAACCCAACAGATAGCTTTATTTTCTCTTTGTTTACTCAAATATTGAATGCTTATGTCTTATAAATTTAGTAGGAAAGTATTCTAATGACTTGCTTATGACACCCCATAGAATATATTATGTTTAGTACCTTGGACACTGTAGCTTATTCACTTAAATCTCTGATAAATTGTGTATCTGGTATGCACAGTCTGGTTAGCACAGTTAGTAAGGTGTTTGGTTTGCACTATCAAATTAAGACTGTCATTGGCTCGAATCCCATGTTTTCATGTTTTTATTTTACTAGTGTGGTTTGTGGCTCTATAATATGAATGCCTATGTTTTTTAACAACAATAGTCAAGTCTTCCAATGGACTTTTTAGTGAAACCCAATAGATAGCTTTATTTTCTCTTTGTTTACTCAAATATTGAATGCTTATGTCTTATAAATTTAGTAGGAAAGTATTCTAATGACTTGCTTATGACACCCCATAGAATATATTATGTTTAGTACCTTGGACACTGTAGCTTATTCACTTAAATCTCTGATAAATTGTGTGTCTGGTATGCACAGTCTAGTTAGCACAGTTAGTAAGGTGTTTGGTTTGCACTATCAAATTAAGACTGTCATTGGCTCGAATCCCATGTTATCATGTTTTTATTTTACTAGTGTGGTTTGTGGCTCTATAATATGAATGCCTATGTTTTTAACAACAATAGTCAAGTCTTCCAATGGACTTTTTAGTGAAACCCAATAGATAGCTTTATTTTCTCTTTGTTTACTCAAATATTGAATGCTTATGTCTTATAAATTTAGTAGGAAAGTATTCTAATGACTTGCTTATGACACCCCATAGAATATATTATGTTTAGTACCTTGGACACTGTAGCTTATTCACTTAAATCTCTGATAAATTGTGTGTCTGGTATGCACAGTCTGGTTAGCACAGTTAGTAAGGTGTTGGGTTTGCACTATCAAATTAAGACTGTCATTGGTTCAAATCCCATGTTATCATGTTTTTATTTTACTAGTGTGGTTTGTGGCTCTATAATATGAATGCCTATGTCTTTTAACAACAATAGTCAAGTCTTTCAATGGACTTTTTAGTGAATTCCAATAGATAGCTTTATTTTATCTTTGTTTACTCAAATATTGAATGCTTATGTCTTATAAATTTAGTAGGAAAGTATTCTAATGACTTGCTTATGACACCCCATAGAATATATTATGTTTAGTACCTTGGACACTGTAGCTTATTCACTTAAATCTCTGATAAATTGTGTGTCTGGTATGCACAGTCTGGTTAGCACAGTTAGTAAGGTGTTGGGTTTGCACTATCAAATTAAGACTGTCATTGGTTCAAATCCCATGTTATCATGTTTTTATTTTACTAGTGTGGTTTGTGGCTCTATAATATGAATGCCTATGTCTTTTAACAACAATAGTCAAGTCTTCCAATGGACTTTTTAGTGAAACCCAATAGATAGCTTTATTTTCTCTTTGTTTACTAAAATATTGAATGCTTATGTCTTGTAAATTTAGTAGGAAAGTATCCTAATGACTTGCTTATGACACCCCATAGAATATATGTTTAGTACCTTGGACACTGTAGCTTATTCACTTAAATCTCTGATAAATTGTGCTTCTGGTATGCACAGTCTGGTTAGCACAGTTAGTAAGGTGTTGGCTTTGCACTATCAAATTAAGACTGTCATTGGTTCGAATACCATGTTTTCATTTTACTATTGTGCTTTGTGGCTCTATAATATGAATGCCTATGTCTTTTAACAACAATAGTCATGTCTTCCAATGGACTTTTTAGTGAAACCCAATAGATAGCTTTATTTTCTCTTTGTTTACTCAAATATTGAATGCTTATGTCTTATAAATTTAGTAGGAAAGTATTGTAATGACTTGCTTATGACACCCCATAGAATATATTATGTTTAGTACCTTGGACACTGTAGCTTATTCACTTAAATCTCTGATAAATTGGGTGTCTGGTATACACAGTCTGGTTAGCACAGTTAGTCAGGTGTTGGGTTTGCACTATCAAATTAAGACTGTCATTGGTTCAAATCCCATGTTATCATGTTTTTATTTTACTAGTGTGGATTGTGGCTCTATAATATGAATGCCTATGTCTTTTAACAACAATAGTCATGTCTTCCAATGGACTTTTTAGTGAAACCCAATAGATAGCTTTATTTTCTCTTTGTTTACTCAAATATTGAATGCTTATGTCTTATCAATTTAGTAGGAAAGTATTCTAATGACTTGCTTATGACACCCCATAGAATATATTATGTTTAGTACCTTGGACACTGTAGCTTATTCACTTAAATCTCTGATAAATTGTGTATCTGGTATGCACAGTCTGGTTAGCACAGTTAGTAAGGTATTGGGTTTGCACTATCAAATTAAGACTGTCATTGGTTCGAATCCCATGTTATTATGTTTTTATTTTACTATTGTGCTTTGTGGCTCTATAATATGAATGCCTATGTCTTTTTACAACAATAGTCAAGTCTTTCAATGGACTTTTTAGATAATTCCAATAGATAGCTTTATTTTATCTTTGTTTACTCAAATATTGAATGCTTATGTCTTATAAATTTAGTAGGAAAGTATTCTAATACTTTGCTTATGACACCCCATAGAATATATTATGTTTAGTACCTTGGACACTGTAGCTTATTCACTTAAATCTCTGATAAATTGTGTGTCTGGTATGCACAGTCTGGTTAGCACAGTTAGTAAGGTGTTGGGTTTGCACTATCAAATTAAGACTGTCATTGGTTCAAATCCCATGTTATCATGTTTTTATTTTACTATTGTGCTTTGTGGCTCTATAATATGAATGCCTATGTCTTTTAACAACAATAGTCAAGTCTTCCAATGGACTTTTTAGTGAAACCCAATAGATAGCTTTATTTTCTCTTTGTTTACTAAAATATTGAATGCTTATGTCTTATAAATTTAGTAGGAAAGTATTCTAATGACTTGCTTATGACACCCCATAGAATATATTATGTATAGTACCTTGGACACTGTAGCTTATTCACTTAAATCTCTGATAAATTGTGTGTCTGGTATGCACAGTCTAGTTAGCACAGTTAGTAAGGTGTTTGGTTTGCACTATCAAATTAAGACTGTCATTGGCTCGAATCCCATGATATCATGTTTTTATTTTACTAGTGTGGTTTGTGGCTCTATAATATGAATGCCTATGTTTTTTAACAACAATAGTCAAGTCTTCCAATGGACTTTTTAGTGAAACCCAATAGATAGCTTTATTTTCTCTTTGTTTACTCAAATATTGAATGCTTATGTCTTATAAATTTAGTAGGAAAGTATTCTAATGACTTGCTTATGACACCCCGTAGAATATATTATGTTTAGTACCTTGGACACTGTAGCTTATTCACTTAAATCTCTGATAAATTGTGCGTCTGGTATGCACAGTCTAGTTAGCACAGTTAGTAAGGTGTTTGGTTTGCACTATCAAATTAAGACTGTCATTGGCTCGAATCCCATGATATCATGTTTTTATTGTACTAGTGTGGTTTGTGGCTCTATAATATGAATGCCTATGTTTTTTAACAACAATAGTCAAGTCTTCCAATGGACTTTTTAGTGAAACCCAATAGATAGCTTTATTTTCTCTTTGTTTACTCAAATATTGAATGCTTATGTCTTATAAATTTAGTAGGAAAGTATTCTAATGACTTGCTTATGACACCCCATAGAATATATTATGTTTAGTACCTTGGACACTGTAGCTTATTCACTTAAATCTCTGATAAATTGTGTGTCTGATATGCACAGTCTGGTTAGCACAGTTAGTAAGGTGTTGGGTTTGCACTATCAAATTAAGACTGTCATTGGCTCGAATCCCATGTTATCATGTTTTTATTTTACTAGTGTGGTTTGTGGCTCTATAATATGAATGCCTATGTTTTTTAACAACAATAGTCAAGTCTTCCAATGGACTTTTTAGTGAAACCCAATAGATAGCTTTATTTTCTCTTTGTTTACTCAAATATTGAATGCTTATGTCTTATAAATTTAGTAGGAAAGTATTCTAATGACTTGCTTATGACACCCCATAGAATATATTATGTTTAATACCTTGGACACTGTAGCTTATTCACTTAAATCTCTGATAAATTGTGTGTCTGGTATGCACAGTCTAGTTAGCACAGTTAGTAAGGTGTTTGGTTTGCACTATCAAATTAAGACTGTCATTGGCTTGAATCCCATGTTATCATGTTTTTATTTTACTAGTGTGGTTTGTGGCTCTATAATATGAATGCCTATGTTTTTTAACAACAATAGTCAAGTCTTCCAATGGACTTTTTAGTGAAACCCAATAGATAGCTTTATTTTCTCTTTGTTTACTCAAATATTGAATGCTTATGTCTTATAAATTTAGTAGGAAAGTATTCTAATGACTTGCTTATGACACCCCATAGAATATATTATGTTTAGTACCTTGGACACTGTAGCTTATTCACTTAAATCTCTGATAAATTGTGTGTCTTGTATGCACAGTCTGGTTAGCACAGTTAGTAAGGTGTTGGGTTTGCATTATCAAATTAAGACTGTCATTGGTTCAAATCCCATGTTATCATGTTTTTATTTTACTAGTGTGGTTTGTGGCTCTATAATATGAATGCCTATGTCTTTTAACAACAATAGTCAAGTCTTCCAATGGACTTTTTAGTGAAACCCAATAGATAGCTTTATTTTCTCTTTGTTTACTAAAATATTGAATGCTTATGTCTTGTAAATTTAGTAGGAAAGTATCCTAATGACTTGCTTATGACACCCCATAGAATATATTATGTTTAGTACCTTGGACACTGTAGCTTATTCACTTAAATCTCTGATAAATTGTGCATCTGGTATGCACAGTCTGGTTAGCACAGTTAGCAAGGTGTTGGCTTTGCACTATCAAATTAAGACTGTCATTGGTTCGAATACCATGTTTTCATTTTACTATTGTGCTTTGTGGCTCTATAATATGAATGCCTATGTCTTTTAACAACAATAGTCAAGTCTTCCAATGGACTTTTTAGTGAAACCCAATAGATAGCTTTATTTTCTCTTTGTTTACTAAAATATTGAATGCTTATGTCTTATAAATTTAGTAGGAAAGTATTCTAATGACTTGCTTATGACACCCCATAGAATATATTATGTATAGTACCTTGGACACTGTAGCTTATTCACTTAAATCTCTGATAAATTGTGTGTCTGGTATGCACAGTCTAGTTAGCACAGTTAGTAAGGTGTTTGGTTTGCACTATCAAATTAAGACTGTCATTGGCTCGAATCCCATGATATCATGTTTTTATTTTACTAGTGTGGTTTGTGGCTCTATAATATGAATGCCTATGTTTTTTAACAACAATAGTCAAGTCTTCCAATGGACTTTTTAGTGAAACCCAATAGATAGCTTTATTTTCTCTTTGTTTACTCAAATATTGAATGCTTATGTCTTATAAATTTAGTAGGAAAGTATTCTAATGACTTGCTTATGACACCCCGTAGAATATATTATGTTTAGTACCTTGGACACTGTAGCTTATTCACTTAAATCTCTGATAAATTGTGTGTCTGGTATGCACAGTCTAGTTAGCACAGTTAGTAAGGTGTTTGGTTTGCACTATCAAATTAAGACTGTCATTGGCTCGAATCCCATGATATCATGTTTTTATTTTACTAGTGTGGTTTGTGGCTCTATAATATGAATGCCTATGTTTTTTAACAACAATAGTCAAGTCTTCCAATGGACTTTTTAGTGAAACCCAATAGATAGCTTTATTTTCTCTTTGTTTACTCAAATATTGAATGCTTATGTCTTATAAATTTAGTAGGAAAGTATTCTAATGACTTGCTTATGACACCCCATAGAATATATTATGTTTAGTACCTTAGACACTGTAGCTTATTCACTTAAATCTCTGATAAATTGTGTGTCTGGTATGCACAGTCTTGTTAGCACAGTTAGTAAGGTGTTGGGTTTGCACTATCAAATTAAGACTGTCATTGGTTCAAAACCCATGTTATCATGTTTTTATTTTACTAGTGTGGTTTGTGGCTCTATAATATGAATGCCTATGTCTTTTAACAACAATAGTCAAGTCTTTCAATGGACTTTTTAGTGAAATCCAATAGATAGCTTTATTTTATCTTTGTTTACTCAAATATTGAATGCTTATGTCTTATAAATTTAGTAGGAAAGTATTCTAATGACTTGCTTATGACACCCCATAGAATATATTATGTTTAGTACCTTGGACACTGTAGCTTATTCACTTAAATCTCTGATAAATTGTGTGTCTGATATGCACAGTCTGGTTAGCACAGTTAGTAAGGTGTTGGGTTTGCACTATCAAATTAAGACTGTCATTGGCTCGAATCCCATGTTATCATGTTTTTATTTTACTAGTGTGGTTTGTGGCTCTATAATATGAATGCCTATGTTTTTTAACAACAATAGTCAAGTCTTCCAATGGACTTTTTAGTGAAACCCAATAGATAGCTTTATTTTCTCTTTGTTTACTCAAATATTGAATGCTTATGTCTTATAAATTTAGTAGGAAAGTATTCTAATGACTTGCTTATGACACCCCATAGAATATATTATGTTTAATACCTTGGACACTGTAGCTTATTCACTTAAATCTCTGATAAATTGTGTGTCTGGTATGCACAGTCTAGTTAGCACAGTTAGTAAGGTGTTTGGTTTGCACTATCAAATTAAGACTGTCATTGGCTTGAATCCCATGTTATCATGTTTTTATTTTACTAGTGTGGTTTGTGGCTCTATAATATGAATGCCTATGTTTTTTAACAACAATAGTCAAGTCTTCCAATGGACTTTTTAGTGAAACCCAATAGATAGCTTTATTTTCTCTTTGTTTACTCAAATATTGAATGCTTATGTCTTATAAATTTAGTAGGAAAGTATTCTAATGACTTGCTTATGACACCCCATAGAATATATTATGTTTAGTACCTTGGACACTGTAGCTTATTCACTTAAATCTCTGATAAATTGTGTGTCTGGTATGCACAGTCTGGTTAGCACAGTTAGTAAGGTGTTGGGTTTGCACTATCAAATTAAGACTGTCATTGGTTCAAATCCCATGTTATCATGTTTTTATTTTACTAGTGTGGTTTGTGGCTCTATAATATGAATGCCTATGTCTTTTAACAACAATAGTCAAGTCTTTCAATGGACTTTTTAGTGAATTCCAATAGATAGCTTTATTTTCTCTTTGTTTACTCAAATATTGAATGCTTATGTCTTATAAATTTAGTAGGAAAGTATTCTAATGACTTGCTTATGACACCCCATAGAATATATTATGTTTAGTACCTTGGACACTATAGCTTATTCACTTAAATCTCTGATAAATTGAGCGTCTGGTATGCACAGTCTGGTTAGCACAGTTAGTAAGGTGTTGGGTTTGCATTATCAAATTAAGACTGTCATTGGTTCAAATCCCATGTTATCATGTTTTTATTTTACTAGTGTGGTTTGTGGCTCTATAATATGAATGCCTATGTCTTTTAACAACAATAGTCAAGTCTTCCAATGGACTTTTTAGTGAAACCCAATAGATAGCTTTATTTTCTCTTTGTTTACTAAAATATTGAATGCTTATGTCTTGTAAATTTAGTAGGAAAGTATCCTAATGACTTGCTTATGACACCCCATAGAATATATTATGTTTAGTACCTTGGACACTGTAGCTTATTCACTTAAATCTCTGATAAATTGTGCATCTGGTATGCACAGTCTGGTTAGCACAGTTAGTAAGGTGTTGGCTTTGCACTATCAAATTAAGACTGTCATTGGTTCGAATACCATGTTTTCATTTTACTATTGTGCTTTGTGGCTCTATAATATGAATGCCTATGTCTTTTAACAACAATAGTCAAGTCTTCCAATGGACTTTTTAGTGAAACCCAATAGATAGCTTTATTTTCTCTTTGCTTACTAAAATATTGAATGCTTATGTCTTGTAAATTTAGTAGGAAAGTATCCTAATGACTTGCTTATGACACCCCATAGAATATATTATGTTTAGTACCTTGGACACTGTAGCTTATTCACTTAAATCTCTGATAAATTGTGTATCTGGTATGCACAGTCTGGTTAGCACAGTTAGTAAGGTGTTGGGTTTGCACTATCAAATTAAGACTGTCATTGGTTCGAATCCCATGTTATCATGTTTTTATTTTACTATTGTGCTTTGTGGCTCTATAATATGAATGCCTATGTCTTTTAACAACAATAGTCAAGTCTTCCAATGGACTTTTTAGTGAAACCCAATAGATAGCTTTATTTTCTCTTTGTTTACTCAAATATTGAATGCTTATGTCTTATAAATTTAGTAGGAAAGTATTCTAATGACTTGCTTATGACACCCCATAGAATATATTATGTTTAGTACCTTGGACACTGTAGCTTATTCACTTAAATCTCTGATAAATTGTGTCTGGTATGCACAGTCTAGTTAGCACAGTTAGTAAGGTGTTTGGTTTGCACTATCAAATTAAGACTGTCATTGGCTCGAATCCCATGTTATCATGTTTTTATTTTACTAGTGTGGTTTGTGGCTCTATAATATGAATGCCTATGTTTTTTAACAACAATAGTCAAGTCTTCTAATGGACTTTTTAGTGAAACCCAATAGATAGCTTTATTTTCTCTTTGTTTACTCAAATATTGAATGCTTATGTCTTATAAATTTAGTAGGAAAGTGTTCTAATGAATTGCTTATGACACCCCATAGAATATATTATGTTTAGTACCTTGGACACTGTAGCTTATTCACTTAAATCTCTGATAAATTGTGTATCTGGTATGCACAGTCTGGTTAGCACAGTTAGTAAGGTGTTGGCTTTGCACTATCAAATTAAGACTGTCATTGGCTCGAATCCCATGTTATCATGTTTTTATTTTACTAGTGTGGTTTGTGGCTCTATAATATGAATGCCTATGTTTTTTAACAACAATAGTCAAGTCTTCCAATGGACTTTTTAGTGAAACCCAATAGATAGCTTTATTTTCTCTTTGTTTATTCAAATATTGAATGCTTATGTCTTATAAAATTTAGTAGGAAAGTATTCTAATGACTTGCTTATGACACCCCATAGAATATATTATGTTTAGTACCTTGGACACTGTAGCTTATTCACTTAAATCTCTGATAAATTGTGTGTCTGGTATGCACAGTCTAGTTAGCACAGTTAGTAAGGTGTTGGGTTTGCACTATCAAATTAAGACTGTCATTGGCTCGAATCTTATGTTATCATGTTTTTATTGTACTAGTGTGGTTTGTGGCTCTATAATATGAATGCCTATGTTTTTTAACAACAATAGTCAAGTCTTCCAATGGACTTTTTAGTGAAACCCAATAGATAGCTTTATTTTCTCTTTGTTTACTCAAATATTAAATGCTTATGTCTTATAAATTTAGTAGGAAAGTATTCTAATGACTTGCTTATGACACCCCATAGAATATATTATGTTTAGTACCTTGGACACTGTAGCTTATTCACTTAAATCACTGATAAATTGTGCATCTGGTATGCACGGTCTGGTTAGCACAGTTAGTAAGGTGTTGGGTTTGCACTATCAAATTAAGACTGTCATTGGTTCGAATCCCATGTTATCATGTTTTTATTTTACTATTGTGCTTTGTGGCTCTATAATATGAATGCCTATGTCTTTTAACAACAATAGTCAAGTCTTCCAATGGACGTTTTAGTGAAACCCAATAGATAGCTTTATTTTCTCTTTGTTTACTCAAATATTGAATGCTTATGTCTTATACATTTAGTAGGAAAGTATTCTAATGACTTGCTTATGACACCCCATAGAATATATTATGTTTAGTACCTTGGACACTGTAGCTTATTCACTTAAATCTCTGATAAATTGTGTGTCTGGTATGTACAGTCTAGTTAGCACAGTTAGTAAGGTGTTGGGTTTTCACTATCAAATTAAGACTGTCATTATCTCGAATCCCATGTTATCATGTTTTTATTTTACTAGTGTGGTTTGTGGCTCTATAATATGAATGCCTATGTTTTTTAACAACAATAGTCAAGTCTTCCAATGGACTTTTTAGTGAAACCCAATAGATAGCTTTATTTTCTCTTTGTTTACTCAAATATTGAATGATTATGTCTTATAAATTTAGTAGGAAAGTATTCTAATGACTTGCTTATGACACCCCATAGAATATATTATGTTTAGTACCTTGGACACTGTAGCTTATTCACTTAAATCTCTGATAAATTGTGTGTCTGGTATGCACAGTCTGGTTAGCACAGTTAGTAAGGTGTTTTGTTTGCACTATCAAATTAAGACTGTCATTGGTTCAAAACCCATGTTATCATGTTTTTATTTTACTAGTGTGGTTTGTGGCTCTATAATATGAATGCCTATGTCTTTTAACAACAATAGTCAAGTCTTTCAATGGACTTTTTAGTGAAATCCAATAGATAGCTTTATTTTATCTTTGTTTACTCAAATATTGAATGCTTATGTCTTATAAATTTAGTAGGAAAGTATTCTAATGACTTGCTTATGACACCCCATAGAATATATTATGTTTAGTACCTTGGACACTGTAGCTTATTCACTTAAATCTCTGATAAATTGTGTGTCTGATATGCACAGTCTGGTTAGCACAGTTAGTAAGGTGTTGGGTTTGCACTATCAAATTAAGACTGTCATTGGCTCGAATCCCATGTTATCATGTTTTTATTTTACTAGTGTGGTTTGTGGCTCTATAATATGAATGCCTATGTTTTTTAACAACAATAGTCAAGTCTTCCAATGGACTTTTTAGTGAAACCCAATAGATAGCTTTATTTTCTCTTTGTTTACTCAAATATTGAATGCTTATGTCTTATAAATTTAGTAGGAAAGTATTCTAATGACTTGCTTATGACACCCCATAGAATATATTATGTTTAATACCTTGGACACTGTAGCTTATTCACTTAAATCTCTGATAAATTGTGTGTCTGGTATGCACAGTCTAGTTAGCACAGTTAGTAAGGTGTTTGGTTTGCACTATCAAATTAAGACTGTCATTGGCATGAATCCCATGTTATCATGTTTTTATTTTACTAGTGTGGTTTGTGGCTCTATAATATGAATGCCTATGTTTTTTAACAACAATAGTCAAGTCTTCCAATGGACTTTTTAGTGAAACCCAATAGATAGCTTTATTTTCTCTTTGTTTACTCAAATATTGAATGCTTATGTCTTATAAATTTAGTAGGAAAGTATTCTAATGACTTGCTTATGACACCCCATAGAATATATTATGTTTAGTACCTTGGACACTGTAGCTTATTCACTTAAATCTCTGATAAATTGTGTGTCTGGTATGCACAGTCTGGTTAGCACAGTTAGTAAGGTGTTGGGTTTGCACTATCAAATTAAGACTGTCATTGGTTCAAATCCCATGTTATCATGTTTTTATTTTACTAGTGTGGTTTGTGGCTCTATAATATGAATGCCTATGTCTTTTAACAACAATAGTCAAGTCTTTCAATGGACTTTTTAGTGAATTCCAATAGATAGCTTTATTTTCTCTTTGTTTACTCAAATATTGAATGCTTATGTCTTATAAATTTAGTAGGAAAGTATTCTAATGACTTGCTTATGACACCCCATAGAATATATTATGTTTAGTACCTTGGACACTATAGCTTATTCACTTAAATCTCTGATAAATTGAGCGTCTGGTATGCACAGTCTGGTTAGCACAGTTAGTAAGGTGTTGGGTTTGCATTATCAAATTAAGACTGTCATTGGTTCAAATCCCATGTTATCATGTTTTTATTTTACTAGTGTGGTTTGTGGCTCTATAATATGAATGCCTATGTCTTTTAACAACAATAGTCAAGTCTTCCAATGGACTTTTTAGTGAAACCCAATAGATAGCTTTATTTTCTCTTTGTTTACTAAAATATTGAATGCTTATGTCTTGTAAATTTAGTAGGAAAGTATCCTAATGACTTGCTTATGACACCCCATAGAATATATTATGTTTAGTACCTTGGACACTGTAGCTTATTCACTTAAATCTCTGATAAATTGTGCATCTGGTATGCACAGTCTGGTTAGCACAGTTAGTAAGGTGTTGGCTTTGCACTATCAAATTAAGACTGTCATTGGTTCGAATACCATGTTTTCATTTTACTATTGTGCTTTGTGGCTCTATAATATGAATGCCTATGTCTTTTAACAACAATAGTCAAGTCTTCCAATGGACTTTTTAGTGAAACCCAATAGATAGCTTTATTTTCTCTTTGCTTACTAAAATATTGAATGCTTATGTCTTGTAAATTTAGTAGGAAAGTATCCTAATGACTTGCTTATGACACCCCATAGAATATATTATGTTTAGTACCTTGGACACTGTAGCTTATTCACTTAAATCTCTGATAAATTGTGTATCTGGTATGCACAGTCTGGTTAGCACAGTTAGTAAGGTGTTGGGTTTGCACTATCAAATTAAGACTGTCATTGGTTCGAATCCCATGTTATCATGTTTTTATTTTACTATTGTGCTTTGTGGCTCTATAATATGAATGCCTATGTCTTTTAACAACAATAGTCAAGTCTTCCAATGGACTTTTTAGTGAAACCCAATAGATAGCTTTATTTTCTCTTTGTTTACTCAAATATTGAATGCTTATGTCTTATAAATTTAGTAGGAAAGTATTCTAATGACTTGCTTATGACACCCCATAGAATATATTATGTTTAGTACCTTGGACACTGTAGCTTATTCACTTAAATCTCTGATAAATTGTGTGTCTGGTATGCGCAGTCTAGTTAGCACAGTTAGTAAGGTGTTTGGTTTGCACTATCAAATTAAGACTGTCATTGGCTCGAATCCCATGTTATCATGTTTTTATTTTACTAGTGTGGTTTGTGGCTCTATAATATGAATGCCTATGTTTTTTAACAACAATAGTCAAGTCTTCTAATGGACTTTTTAGTGAAACCCAATAGATAGCTTTATTTTCTCTTTGTTTACTCAAATATTGAATGCTTATGTCTTATAAATTTAGTAGGAAAGTGTTCTAATGAATTGCTTATGACACCCCATAGAATATATTATGTTTAGTACCTTGGACACTGTAGCTTATTCACTTAAATCTCTGATAAATTGTGTATCTGGTATGCACAGTCTGGTTAGCACAGTTAGTAAGGTGTTGGCTTTGCACTATCAAATTAAGACTGTCATTGGCTCGAATCCCATGTTATCATGTTTTTATTTTACTAGTGTGGTTTGTGGCTCTATAATATGAATGCCTATGTTTTTTAACAACAATAGTCAAGTCTTCCAATGGACTTTTTAGTGAAACCCAATAGATAGCTTTATTTTCTCTTTGTTTATTCAAATATTGAATGCTTATGTCTTATAAAATTTAGTAGGAAAGTATTCTAATGACTTGCTTATGACACCCCATAGAATATATTATGTTTAGTACCTTGGACACTGTAGCTTATTCACTTAAATCTCTGATAAATTGTGTGTCTGGTATGCACAGTCTAGTTAGCACAGTTAGTAAGGTGTTGGGTTTGCACTATCAAATTAAGACTGTCATTGGCTCGAATCTTATGTTATCATGTTTTTATTGTACTAGTGTGGTTTGTGGCTCTATAATATGAATGCCTATGTTTTTTAACAACAATAGTCAAGTCTTCCAATGGACTTTTTAGTGAAACCCAATAGATAGCTTTATTTTCTCTTTGTTTACTCAAATATTAAATGCTTATGTCTTATAAATTTAGTAGGAAAGTATTCTAATGACTTGCTTATGACACCCCATAGAATATATTATGTTTAGTACCTTGGACACTGTAGCTTATTCACTTAAATCACTGATAAATTGTGCATCTGGTATGCACGGTCTGGTTAGCACAGTTAGTAAGGTGTTGGGTTTGCACTATCAAATTAAGACTGTCATTGGTTCGAATCCCATGTTATCATGTTTTTATTTTACTATTGTGCTTTGTGGCTCTATAATATGAATGCCTATGTCTTTTAACAACAATAGTCAAGTCTTCCAATGGACGTTTTAGTGAAACCCAATAGATAGCTTTATTTTCTCTTTGTTTACTAAAATATTGAATGCTTATGTCTTATAAATTTAGTAGGAAAGTATTCTAATGACTTGCTTATGACACCCCATAGAATATATTATGTTCAGTACCTTGGACACTGTAGCTTATTCACTTAAATCTCTGATAAATTGTGTGTCTGGTATGCACAGTCTAGTTAGCACAGTTAGTAAGGTGTTGGGTTTGCACTATCAAATTAAGACTGTCTTTGGCTCAAATCCCATGTTATCATGTTTTTATTTTACTAGTGTGGTTTGTGGCTCTATAATATGAATGCCTATGTCTTTTAATAACAATAGTCAAGTCTTTCAATTTACTTTTTAGTGAAATCCAATAGATAGCTTTATTTTATCTTTGTTTACTCAAATATTGAATGCTTATGTCTTATAAATTTAGTAGGAAAGTATTCTAATAACTTGCTTATGACACCCCATAGAATATATTATGTTTAGTACCTTGGACACTGTAGCTTATTCACTTAAATCTCTGATAAATTGTGTATCTGGTATGCACAGTCTGGTTAGCACAGTTAGTAAGGTGTTGGGTTTGCACTATCAAATTAAGACTGTCATTGGTTCGAATCCCATGTTATCATGTTTTTATTTTACTATTGTGCTTTGTGGCTCTATAATATGAATGCCTATGTCTTTTAACAACAATAGTCAAGTCTTCCAATGGACTTTTTAGTGAAACCCAATAGATAGCTTTATTTTCTCTTTGTTTACTCAAATATTGAATGCTTATGTCTTATAAATTTAGTAGGAAAGTATTCTAATGACTTGCTTATGACACCCCATAGAATATATTATGTTTAGTACCTTGGACACTGTAGCTTATTCACTTAAATCTCTGATAAATTGTGTGTTTGGTATGCACAGTCTGTTTAGCACAGTTAGTAAGGTGTTGGGTTTGCACTATCAAATTAAGACTGTCATTGGTTCAAATCCCATGTTATCATGTTTTTATTTTACTAGTGTGGTTTGTGGCTCTATAATATGAATGCCTATGTCTTTTAACAACAATAGTCAAGTCTTCCAATGGACTTTTTAGTGAAACCCAATAGATAGCTTTATTTTCTCTTTGTTTACTAAAATATTGAATGCTTATGTCTTGTAAATTTAGTAGGAAAGTATTCGAATGACTTGCTTATGACACCCCATAGAATATATTATGTTTAGTACCTTGGACACTGTAGCTTATTCACTTAAATCTCTGATAAATTGTGTGTCTGGTATGCGCAGTCTAGTTAGCACAGTTAGTAAGGTGTTTGGTTTGCACTATCAAATTAAGACTGTCATTGGCTCGAATCCCATGTTATCATGTTTTTATTTTACTAGTGTGGTTTGTGGCTCTATAATATGAATGCCTATGTTTTTTAACAACAATAGTCAAGTCTTCTAATGGACTTTTTAGTGAAACCCAATAGATAGCTTTATTTTCTCTTTGTTTTCTCAAATATTGAATGCTTATGTCTTATAAATTTAGTAGGAACGTGTTCTAATGACTTGCTTATGACACCCCATAGAATATATTATGTTTAGTACCTTGGACACTGTAGCTTATTCACTTAAATCTCTGATAAATTGTGTATCTGGTATGCACAGTCTGGTTAGCACAGTTAGTAAGGTGTTGGCTTTGCACTATCAAATTAAGACTGTCATTGGCTCGAATCCCATGTTATCATGTTTTTATTTTACTAGTGTGGTTTGTGGCTCTATAATATGAATGCCTATGTTTTTTAACAACAATAGTCAAGTCTTTCAATGGACTTTTTAGTGAAACCCAATAGATAGCTTTATTTTCTCTTTGTTTACTCAAATATTGAATGCTTATGTCTTATAAATTTAGTAGGAAAGTGTTCTAATGACTTGCTTATGACACCCCATAGAATATATTATGTTTAGTACCTTGGACACTGTAGCTTATTCACTTAAATCTCTGATAAATTGTGTGTCTGGTATGCACAGTCTAGTAAGCACAGTTATTAAGGTGTTGGGTTTGCACTATCAAATTAAGACTGTCTTTGGCTCGAATCCCATGTTATCATGTTTTTATTTTACTAGTGTGGTTTGTGGCTCTATAATATGAATGCCTATGTCTTTTAACAACAATAGTCAAGTCTTCCAATGGACTTTTTAGTGAAACCCAATAGATAGCTTTATTTTCTCCTTGTTTACTCAAATATTGAATGCTTATGTCTTATAAATTTAGTAGGAAAGTATTCTAATGACTTGCTTATGACACCCCATAGAATATATTATGTTTAGTACCTTGGAAACTGTAGCTTATTCACTTAAATCTCTGATAAATTGTGTGTCTGGTATGCACAGTCTGGTTAGCACAGTTAGTAAGGTGTTGGGTTTGCACTATCAAATTAAGACTGTCATTGGTTCGAATCCCATGTTATCATGTTTTTATTTGACTAGTGTGGTTTGTGGCTCTATAATATGAATGCCTATGTCTTTTAACAACAATAGTCAAGTCTTCCAATGGATTTTTTAGTGAAACCCAATAGATAGCTTTATTTTCTCTTTGTTTACTAAAATATTGAATGCTTATGTCTTATAAATTTAGTAGGAAAGTATTCTAATGACTTGCTTATGACACCCCATAAAATATATTATGTTTACTACCTTGGACACTGTAGCTTATTCACTTAAATCTCTGATAAATTGTGGGTCTGGTATGCACAGTCTGGTTAGCACAGTTAGTAAGGTGTTTGGTTTGCACTATCAAATTAAGACTGTCATTGGTTCGAATCCCATGTTATAATGTTTTTATTTTACTAGTGTGGTTTGTGGCTCTATAATATGAATGCCTATGTCTTTTAACAACAATAGTCAAGTCTTCCAATGGACTTTTTAGTGAAATCCAATAGATAGCTTTATTTTATCTTTGTTTACTCAAATATTGAATGCTTATGTCTTATAAATTTAGTAGGAAAGTATTCTAATGACTTGCTTATGACACCCCATAGAATATATTATGTTTAGTACCTTGGACACTGTAGCTTATTCACTTAAATCTCTGATAAATTGTGTGTCTGGTATGCACAGTCTAGTTAGCACAGTTAGTAAGGTGTTGGGTTTGCACTATCAAATTAAGACTGTCATTGGCTCAAATCCCATGTTATCATGTTTTTATTTTACTAGTGTGGTTTGTGGCTCTATAATATGAATGCCTATGTTTTTTAACAACAATAGTCAAGTCTTCCAATGGACTTTTTAGTGAAACCCAATAGATAGCTTTATTTTCTCTTTGTTTACTCAAATATTGAATGCTTATGTCTTATAAATTTAGTAGGAAAGTATTCTAATGACTTGCTTATGACACCCCATAGAATATATTATGTTTAGTACCTTGGACACTGTAGCTTATTCACTTAAATCTCTGATAAATTGTGTATCTGGTATGCACAGTCTGGTTAGCACAGTTAGTAAGGTGTTGGTTTTGCACTATCAAATTAAGACTGTCATTGGCTCGAATCCCATGTTATCATGTTTTTATTTTACTAGTGTGGTTTGTGGCTCTATAATATGAATGCCTATGTTTTTTAACAACAATAGTCAAGTCTTCCAATGGACTTTTTAGTGAAACCCAATAGATAGCTTTATTTTCTCTTTGTTTACTCAAATATTGAATGCTTATGTCTTATAAATTTAGTAGGAAAGTATTCTAATGACTTGCTTATGACACCCCATAGAATATATTATGTTTAGTACCTTGGACACTGTAGCTTATTCACTTAAATCTCTGATAAATTGTGTGTCTGGTTAGCACAGTTAGTAAGGTGTTGGGTTTGCACTATCATATTAAGACTGTCATTGGTTCGAATCCCATGTTATCATGTTTTTATTTTACTAGTGTGGTTTGTGGCTCTATAATATGAATGCCTATGTCTTTTAACAACAATAGTCAAGTCTTCCAATGGACTTTTTAGTGAAACCCAATAGATAGCTTTATTTTCTCTTTGTTTACTAAAATATTGAATGCTTATGTCTTGTAAATTTAGTAGGAAAGTATTCTAATGACTTGCTTATGACACCCCATAGAATATATTATGTTTAGTACCTTGGACACTGTAGCTTATTCACTTAAATCTCTGATAAATTGTGTGTCTGGTATGCACAGTCTAGTTAGCACAGTTAGTAAGGTGTTTGGTTTGCACAATCAAATAAAGACTGTCATTGGCTCGATTCCCATGTTATCATGTTTTTATTTTACTAGTGTGGTTTGTGGCTCTATAATATGAATGCCTATGTTTTTTAACAATAGTCAAGTCTTCCAATGGACTTTTTAGTGAAACCCAATAGATAGCTTTATTTTATCTTTGTTTACTCAAATATTGAATGCTTATGTCTTATAAATTTAGTAGGAAAGTATTCTAATGACTTGCTTATGACACCCCATAGAATATATTATGTTTAGTACCTTGGACACTGTAGCTTATTCACTTAAATCTCTGATAAATTGTGTGTCTGGTATGCACAGTCTGGTTAGCACAGTTAGTAAGGTGTTTGGTTTGCACTATCAAATTAAGACTGTCATTGGTTCGAATCCCATGTTATCATGTTTTTATTTGACTAGTGTGGTTTGTGGCTCTATAATATGAATGCCTATGTCTTTTAACAACAATAGTCAAGTCTTCCAATGGACTTTTTAGTGAAACCCAATAGATAGCTTTATTTTCTCTTTGTTTACTAAAATATTGAATGCTTATGTCTTATAAATTTAGTAGGAAAGTATTCTAATGACTTGCTTATGACACCCCATAAAATATATTATGTTTACTACCTTGGACACTGTAGCTTATTCACTTAAATCTCTGATAAATTGTGGGTCTGGTATGCACAGTCTGGTTAGCACAGTTAGTAAGGTGTTGGGTTTGCACTATCAAATTAAGACTGTCATTGGTTCGAATCCCATGTTATCATGTTTTTATTTGACTAGTGTGGTTTGTGGCTCTATAATATGAATGCCTATGTCTTTTAACAACAATAGTCAAGTCTTCCAATGGATTTTTTAGTGAAACCCAATAGATAGCTTTATTTTCTCTTTGTTTACTAAAATATTGAATGCTTATGTCTTATAAATTTAGTAGGAAAGTATTCTAATGACTTGCTTATGACACCCCATAAAATATATTATGTTTACTACCTTGGACACTGTAGCTTATTCACTTAAATCTCTGATAAATTGTGGGTCTGGTATGCACAGTCTGGTTAGCACAGTTAGTAAGGTGTTTGGTTTGCACTATCAAATTAAGACTGTCATTGGTTCGAATCCCATGTTATCATGTTTTTATTTTACTAGTGTGGTTTGTGGCTCTATAATATGAATGCCTATGTCTTTTAACAACAATAGTCAAGTCTTCCAATGGACTTTTTAGTGAAATCCAATAGATAGCTTTATTTTATCTTTGTTTACTCAAATATTGAATGCTTATGTCTTATAAATTTAGTAGGAAAGTATTCTAATGACTTGCTTATGACACCCCATAGAATATATTATGTTTAGTACCTTGGACACTGTAGCTTATTCACTTAAATCTCTGATAAATTGTGTGTCTGGTATGCACAGTCTAGTTAGCACAGTTAGTAAGGTGTTGGGTTTGCACTATCAAATTAAGACTGTCATTGGCTCAAATCCCATGTTATCATGTTTTTATTTTACTAGTGTGGTTTGTGGCTCTATAATATGAATGCCTATGTTTTTTAACAACAATAGTCAAGTCTTCCAATGGACTTTTTAGTGAAACCCAATAGATAGCTTTATTTTCTCTTTGTTTACTCAAATATTGAATGCTTATGTCTTATAAATTTAGTAGGAAAGTATTCTAATGACTTGCTTATGACACCCCATAGAATATATTATGTTTAGTACCTTGGACACTGTAGCTTATTCACTTAAATCTCTGATAAATTGTGTATCTGGTATGCACAGTCTGGTTAGCACAGTTAGTAAGGTGTTGGTTTTGCACTATCAAATTAAGACTGTCATTGGCTCGAATCCCATGTTATCATGTTTTTATTTTACTAGTGTGGTTTGTGGCTCTATAATATGAATGCCTATGTTTTTTAACAACAATAGTCAAGTCTTCCAATGGACTTTTTAGTGAAACCCAATAGATAGCTTTATTTTCTCTTTGTTTACTCAAATATTGAATGCTTATGTCTTATAAATTTAGTAGGAAAGTATTCTAATGACTTGCTTATGACACCCCATAGAATATATTATGTTTAGTACCTTGGACACTGTAGCTTATTCACTTAAATCTCTGATAAATTGTGTGTCTGGTTAGCACAGTTAGTAAGGTGTTGGGTTTGCACTATCATATTAAGACTGTCATTGGTTCGAATCCCATGTTATCATGTTTTTATTTTACTAGTGTGGTTTGTGGCTCTATAATATGAATGCCTATGTCTTTTAACAACAATAGTCAAGTCTTCCAATGGACTTTTTAGTGAAACCCAATAGATAGCTTTATTTTCTCTTTGTTTACTAAAATATTGAATGCTTATGTCTTGTAAATTTAGTAGGAAAGTATTCTAATGACTTGCTTATGACACCCCATAGAATATATTATGTTTAGTACCTTGGACACTGTAGCTTATTCACTTAAATCTCTGATAAATTGTGTGTCTGGTATGCACAGTCTAGTTAGCACAGTTAGTAAGGTGTTTGGTTTGCACAATCAAATAAAGACTGTCATTGGCTCGATTCCCATGTTATCATGTTTTTATTTTACTAGTGTGGTTTGTGGCTCTATAATATGAATGCCTATGTTTTTTAACAATAGTCAAGTCTTCCAATGGACTTTTTAGTGAAACCCAATAGATAGCTTTATTTTATCTTTGTTTACTCAAATATTGAATGCTTATGTCTTATAAATTTAGTAGGAAAGTATTCTAATGACTTGCTTATGACACCCCATAGAATATATTATGTTTAGTACCTTGGACACTGTAGCTTATTCACTTAAATCTCTGATAAATTGTGTGTCTGGTATGCACAGTCTGGTTAGCACAGTTAGTAAGGTGTTTGGTTTGCACTATCAAATTAAGACTGTCATTGGTTCGAATCCCATGTTATCATGTTTTTATTTGACTAGTGTGGTTTGTGGCTCTATAATATGAATGCCTATGTCTTTTAACAACAATAGTCAAGTCTTCCAATGGACTTTTTAGTGAAACCCAATAGATAGCTTTATTTTCTCTTTGTTTACTAAAATATTGAATGCTTATGTCTTATAAATTTAGTAGGAAAGTATTCTAATGACTTGCTTATGACACCCCATAAAATATATTATGTTTACTACCTTGGACACTGTAGCTTATTCACTTAAATCTCTGATAAATTGTGGGTCTGGTATGCACAGTCTGGTTAGCACAGTTAGTAAGGTGTTTGGTTTGCACTATCAAATTAAGACTGTCATTGGTTCGAATCCCATGTTATCATGTTTTTATTTTACTAGTGTGGTTTGTGGCTCTATAATATGAATGCCTATGTTTTTTAACAATAGTCAAGTCTTCCAATGGACTTTTTAGTGAAACCCAATAGATAGCTTTATTTTATCTTTGTTTACTCAAATATTGAATGCTTATGTCTTATAAATTTAGTAGGAAAGTATTCTAATGACTTGCTTATGACACCCCATAGAATATATTATGTTTAGTACCTTGGACACTGTAGCTTATTCACTTAAATCTCTGATAAATTGTGTGTCTGGTATGCACAGTCTGGTTAGCACAGTTAGTAAGGTGTTTGGTTTGCACTATCAAATTAAGACTGTCATTGGTTCGAATCCCATGTTATCATGTTTTTATTTTACTAGTGTGGTTTGTGGCTCTATAATATGAATGCCTATGTTTTTTAACAATAGTCAAGTCTTCCAATGGACTTTTTAGTGAAACCCAATAGATAGCTTTATTTTCTCTTTGTTTACTCAAATATTGAATGCTTATGTCTTATAAATTTAGTAGGAAAGTATTCTAATGACTTGCTTATGACACCCCATAGAATATATTATGTTTAGTACCTTGGACACTGTAGCTTATTCCCTTAAATCTCTGATAAATTGTGTGTCTGGTATGCACAGTCTGGTTAGCACAGTTAGTAAGGTGTTTGGTTTGCACTATCAAATTAAGACTGTCATTGGTTCGAATCCCATGTTATCATGTTTTTATTTGACTAGTGTGGTTTGTGGCTCTATAATATGAATGCCTATGTCTTTTAACAACAATAGTCAAGTCTTCCAATGGACTTTTTAGTGAAACCCAATAGATAGCTTTATTTTCTCTTTGTTTACTAAAATATTGAATGCTTATGTCTTATAAATTTAGTAGGAAAGTATTCTAATGACTTGCTTATGACACCCCATAAAATATATTATGTTTACTACCTTGGACACTGTAGCTTATTCACTTAAATCTCTGATAAATTGTGGGTCTGGTATGCACAGTCTGGTTAGCACAGTTAGTAAGGTGTTTGGTTTGCACTATCAAATTAAGACTGTCATTGGTTCGAATCCCATGTTATCATGTTTTTATTTTACTAGTGTGGTTTGTGGCTCTATAATATGAATGCCTATGTCTTTTAACAACAATAGTCAAGTCTTCCAATGGACTTTTTAGTGAAATCCAATAGATAGCTTTATTTTATCTTTGTTTACTCAAATATTGAATGCTTATGTCTTATAAATTTAGTAGGAAAGTATTCTAATGACTTGCTTATGACACCCCATAGAATATATTATGTTTAGTACCTTGGACACTGTAGCTTATTCACTTAAATCTCTGATAAATTGTGTGTCTGGTATGCACAGTCTAGTTAGCACAGTTAGTAAGGTGTTGGGTTTGCACTATCAAATTAAGATTGTCATTGGCTCGAATCCCATGTTATCATGTTTTTATTTGACTAGTGTGGTTTGTGGCTCTATAATATGAATGCCTATGTTTTTTAACAACAATAGTCAAGTCTTCCAATGGACTTTTTAGTGAAACCCAATAGATAGCTTTATTTTCTCTTTGTTTACTCAAATATTGAATGCTTATGTCTTATAAATTTAGTAGGAAAGTATTCTAATGACTTGCTTATGACACCCCATAGAATATATTATGTTTAGTACCTTGGACACTGTAGCTTATTCACTTAAATCTCTGATAAATTGTGTGTCTGGTATGCACAGTCTAGTTAGCACAGTTAGTAAGGTGTTGGGTTTGCACTATCATATTAAGACTGTCATTGGTTCGAATCCCATGTTATCATGTTTTTATTTTACTAGTGTGGTTTGTGGCTCTATAATATGAATGCCTATGTCTTTTAACAACAATAGTCAAGTCTTCCAATGGACTTTTTAGTGAAACCCAATAGATAGCTTTATTTTCTCTTTGTTTACTCAAATATTGAATGCTTATGTCTTATAAATTTAGTAGGAAAGTATTCTAATGACTTGCTTATGACACCCCATAGAATATATTATGTTTAGTACCTTGGACACTGTAGCTTATTCACTTAAATCTCTGATAAATTGTGTGTCTGGTTAGCACAGTTAGTAAGGTGTTGGGTTTGCACTATCATATTAAGACTGTCATTGGTTCGAATCCCATGTTATCATGTTTTTATTTTACTAGTGTGGTTTGTGGCTCTATAATATGAATGCCTATGTCTTTTAACAACAATAGTCAAGTCTTCCAATGGACTTTTTAGTGAAACCCAATAGATAGCTTTATTTTCTCTTTGTTTACTAAAATATTGAATGCTTATGTCTTATACATTTAGTAGGAAAGTATTCTAATGACTTGCTTATGACACCCCATAGAATATATTATGTTTAGTACCTTGGACACTGTAGCTTATTCACTTAAATCTCTGATAAATTGTGTGTCTGGTTAGCACAGTTAGTAAGGTGTTGGGTTTGCACTATCATATTAAGACTGTCATTGGTTCGAATCCCATGTTATCATGTTTTTATTTTACTAGTGTGGTTTGTGGCTCTATAATATGAATGCCTATGTCTTTTAACAACAATAGTCAAGTCTTCCAATGGACTTTTTAGTGAAACCCAATAGATAGCTTTATTTTCTCTTTGTTTACTAAAATATTGAATGCTTATGTCTTGTAAATTTAGTAGGAAAGTATTCTAATGACTTGCTTATGACACCCCATAGAATATATTATGTTTAGTACCTTGGACACTGTAGCTTATTCACTTAAATCTCTGATAAATTGTGTGTCTGGTATGCACAGTCTAGTTAGCACAGTTAGTAAGGTGTTTGGTTTGCACAATCAAATAAAGACTGTCATTGGCTCGATTCCCATGTTATCATGTTTTTATTTTACTAGTGTGGTTTGTGGCTCTATAATATGAATGCCTATGTTTTTTAACAATAGTCAAGTCTTCCAATGGACTTTTTAGTGAAACCCAATAGATAGCTTTATTTTATCTTTGTTTACTCAAATATTGAATGCTTATGTCTTATAAATTTAGTAGGAAAGTATTCTAATGACTTGCTTATGACACCCCATAGAATATATTATGTTTAGTACCTTGGACACTGTAGCTTATTCACTTAAATCTCTGATAAATTGTGTGTCTGGTATGCACAGTCTGGTTAGCACAGTTAGTAAGGTGTTGGGTTTGCACTATCAAATTAAGACTGTCATTGGTTCGAATCCCATGTTATCATGTTTTTATTTGACTAGTGTGTTTTGTGGCTCTATAATATGAATGCCTATGTCTTTTAACAACAATAGTCAAGTCTTCCAATGGACTTTTTAGTGAAACCCAATAGATAACTTTATTTTCTCTTTGTTTACTAAAATATTGAATGCTTATGTCTTATAAATTTAGTAGGAAAGTATTCTAATGACTTGCTTATGACACCCCATAAAATATATTATGTTTACTACCTTGGACACTGTAGCTTATTCACTTAAATCTCTGATAAATTGTGGGCTGGTATGCACAGTCTGGTTAGCACAGTTAGTAAGGTGTTTGGTTTGCACTATCAAATTAAGACTGTCATTGGTTCGAATCCCATGTTATCATGTTTTTATTTTACTAGTGTGGTTTGTGGCTCTATAATATGAATGCCTATGTCTTTTAACAACAATAGTCAAGTCTTCCAATGGACTTTTTAGTGAAATCCAATAGATAGCTTTATTTTATCTTTGTTTACTCAAATATTGAATGCTTATGTCTTATAAATTTAGTAGGAAAGTATTCTAATGACTTGCTTATGACACCCCATAGAATATATTATGTTTAGTACCTTGGACACTGTAGCTTATTCACTTAAATCTCTGATAAATTGTGGATCTGGAATGCACAGTCTAGTTAGCACAGTTAGTAAGGTGTTGGGTTTGCACTATCAAATTAAGACTGTCATTGGCTCGAATTCCATGTTATCGTGTTTTTATTTTACTAGTGTGGTTTGTGGCTCTATAATATGAATGCCTATGTTTTTTTAACAACAATAGTCAAGTCTTCCAATGGACTTTTTAGTGAAACCCAATAGATAGCTTTATTTTCTCTTTGTTTACTCAAATATTGAATGCTTATGTCTTATAAATTTAGTAGGAAAGTGTTCTAATGAATTGCTTATGACACCCCATAGAATATATTATGTTTAGTACCTTGGACACTGTAGCTTATTCACTTAAATCTCTGATAAATTGTGTATCTGGTATGCACAGTCTGGTTAGTACAGTTAGTAAGGTGTTGGCTTTGCACTATCAAATTAAGACTGTCATTGGCTCGAATCCCATGTTATCATGTTTTTATTTTACTAGTGTGGTTTGTGGCTCTATAATATGAATGCCTATGTTTTTTAACAACAATAGTCAAGTCTTCCAATGGACTTTTTAGTGAAACCCAATAGATAGCTTTATTTTCTCTTTGTTTACTCAAATATTAAATGCTTATGTCTTATAAATTTAGTAGGAAAGTATTCTAATGACTTGCTTATGACACCCCATAGAATATATTATGTTTAGTACCTTGGACACTGTAGCTTATTCACTTAAATCACTGATAAATTGTGCATCTGGTATGCACGGTCTGGTTAGCACAGTTAGTAAGGTGTTGGGTTTGCACTATCAAATTAAGACTGTCATTGGTTCGAATCCCATGTTATCATGTTTTTATTTTACTAGTGTGGTTTGTGGCTCTACAATATGAATGCCTATGTTTTTTAACAACAATAGTCAAGTCTTCCAATGGACTTTTTAGTGAAACCCAATAGATAGCTTTATTTTCTCTTTGTTTACTCAAATATTAAATGCTTATGTCTTATAAATTTAGTAGGAAAGTATTCTAATGACTTGCTTATGACACCCCATAGAATATATTATGTTTAGTACCATGGACACTGTAGCTTATTCACTTAAATCTCTGATAAATTGTGTGTCTGGTATGCACAGTCTGGTTAGCACAGTTAGTAAGGTGTTGGGTTTGCACTATCAAATTAAGACTGTCATTGGTTCAAATCCCATGTTATCATGTTTTTATTTTACTATTGTGCTTAGTGGCTCTATAATATGAATGCCTATGTCTTTTAACAACAATAGTCAAGTCTTCCAATGGACGTTTTAGTGAAACCCAATAGATAGCTTTATTTTCTCTTTGTTTACTCAAATATTGAATGCTTATGTCTTATACATTTAGTAGGAAAGTATTCTAATGACTTGCTTATGACACCCCATAGAATATATTATGTTTAGTACCTTGGACACTGTAGCTTATTCACTTAAATCTCTGATAAATTGTGTGTCTGGTATGTACAGTCTAGTTAGCACAGTTAGTAAGGTGTTGGGTTTTCACTATCAAATTAAGACTGTCATTAGCTCGAATCCCATGTTATCATGTTTTTATTTTACTAGTGTGGTTTGTGGCTCTATAATATGAATGCCTATGTTTTTTAACAACAATAGTCAAGTCTTCCAATGGACTTTTTAGTGAAACCCAATAGATAGCTTTATTTTCTCTTTGTTTACTCAAATATTGAATGATTATGTCTTATAAATTTAGTAGGAAAGTATTCTAATGACTTGCTTATGACACCCCATAGAATATATTATGTTTAGTACCTTGGACACTGTAGCTTATTCACTTAAATCTCTGATAAATTGTGTGTCTGGTATGCACAGTCTGGTTAGCACAGTTAGTAAGGTATTGGGTTTGCACTATCAAATTAAGACTGTCATTGGTTCGAATCCCATGTTATCATGTTTTTATTTCACTAGTGTGGTTTGTGGCTCTATAATATGAATGCCTATGTCTTTTAACAACAATAGTCAAGTCTTCCAATGGACTTTTTAGTGAAACCCAATAGATAGCTTTATTTTCTCTTTGTTTACTAAAATATTGAATGCTTATGTCTTATAAATTTAGTAGGAAAGTATTCTAATGACTTGCTTATGACACCCCATAGAATATATTATGTTCAGTACCTTGGACACTGTAGCTTATTCACTTAAATCTCTGATAAATTGTGTGTCTGGTATGCACAGTCTAGTTAGCACAGTTAGTAAGGTGTTGGGTTTGCACTATCAAATTAAGACTGTCATTGGCTCGAATCCCATGTTATCATGTTTTTATTTTACTAGTGTGGTTTGTGGCTCTATAATATGAATGCCTATGTTTTTTAACAACAATAGTCAAGTCTTCCAATGGACTTTTTAGTGAAACCCAATAGATAGCTTTATTTTCTCTTTGTTTACTCAAATATTGAATGCTTATGTCTTATAAATTTAGTAGGAAAGTATTCTAATGACTTGCTTATGACACCCCATAGAATATATTATGTTTAGTACCTTGGACACTGTAGCTTATTCACTTAAATCTCTGATAAATTGTGTGTCTGGTTAGCACAGTTAGTAAGGTGTTGGGTTTGCACTATCATATTAAGACTGTCATTGGTTCGAATCCCATGTTATCATGTTTTTATTTTACTAGTGTGGTTTGTGGCTCTATAATATGAATGCCTATGTCTTTTAACAACAATAGTCAAGTCTTCCAATGGACTTTTTAGTGAAACCCAATAGATAGCTTTATTTTCTCTTTGTTTACTAAAATATTGAATGCTTATGTCTTGTAAATTTAGTAGGAAAGTATTCTAATGACTTGCTTATGACACCCCATAGAATATATTATGTTTAGTACCTTGGACACTGTAGCTTATTCACTTAAATCTCTGATAAATTGTGTGTCTGGTATGCACAGTCTAGTTAGCACAGTTAGTAAGGTGTTTGGTTTGCACAATCAAATAAAGACTGTCATTGGCTCGATTCCCATGTTATCATGTTTTTATTTTACTAGTGTGGTTTGTGGCTCTATAATATGAATGCCTATGTTTTTTAACAATAGTCAAGTCTTCCAATGGACTTTTTAGTGAAACCCAATAGATAGCTTTATTTTATCTTTGTTTACTCAAATATTGAATGCTTATGTCTTATAAATTTAGTAGGAAAATATTCTAATGACTTGCTTATGACACCCCATAGAATATATTATGTTTAGTACCTTGGACACTGTAGCTTATTCACTTAAATCTCTGATAAATTGTGTGTCTGGTATGCACAGTCTGGTTAGCACAGTTAGTAAGGTGTTTGGTTTGCACTATCAAATTAAGACTGTCATTGGTTCGAATCCCATGTTATCATGTTTTTATTTGACTAGTGTGGTTTGTGGCTCTATAATATGAATGCCTATGTCTTTTAACAACAATAGTCAAGTCTTCCAATGGACTTTTTAGTGAAACCCAATAGATAGCTTTATTTTCTCTTTGTTTACTAAAATATTGAATGCTTATGTCTTATAAATTTAGTAGGAAAGTATTCTAATGACTTGCTTATGACACCCCATAAAATATATTATGTTTACTACCTTGGACACTGTAGCTTATTCACTTAAATCTCTGATAAATTATGGGTCTGGTATGCACAGTCTGGTTAGCACAGTTAGTAAGGTGTTTGGTTTGCACTATCAAATTAAGACTGTCATTGGTTCGAATCCCATGTTATCATGTTTTTATTTTACTAGTGTGGTTTGTGGCTCTATAATATGAATGCCTATGTTTTTTAACAATAGTCAAGTCTTCCAATGGACTTTTTAGTGAAACCCAATAGATAGCTTTATTTTATCTTTGTTTACTCAAATATTGAATGCTTATGTCTTATAAATTTAGTAGGAAAGTATTCTAATGACTTGCTTATGACACCCCATAGAATATATTATGTTTAGTACCTTGGACACTGTAGCTTATTCACTTAAATCTCTGATAAATTGTGTGTCTGGTATGCACAGTCTGGTTAGCACAGTTAGTAAGGTGTTTGGTTTGCACTATCAAATTAAGACTGTCATTGGTTCGAATCCCATGTTATCATGTTTTTATTTTACTAGTGTGGTTTGTGGCTCTATAATATGAATGCCTATGTTTTTTAACAATAGTCAAGTCTTCCAATGGACTTTTTAGTGAAACCCAATAGATAGCTTTATTTTATCTTTGTTTACTCAAATATTGAATGCTTATGTCTTATAAATTTAGTAGGAAAGTATTCTAATGACTTGCTTATGACACCCCATAGAATATATTATGTTTAGTACCTTGGACACTGTAGCTTATTCACTTAAATCTCTGATAAATTGTGTGTCTGGTATGCACAGTCTGGTTAGCACAGTTAGTAAGGTGTTTGGTTTGCACTATCAAATTAAGACTGTCATTGGTTCGAATCCCATGTTATCATGTTTTTATTTGACTAGTGTGGTTTGTGGCTCTATAATATGAATGTCTATGTCTTTTAACAACAATAGTCAAGTCTTCCAATGGACTTTTTAGTGAAACCCAATAGATAGCTTTATTTTCTCTTTGTTTACTAAAATATTGAATGCTTATGTCTTATAAATTTAGTAGGAAAGTATTCTAATGACTTGCTTATGACACCCCATAAAATATATTATGTTTACTACCTTGGACACTGTAGCTTATTCACTTAAATCTCTGATAAATTGTCGGTCTGGTATGCACAGTCTGGTTAGCACAGTTAGTAAGGTGTTTGGTTTGCACTATCAAATTAAGACTGTCATTGGTTCGAATCCCATGTTATCATGTTTTTATTTTACTAGTGTGGTTTGTGGCTCTATAATATGAATGCCTATGTCTTTTAACAACAATAGTCAAGTCTTCCAATGGACTTTTTAGTGAAATCCAATAGATAGCTTTATTTTATCTTTGTTTACTCAAATATTGAATGCTTATGTCTTATAAATTTAGTAGGAAAGTATTCTAATGACTTGCTTATGACACCCCATAGAATATATTATGTTTAGTACCTTGGACACTGTAGCTTATTCACTTAAATCTCTGATAAATTGTGGGTCTGGTATGCACAGTCTAGTTAGCACAGTTAGTAAGGTGTTGGGTTTGCACTATCAAATTAAGATTGTCATTGGCTCGAATCCCATGTTATCATGTTTTTATTTGACTAGTGTGGTTTGTGGCTCTATAATATGAATGCCTATGTTTTTTAACAACAATAGTCAAGTCTTCCAATGGACTTTTTAGTGAAACCCAATAGATAGCTTTATTTTCTCTTTGTTTACTCAAATATTGAATGCTTATGTCTTATAAATTTAGTAGGAAAGTATTCTAATGACTTGCTTATGACACCCCATAGAATATATTATGTTTAGTACCTTGGACACTGTAGCTTATTCACTTAAATCTCTGATAAATTGTGTGTCTGGTATGCACAGTCTAGTTAGCACAGTTAGTAAGGTGTTGGGTTTGCACTATCAAATTAAGACTGTCATTGGCTCGAATCCCATGTTGTCATGTTTTTATTTTACTAGTGTGGTTTGTGGCTCTATAATATGAATGCCTATGTTTTTTAACAACAATAGTCAAGTCTTCCAATGGACTTTTTAGTGAAACCCAATAGATAGCTTTATTTTCTCTTTGTTTACTCAAATATTGAATGCTTATGTCTTATAAATTTAGTAGGAAAGTATTCTAATGACTTGCTTATGACACCCCATAGAATATATTATGTTTAGTACCTTGGACACTGTAGCTTATTCACTTAAATCTCTGATAAATTGTGTGTCTGGTTAGCACAGTTAGTAAGGTGTTGGGTTTGCACTATCATATTAAGACTGTCATTGGTTCGAATCCCATGTTATCATGTTTTTATTTTACTAGTGTGGTTTGTGGCTCTATAATATGAATGCCTATGTCTTTTAACAACAATAGTCAAGTCTTCCAATGGACTTTTTAGTGAAATCCAATAGATAGCTTTATTTTATCTTTGTTTACTCAAATATTGAATGCTTATGTCTTATAAATTTAGTAGGAAAGTATTCTAATGACTTGCTTATGACACCCCATAGAATATATTATGTTTAGTACCTTGGACACTGTAGCTTATTCACTTAAATCTCTGATAAATTGTGGATCTGGAATGCACAGTCTAGTTAGCACAGTTAGTAAGGTGTTGGGTTTGCACTATCAAATTAAGACTGTCATTGGCTCGAATTCCATGTTATCGTGTTTTTATTTTACTAGTGTGGTTTGTGGCTCTATAATATGAATGCCTATGTTTTTTAACAACAATAGTCAAGTCTTCCAATGGACTTTTTAGTGAAACCCAATAGATAGCTTTATTTTCTCTTTGTTTACTCAAATATTGAATGCTTATGTCTTATAAATTTAGTAGGAAAGTGTTCTAATGAATTGCTTATGACACCCCATAGAATATATTATGTTTAGTACCTTGGACACTGTAGCTTATTCACTTAAATCTCTGATAAATTGTGTATCTGGTATGCACAGTCTGGTTAGTACAGTTAGTAAGGTGTTGGCTTTGCACTATCAAATTAAGACTGTCATTGGCTCGAATCCCATGTTATCATGTTTTTATTTTACTAGTGTGGTTTGTGGCTCTATAATATGAATGCCTATGTTTTTTAACAACAATAGTCAAGTCTTCCAATGGACTTTTTAGTGAAACCCAATAGATAGCTTTATTTTCTCTTTGTTTACTCAAATATTAAATGCTTATGTCTTATAAATTTAGTAGGAAAGTATTCTAATGACTTGCTTATGACACCCCATAGAATATATTATGTTTAGTACCTTGGACACTGTAGCTTATTCACTTAAATCACTGATAAATTGTGCATCTGGTATGCACGGTCTGGTTAGCACAGTTAGTAAGGTGTTGGGTTTGCACTATCAAATTAAGACTGTCATTGGTTCGAATCCCATGTTATCATGTTTTTATTTTACTAGTGTGGTTTGTGGCTCTACAATATGAATGCCTATGTTTTTTAACAACAATAGTCAAGTCTTCCAATGGACTTTTTAGTGAAACCCAATAGATAGCTTTATTTTCTCTTTGTTTACTCAAATATTAAATGCTTATGTCTTATAAATTTAGTAGGAAAGTATTCTAATGACTTGCTTATGACACCCCATAGAATATATTATGTTTAGTACCATGGACACTGTAGCTTATTCACTTAAATCTCTGATAAATTGTGTGTCTGGTATGCACAGTCTGGTTAGCACAGTTAGTAAGGTGTTGGGTTTGCACTATCAAATTAAGACTGTCATTGGTTCAAATCCCATGTTATCATGGTTTTATTTTACTATTGTGCTTAGTGGCTCTATAATATGAATGCCTATGTCTTTTAACAACAATAGTCAAGTCTTCCAATGGACGTTTTAGTGAAACCCAATAGATAGCTTTATTTTCTCTTTGTTTACTCAAATATTGAATGCTTATGTCTTATACATTTAGTAGGAAAGTATTCTAATGACTTGCTTATGACACCCCATAGAATATATTATGTTTAGTACCTTGGACACTGTAGCTTATTCACTTAAATCTCTGATAAATTGTGTGTCTGGTATGTACAGTCTAGTTAGCACAGTTAGTAAGGTGTTGGGTTTTCACTATCAAATTAAGACTGTCATTAGCTCGAATCCCATGTTATCATGTTTTTATTTTACTAGTGTGGTTTGTGGCTCTATAATATGAATGCCTATGTTTTTTAACAACAATAGTCAAGTCTTCCAATGGACTTTTTAGTGAAACCCAATAGATAGCTTTATTTTCTCTTTGTTTACTCAAATATTGAATGATTATGTCTTATAAATTTAGTAGGAAAGTATTCTAATGACTTGCTTATGACACCCCATAGAATATATTATGTTTAGTACCTTGGACACTGTAGCTTATTCACTTAAATCTCTGATAAATTGTGTGTCTGGTATGCACAGTCTGGTTAGCACAGTTAGTAAGGTATTGGGTTTGCACTATCAAATTAAGACTGTCATTGGTTCGAATCCCATGTTATCATGTTTTTATTTCACTAGTGTGGTTTGTGGCTCTATAATATGAATGCCTATGTCTTTTAACAACAATAGTCAAGTCTTCCAATGGACTTTTTAGTGAAACCCAATAGATAGCTTTATTTTCTCTTTGTTTACTAAAATATTGAATGCTTATGTCTTATAAATTTAGTAGGAAAGTATTCTAATGACTTGCTTATGACACCCCATAGAATATATTATGTTCAGTACCTTGGACACTGTAGCTTATTCACTTAAATCTCTGATAAATTGTGTGTCTGGTATGCACAGTCTAGTTAGCACAGTTAGTAAGGTGTTGGGTTTGCACTATCAAATTAAGACTGTCATTGGCTCGAATCACATGTTATCATGTTTTTATTTTACTAGTGTGGTTTGTGGCTCTATAATATGAATGCCTATGTTTTTTAACAACAATAGTCAAGTCTTCCAATGGACTTTTTAGTGAAACCCAATAGATAGCTTTATTTTCTCTTTGTTTACTCAAATATTGAATGCTTATGTCTTATAAATTTAGTAGGAAAGTATTCTAATGACTTGCTTATGACACCCCATAGAATATATTATGTTTAGTACCTTGGACACTGTAGCTTATTCACTTAAATCTCTGATAAATTGTGTGTCTGGTTAGCACAGTTAGTAAGGTGTTGGGTTTGCACTATCATATTAAGACTGTCATTGGTTCGAATCCCATGTTATCATGTTTTTATTTTACTAGTGTGGTTTGTGGCTCTATAATATGAATGCCTATGTCTTTTAACAACAATAGTCAAGTCTTCCAATGGACTTTTTAGTGAAACCCAATAGATAGCTTTATTTTCTCTTTGTTTACTAAAATATTGAATGCTTATGTCTTGTAAATTTAGTAGGAAAGTATTCTAATGACTTGCTTATGACACCCCATAGAATATATTATGTTTAGTACCTTGGACACTGTAGCTTATTCACTTAAATCTCTGATAAATTGTGTGTCTGGTATGCACAGTCTAGTTAGCACAGTTAGTAAGGTGTTTGGTTTGCACAATCAAATAAAGACTGTCATTGGCTCGATTCCCATGTTATCATGTTTTTATTTTACTAGTGTGGTTTGTGGCTCTATAATATGAATGCCTATGTTTTTTAACAATAGTCAAGTCTTCCAATGGACTTTTTAGTGAAACCCAATAGATAGCTTTATTTTATCTTTGTTTACTCAAATATTGAATGCTTATGTCTTATAAATTTAGTAGGAAAGTATTCTAATGACTTGCTTATGACACCCCATAGAATATATTATGTTTAGTACCTTGGACACTGTAGCTTATTCACTTAAATCTCTGATAAATTGTGTGTCTGGTATGCACAGTCTGGTTAGCACAGTTAGTAAGGTGTTTGGTTTGCACTATCAAATTAAGACTGTCATTGGTTCGAATCCCATGTTATCATGTTTTTATTTGACTAGTGTGGTTTGTGGCTCTATAATATGAATGCCTATGTCTTTTAACAACAATAGTCAAGTCTTCCAATGGACTTTTTAGTGAAACCCAATAGATAGCTTTATTTTCTCTTTGTTTACTAAAATATTGAATGCTTATGTCTTATAAATTTAGTAGGAAAGTATTCTAATGACTTGCTTATGACACCCCATAAAATATATTATGTTTACTACCTTGGACACTGTAGCTTATTCACTTAAATCTCTGATAAATTGTGGGTCTGGTATGCACAGTCTGGTTAGCACAGTTAGTAAGGTGTTTGGTTTGCACTATCAAATTAAGACTGTCATTGGTTCGAATCCCATGTTATCATGTTTTTATTTTACTAGTGTGGTTTGTGGCTCTATAATATGAATGCCTATGTTTTTTAACAATAGTCAAGTCTTCCAATGGACTTTTTAGTGAAACCCAATAGATAGCTTTATTTTATCTTTGTTTACTCAAATATTGAATGCTTATGTCTTATAAATTTAGTAGGAAAGTATTCTAATGACTTGCTTATGACACCCCATAGAATATATTATGTTTAGTACCTTGGACACTGTAGCTTATTCACTTAAATCTCTGATAAATTGTGTGTCTGGTATGCACAGTCTGGTTAGCACAGTTAGTAAGGTGTTTGGTTTGCACTATCAAATTAAGACTGTCATTGGTTCGAATCCCATGTTATCATGTTTTTATTTTACTAGTGTGGTTTGTGGCTCTATAATATGAATGCCTATGTTTTTTAACAATAGTCAAGTCTTCCAATGGACTTTTTAGTGAAACCCAATAGATAGCTTTATTTTATCTTTGTTTACTCAAATATTGAATGCTTATGTCTTATAAATTTAGTAGGAAAGTATTCTAATGACTTGCTTATGACACCCCATAGAATATATTATGTTTAGTACCTTGGACACTGTAGCTTATTCACTTAAATCTCTGATAAATTGTGTGTCTGGTATGCACAGTCTGGTTAGCACAGTTAGTAAGGTGTTTGGTTTGCACTATCAAATTAAGACTGTCATTGGTTCGAATCCCATGTTATCATGTTTTTATTTGACTAGTGTGGTTTGTGGCTCTATAATATGAATGCCTATGTCTTTTAACAACAATAGTCAAGTCTTCCAATGGACTTTTTAGTGAAACCCAATAGATAGCTTTATTTTCTCTTTGTTTACTAAAATATTGAATGCTTATGTCTTATAAATTTAGTAGGAAAGTATTCTAATGACTTGCTTATGACACCCCATAAAATATATTATGTTTACTACCTTGGACACTGTAGCTTATTCACTTAAATCTCTGATAAATTGTCGGTCTGGTATGCACAGTCTGGTTAGCACAGTTAGTAAGGTGTTTGGTTTGCACTATCAAATTAAGACTGTCATTGGTTCGAATCCCATGTTATCATGTTTTTATTTTACTAGTGTGGTTTGTGGCTCTATAATATGAATGCCTATGTCTTTTAACAACAATAGTCAAGTCTTCCAATGGACTTTTTAGTGAAATCCAATAGATAGCTTTATTTTATCTTTGTTTACTCAAATATTGAATGCTTATGTCTTATAAATTTAGTAGGAAAGTATTCTAATGACTTGCTTATGACACCCCATAGAATATATTATGTTTAGTACCTTGGACACTGTAGCTTATTCACTTAAATCTCTGATAAATTGTGGGTCTGGTATGCACAGTCTAGTTAGCACAGTTAGTAAGGTGTTGGGTTTGCACTATCAAATTAAGATTGTCATTGGCTCGAATCCCATGTTATCATGTTTTTATTTGACTAGTGTGGTTTGTGGCTCTATAATATGAATGCCTATGTTTTTTAACAACAATAGTCAAGTCTTCCAATGGACTTTTTAGTGAAACCCAATAGATAGCTTTATTTTCTCTTTGTTTACTCAAATATTGAATGCTTATGTCTTATAAATTTAGTAGGAAAGTATTCTAATGACTTGCTTATGACACCCCATAGAATATATTATGTTTAGTACCTTGGACACTGTAGCTTATTCACTTAAATCTCTGATAAATTGTGTGTCTGGTATGCACAGTCTAGTTAGCACAGTTAGTAAGGTGTTGGGTTTGCACTATCAAATTAAGACTGTCATTGGCTCGAATCCCATGTTGTCATGTTTTTATTTTACTAGTGTGGTTTGTGGCTCTATAATATGAATGCCTATGTTTTTTAACAACAATAGTCAAGTCTTCCAATGGACTTTTTAGTGAAACCCAATAGATAGCTTTATTTTCTCTTTGTTTACTCAAATATTGAATGCTTATGTCTTATAAATTTAGTAGGAAAGTATTCTAATGACTTGCTTATGACACCCCATAGAATATATTATGTTTAGTACCTTGGACACTGTAGCTTATTCACTTAAATCTCTGATAAATTGTGTGTCTGGTTAGCACAGTTAGTAAGGTGTTGGGTTTGCACTATCATATTAAGACTGTCATTGGTTCGAATCCCATGTTATCATGTTTTTATTTTACTAGTGTGGTTTGTGGCTCTATAATATGAATGCCTATGTCTTTTAACAACAATAGTCAAGTCTTCCAATGGATTTTTTAGTGAAACCCAATAGATAGCTTTATTTTCTCTTTGTTTACTAAAATATTGAATGCTTATGTCTTATAAATTTAGTAGGAAAGTATTCTAATGACTTGCTTATGACACCCCATAGAATATATTATGTTTAGTACCTTGGACACTGTAGCTTATTCACTTAAATCTCTGATAAATTGTGTGTCTGGTTAGCACAGTTAGTAAGGTGTTGGGTTTGCACTATCATATTAAGACTGTCATTGGTTCGAATCCCATGTTATCATGTTTTTATTTTACTAGTGTGGTTTGTGGCTCTATAATATGAATGCCTATGTCTTTTAACAACAATAGTCAAGTCTTCCAATGGACTTTTTAGTGAAACCCAATAGATAGCTTTATTTTCTCTTTGTTTACTAAAATATTGAATGCTTATGTCTTGTAAATTTAGTAGGAAAGTATTCTAATGACTTGCTTATGACACCCCATAGAATATATTATGTTTAGTACCTTGGACACTGTAGCTTATTCACTTAAATCTCTGATAAATTGTGTGTCTGGTATGCACAGTCTAGTTAGCACAGTTAGTAAGGTGTTTGGTTTGCACAATCAAATAAAGACTGTCATTGGCTCGATTCCCATGTTATCATGTTTTTATTTTACTAGTGTGGTTTGTGGCTCTATAATATGAATGCCTATGTTTTTTAACAATAGTCAAGTCTTCCAATGGACTTTTTAGTGAAACCCAATAGATAGCTTTATTTTATCTTTGTTTACTCAAATATTGAATGCTTATGTCTTATAAATTTAGTAGGAAAGTATTCTAATGACTTGCTTATGACACCCCATAGAATATATTATGTTTAGTACCTTGGACACTGTAGCTTATTCACTTAAATCTCTGATAAATTGTGTGTCAGGTATGCACAGTCTGGTTAGCACAGTTAGTAAGGTGTTGGGTTTGCACTATCAAATTAAGACTGTCATTGGTTCGAATCCCATGTTATCATGTTTTTATTTGACTAGTGTGGTTTGTGGCTCTATAATATGAATGCCTATGTCTTTTAACAACAATAGTCAAGTCTTCCAATGGACTTTTTAGTGAAACCCAATAGATAACTTTATTTTCTCTTTGTTTACTAAAATATTGAATGCTTATGTCTTATAAATTTAGTAGGAAAGTATTCTAATGACTTGCTTATGACACCCCATAAAATATATTATGTTTACTACCTTGGACACTGTAGCTTATTCACTTAAATCTCTGATAAATTGTGGGCTGGTATGCACAGTCTGGTTAGCACAGTTAGTAAGGTGTTTGGTTTGCACTATCAAATTAAGACTGTCATTGGTTCGAATCCCATGTTATCATGTTTTTATTTTACTAGTGTGGTTTGTGGCTCTATAATATGAATGCCTATGTCTTTTAACAACAATAGTCAAGTCTTCCAATGGACTTTTTAGTGAAATCCAATAGATAGCTTTATTTTATCTTTGTTTACTCAAATATTGAATGCTTATGTCTTATAAATTTAGTAGGAAAGTATTCTAATGACTTGCTTATGACACCCCATAGAATATATTATGTTTAGTACCTTGGACACTGTAGCTTATTCACTTAAATCTCTGATAAATTGTGGATCTGGAATGCACAGTCTAGTTAGCACAGTTAGTAAGGTGTTGGGTTTGCACTATCAAATTAAGACTGTCATTGGCTCGAATTCCATGTTATCGTGTTTTTATTTTACTAGTGTGGTTTGTGGCTCTATAATATGAATGCCTATGTTTTTTAACAACAATAGTCAAGTCTTCCAATGGACTTTTTAGTGAAACCCAATAGATAGCTTTATTTTCTCTTTGTTTACTCAAATATTGAATGCTTATGTCTTATAAATTTAGTAGGAAAGTGTTCTAATGAATTGCTTATGACACCCCATAGAATATATTATGTTTAGTACCTTGGACACTGTAGCTTATTCACTTAAATCTCTGATAAATTGTGTATCTGGTATGCACAGTCTGGTTAGTACAGTTAGTAAGGTGTTGGCTTTGCACTATCAAATTAAGACTGTCATTGGCTCGAATCCCATGTTATCATGTTTTTATTTTACTAGTGTGGTTTGTGGCTCTATAATATGAATGCCTATGTTTTTTAACAACAATAGTCAAGTCTTCCAATGGACTTTTTAGTGAAACCCAATAGATAGCTTTATTTTCTCTTTGTTTACTCAAATATTGAATGCTTATGTCTTATAAAATTTAGTAGGAAAGTATTCTAATGACTTGCTTATGACACCCCATAGAATATATTATGTTTAGTACCTTGGACACTGTAGCTTATTCACTTAAATCTCTGATAAATTGTGTGTCTGGTATGCACAGTCTAGTTAGCACAGTTAGTAAGGTGTTGGGTTTGCACTATCAAATTAAGACTGTCATTGGCTCGAATCCTATGTTATCATGTTTTTATTGTACTAGTGTGGTTTGTGGCTCTATAATATGAATGCCTATGTTTTTTAACAACAATAGTCAAGTCTTCCAATGGACTTTTTAGTGAAACCCAATAGATAGCTTTATTTTCTCTTTGTTTACTCAAATATTAAATGCTTATGTCTTATAAATTTAGTAGGAAAGTATTCTAATGACTTGCTTATGACACCCCATAGAATATATTATGTTTAGTACCTTGGACACTGTAGCTTATTCACTTAAATCACTGATTAATTGTGCATCTGGTATGCACGGTCTGGTTAGCACAGTTAGTAAGGTGTTGGGTTTGCACTATCAAATTAAGACTGTCATTGGTTCGAATCCCATGTTATCATGTTTTTATTTTACTAGTGTGGTTTGTGGCTCTACAATATGAATGCCTATGTTTTTTAACAACAATAGTCAAGTCTTCCAATGGACTTTTTAGTGAAACCCAATAGATAGCTTTATTTTCTCTTTGTTTACTCAAATATTAAATGCTTATGTCTTATAAATTTAGTAGGAAAGTATTCTAATGACTTGCTTATGACACCCCATAGAATATATTATGTTTAGTACCATGGACACTGTAGCTTATTCACTTAAATCTCTGATAAATTGTGTGTCTGGTATGCACAGTCTGGTTAGCACAGTTAGTAAGGTGTTGGGTTTGCACTATCAAATTAAGACTGTCATTGGTTCAAATCCCATGTTATCATGTTTTTATTTTACTATTGTGCTTAGTGGCTCTATAATATGAATGCCTATGTCTTTTAACAACAATAGTCAAGTCTTCCAATGGACGTTTTAGTGAAACCCAATAGATAGCTTTATTTTCTCTTTGTTTACTCAAATATTGAATGCTTATGTCTTATACATTTAGTAGGAAAGTATTCTAATGACTTGCTTATGACACCCCATAGAATATATTATGTTTAGTACCTTGGACACTGTAGCTTATTCACTTAAATCTCTGATAAATTGTGTGTCTGGTATGTACAGTCTAGTTAGCACAGTTAGTAAGGTGTTGGGTTTTCACTATCAAATTAAGACTGTCATTAGCTCGAATCCCATGTTATCATGTTTTTATTTTACTAGTGTGGTTTGTGGCTCTATAATATGAATGCCTATGTTTTTTAACAACAATAGTCAAGTCTTCCAATGGACTTTTTAGTGAAACCCAATAGATAGCTTTATTTTCTCTTTGTTTACTCAAATATTGAATGATTATGTCTTATAAATTTAGTAGGAAAGTATTCTAATGACTTGCTTATGACACCCCATAGAATATATTATGTTTAGTACCTTGGACACTGTAGCTTATTCACTTAAATCTCTGATAAATTGTGTGTCTGGTATGCACAGTCTGGTTAGCACAGTTAGTAAGGTATTGGGTTTGCACTATCAAATTAAGACTGTCATTGGTTCGAATCCCATGTTATCATGTTTTTATTTCACTAGTGTGGTTTGTGGCTCTATAATATGAATGCCTATGTCTTTTAACAACAATAGTCAAGTCTTCCAATGGACTTTTTAGTGAAACCCAATAGATAGCTTTATTTTCTCTTTGTTTACTAAAATATTGAATGCTTATGTCTTATAAATTTAGTAGGAAAGTATTCTAATGACTTGCTTATGACACCCCATAGAATATATTATGTTCAGTACCTTGGACACTGTAGCTTATTCACTTAAATCTCTGATAAATTGTGTGTCTGGTATGCACAGTCTAGTTAGCACAGTTAGTAAGGTGTTGGGTTTGCACTATCAAATTAAGACTGTCTTTGGCTCGAATCCCATGTTTTTATTTTACTAGTGTGGTTTGTGGCTCTATAATATGAATGCCTATGTCTTTTAATAACAATAGTCAAGTCTTTCAATTTACTTTTTAGTGAAATCCAATAGATAGCTTTATTTTATCTTTGTTTACTCAAATATTGAATGCTTATGTCTTATAAATTTAGTAGGAAAGTATTCTAATAACTTGCTTATGACACCCCATAGAATATATTATGTTTAGTACCTTGGACACTGTAGCTTATTCACTTAAATCTCTGATAAATTGTGTATCTGGTATGCACAGTCTGGTTAGCACAGTTAGTAAGGTGTTGGGTTTGCACTATCAAATTAAGACTGTCATTGGTTCGAATCCCATGTTATCATGTTTTTATTTTACTATTGTGCTTTGTGGCTCTATAATATGAATGCCTATGTCTTTTAACAACAATAGTCAAGTCTTCCAATGGACTTTTTAGTGAAACCCAATAGATAGCTTTATTTTCTCTTTGTTTACTAAAATATTGAATGCTTATGTCTTGTAAATTTAGTAGGAAAGTATTCGAATGACTTGCTTATGACACCCCATAGAATATATTATGTTTAGTACCTTCGACACTGTAGCTTATTCACTTAAATCTCTGATAAATTGTGTGTCTGGTATGCGCAGTCTAGTTAGCACAGTTAGTAAGGTGTTTGGTTTGCACTATCAAATTAAGACTGTCATTGGCTCGAATCCCATGTTATCATGTTTTTATTTTACTAGTGTGGTTTGTGGCTCTATAATATGAATGCCTATGTTTTTTAACAACAATAGTCAAGTCTTCTAATGGACTTTTTAGTGAAACCCAATAGATAGCTTTATTTTCTCTTTGTTTACTCAAATATTGAATGCTTATGTCTTATAAATTTAGTAGGAACGTGTTCTAATGACTTGCTTATGACACCCCATAGAATATATTATGTTTAGTACCTTGGACACTGTAGCTTATTCACTTAAATCTCTGATAAATTGTGTATCTGGTATGCACAGTCTGGTTAGCACAGTTAGTAAGGTGTTGGCTTTGCACTATCAAATTAAGACTGTTATTGGCTCGAATCCCATGTTATCATGTTTTTATTTTACTAGTGTGGTTTGTGGCTCTATAATATGAATGCCTATGTTTTTTAACAACAATAGTCAAGTCTTTCAATGGACATTTTAGTGAAACCCAATAGATAGCTTTATTTTCTCTTTGTTTACTCAAATATTGAATGCTTATGTCTTATAAATGTAGTAGGAAAGTGTTCTAATGACTTGCTTATGACACCCCATAGAATATATTATGTTTAGTACCTTGGACACTGTAGCTTATTCACTTAAATCTCTGATAAATTGTGTGTCTGGTATGCACAGTCTAGTAAGCACAGTTAGTAAGGTGTTGGGTTTGCACTATCAAATTAAGACTGTCTTTGGCTCGAATCCCATGTTATCATGTTTTTATTTTACTAGTGTGGTTTGTGGCTCTATAATATGAATGCCTATGTCTTTTAACAACAATAGTCAAGTCTTCCAATGGACTTTTTAGTGAAACCCAATAGATAGCTTTATTTTCTCCTTGTTTACTCAAATATTGAATGCTTATGTCTTATAAATTTAGTAGGAAAGTATTCTAATGACTTGCTTATGACACCCCATAGAATATATTATGTTTAGTACCTTGGAAACTGTAGCTTATTCACTTAAATCTCTGATAAATTGTGTGTCTGGTATGCACAGTCTGGTTAGCACAGTTAGTAAGGTGTTGGGTTTGCACTATCAAATTAAGACTGTCATTGGTTCGAATCCCATGTTATCATGTTTTTATTTGACTAGTGTGGTTTGTGGCTCTATAATATGAATGCCTATGTCTTTTAACAACAATAGTCAAGTCTTCCAATGGATTTTTTAGTGAAACCCAATAGATAGCTTTATTTTCTCTTTGTTTACTAAAATATTGAATGCTTATGTCTTATAAATTTAGTAGGAAAGTATTCTAATGACTTGCTTATGACACCCCATAAAATATATTATGTTTACTACCTTGGACACTGTAGCTTATTCGCTTAAATCTCTGATAAATTGTGGGTCTGGTATGCACAGTCTGGTTAGCACAGTTAGTAAGGTGTTTGGTTTGCACTATCAAATTAAGACTGTCATTGGTTCGAATCCCATGTTATCATGTTTTTATTTTACTAGTGTGGTTTGTGGCTCTATAATATGAATGCCTATGTCTTTTAACAACAATAGTCAAGTCTTCCAATGGACTTTTTAGTGAAATCCAATAGATAGCTTTATTTTATCTTTGTTTACTCAAATATTGAATGCTTATGTCTTATAAATTTAGTAGGAAAGTATTCTAATGACTTGCTTATGACACCCCATAGAATATATTATGTTTAGTACCTTGGACACTGTAGCTTATTCACTTAAATCTCTGATAAATTGTGTGTCTGGTATGCACAGTCTAGTTAGCACAGTTAGTAAGGTGTTGGGTTTGCACTATCAAATTAAGACTGTCATTGGCTCAAATCCCATGTTATCATGTTTTTATTTTACTAGTGTGGTTTGTGGCTCTATAATATGAATGCCTATGTTTTTTAACAACAATAGTCAAGTCTTCCAATGGACTTTTTAGTGAAACCCAATAGATAGCTTTATTTTCTCTTTGTTTACTCAAATATTGAATGCTTATGTCTTATAAATTTAGTAGGAAAGTATTCTAATGACTTGCTTATGACACCCCATAGAATATATTATGTTTAGTACCTTGGACACTGTAGCTTATTCACTTAAATCTCTGATAAATTGTGTATCTGGTATGCACAGTCTGGTTAGCACAGTTAGTAAGGTGTTGGTTTTGCACTATCAAATTAAGACTGTCATTGGCTCGAATCCCATGTTATCATGTTTTTATTTTACTAGTGTGGTTTGTGGCTCTATAATATGAATGCCTATGTTTTTTAACAACAATAGTCAAGTCTTCCAATGGACTTTTTAGTGAAACCCAATAGATAGCTTTATTTTCTCTTTGTTTACTCAAATATTGAATGCTTATGTCTTATAAATTTAGTAGGAAAGTATTCTAATGACTTGCTTATGACACCCCATAGAATATATTATGTTTAGTACCTTGGACACTGTAGCTTATTCACTTAAATCTCTGATAAATTGTGTGTCTGGTTAGCACAGTTAGTAAGGTGTTGGGTTTGCACTATCATATTAAGACTGTCATTGGTTCGAATCCCATGTTATCATGTTTTTATTTTACTAGTGTGGTTTGTGGCTCTATAATATGAATGCCTATGTCTTTTAACAACAATAGTCAAGTCTTCCAATGGACTTTTTAGTGAAACCCAATAGATAGCTTTATTTTCTCTTTGTTTACTAAAATATTGAATGCTTATGTCTTGTAAATTTAGTAGGAAAGTATTCTAATGACTTGCTTATGACACCCCATAGAATATATTATGTTTAGTACCTTGGACACTGTAGCTTATTCACTTAAATCTCTGATAAATTGTGTGTCTGGTATGCACAGTCTAGTTAGCACAGTTAGTAAGGTGTTTGGTTTGCACAATCAAATAAAGACTGTCATTGGCTCGATTCCCATGTTATCATGTTTTTATTTTACTAGTGTGGTTTGTGGCTCTATAATATGAATGCCTATGTTTTTTAACAATAGTCAAGTCTTCCAATGGACTTTTTAGTGAAACCCAATAGATAGCTTTATTTTATCTTTGTTTACTCAAATATTGAATGCTTATGTCTTATAAATTTAGTAGGAAAGTATTCTAATGACTTGCTTATGACACCCCATAGAATATATTATGTTTAGTACCTTGGACACTGTAGCTTATTCACTTAAATCTCTGATAAATTGTGTGTCTGGTATGCACAGTCTGGTTAGCACAGTTAGTAAGGTGTTTGGTTTGCACTATCAAATTAAGACTGTCATTGGTTCGAATCCCATGTTATCATGTTTTTATTTGACTAGTGTGGTTTGTGGCTCTATAATATGAATGCCTATGTCTTTTAACAACAATAGTCAAGTCTTCCAATGGACTTTTTAGTGAAACCCAATAGATAGCTTTATTTTCTCTTTGTTTACTAAAATATTGAATGCTTATGTCTTATAAATTTAGTAGGAAAGTATTCTAATGACTTGCTTATGACACCCCATAAAATATATTATGTTTACTACCTTGGACACTGTAGCTTATTCACTTAAATCTCTGATAAATTGTGGGTCTGGTATGCACAGTCTGGTTAGCACAGTTAGTAAGGTGTTTGGTTTGCACTATCAAATTAAGACTGTCATTGGTTCGAATCCCATGTTATCATGTTTTTATTTTACTAGTGTGGTTTGTGGCTCTATAATATGAATGCCTATGTCTTTTAACAACAATAGTCAAGTCTTCCAATGGACTTTTTAGTGAAATCCAATAGATAGCTTTATTTTATCTTTGTTTACTCAAATATTGAATGCTTATGTCTTATAAATTTAGTAGGAAAGTATTCTAATGACTTGCTTATGACACCCCATAGAATATATTATGTTTAGTACCTTGGACACTGTAGCTTATTCACTTAAATCTCTGATAAATTGTGTGTCTGGTATGCACAGTCTAGTTAGCACAGTTAGTAAGGTGTTGGGTTTGCACTATCAAATTAAGATTGTCATTGGCTCGAATCCCATGTTATCATGTTTTTATTTTACTAGTGTGGTTTGTGGCTCTATAATATGAATGCCTATGTTTTTTAACAACAATAGTCAAGTCTTCCAATGGACTTTTTAGTGAAACCCAATAGATAGCTTTATTTTCTCTTTGTTTACTCAAATATTGAATGCTTATGTCTTATAAATTTAGTAGGAAAGTATTCTAATGACTTGCTTATGACACCCCATAGAATATATTATGTTTAGTACCTTGGACACTGTAGCTTATTCACTTAAATCTCTGATAAATTGTGTGTCTGGTATGCACAGTCTAGTTAGCACAGTTAGTAAGGTGTTGGGTTTGCACTATCAAATTAAGACTGTCATTGGCTCGAATCCCATGTTGTCATGTTTTTATTTTACTAGTGTGGTTTGTGGCTCTATAATATGAATGCCTATGTTTTTTAACAACAATAGTCAAGTCTTCCAATGGACTTTTTAGTGAAACCCAATAGATAGCTTTATTTTCTCTTTGTTTACTCAAATATTGAATGCTTATGTCTTATAAATTTAGTAGGAAAGTATTCTAATGACTTGCTTATGACACCCCATAGAATATATTATGTTTAGTACCTTGGACACTGTAGCTTATTCACTTAAATCTCTGATAAATTGTGTGTCTGGTATGCACAGTCTGGTTAGCACAGTTAGTAAGGTGTTTGGTTTGCACTATCAAATTAAGACTGTCATTGGTTCGAATCCCATGTTATCATGTTTTTATTTGACTAGTGTGGTTTGTGGCTCTATAATATGAATGCCTATGTCTTTTAACAACAATAGTCAAGTCTTCCAATGGACTTTTTAGTGAAACCCAATAGATAGCTTTATTTTCTCTTTGTTTACTAAAATATTGAATGCTTATGTCTTATAAATTTAGTAGGAAAGTATTCTAATGACTTGCTTATGACACCCCATAAAATATATTATGTTTACTACCTTGGACACTGTAGCTTATTCACTTAAATCTCTGATAAATTGTGGGTCTGGTATGCACAGTCTGGTTAGCACAGTTAGTAAGGTGTTTGGTTTGCACTATCAAATTAAGACTGTCATTGGTTCGAATCCCATGTTATCATGTTTTTATTTTACTAGTGTGGTTTGTGGCTCTATAATATGAATGCCTATGTCTTTTAACAACAATAGTCAAGTCTTCCAATGGACTTTTTAGTGAAATCCAATAGATAGCTTTATTTTATCTTTGTTTACTCAAATATTGAATGCTTATGTCTTATAAATTTAGTAGGAAAGTATTCTAATGACTTGCTTATGACACCCCATAGAATATATTATGTTTAGTACCTTGGACACTGTAGCTTATTCACTTAAATCTCTGATAAATTGTGTGTCTGGTATGCACAGTCTAGTTAGCACAGTTAGTAAGGTGTTGGGTTTGCACTATCAAATTAAGATTGTCATTGGCTCGAATCCCATGTTATCATGTTTTTATTTTACTAGTGTGGTTTGTGGCTCTATAATATGAATGCCTATGTTTTTTAACAACAATAGTCAAGTCTTCCAATGGACTTTTTAGTGAAACCCAATAGATAGCTTTATTTTCTCTTTGTTTACTCAAATATTGAATGCTTATGTCTTATAAATTTAGTAGGAAAGTATTCTAATGACTTGCTTATGACACCCCATAGAATATATTATGTTTAGTACCTTGGACACTGTAGCTTATTCACTTAAATCTCTGATAAATTGTGTATCTGGTATGCACAGTCTGGTTAGCACAGTTAGTAAGGTGTTGGTTTTGCACTATCAAATTAAGACTGTCATTGGCTCGAATCCCATGTTATCATGTTTTTATTTTACTAGTGTGGTTTGTGGCTCTATAATATGAATGCCTATGTTTTTTAACAACAATAGTCAAGTCTTCCAATGGACTTTTTAGTGAAACCCAATAGATAGCTTTATTTTCTCTTTGTTTACTCAAATATTGAATGCTTATGTCTTATAAATTTAGTAGGAAAGTATTCTAATGACTTGCTTATGACACCCCATAGAATATATTATGTTTAGTACCTTGGACACTGTAGCTTATTCACTTAAATCTCTGATAAATTGTGTGTCTGGTTAGCACAGTTAGTAAGGTGTTGGGTTTGCACTATCATATTAAGACTGTCATTGGTTCGAATCCCATGTTATCATGTTTTTATTTTACTAGTGTGGTTTGTGGCTCTATAATATGAATGCCTATGTCTTTTAACAACAATAGTCAAGTCTTCCAATGGACTTTTTAGTGAAACCCAATAGATAGCTTTATTTTCTCTTTGTTTACTAAAATATTGAATGCTTATGTCTTGTAAATTTAGTAGGAAAGTATTCTAATGACTTGCTTATGACACCCCATAGAATATATTATGTTTAGTACCTTGGACACTGTAGCTTATTCACTTAAATCTCTGATAAATTGTGTGTCTGGTATGCACAGTCTAGTTAGCACAGTTAGTAAGGTGTTTGGTTTGCACAATCAAATAAAGACTGTCATTGGCTCGATTCCCATGTTATCATGTTTTTATTTTACTAGTGTGGTTTGTGGCTCTATAATATGAATGCCTATGTTTTTTAACAATAGTCAAGTCTTCCAATGGACTTTTTAGTGAAACCCAATAGATAGCTTTATTTTCTCTTTGTTTACTCAAATATTGAATGCTTATGTCTTATAAATTTAGTAGGAAAGTATTCTAATGACTTGCTTATGACACCCCATAGAATATATTATGTTTAGTACCTTGGACACTGTAGCTTATTCACTTAAATCTCTGATAAATTGTGTGTCTGGTATGCACAGTCTGGTTAGCACAGTTAGTAAGGTGTTTGGTTTGCACTATCAAATTAAGACTGTCATTGGTTCGAATCCCATGTTATCATGTTTTTATTTGACTAGTGTGGTTTGTGGCTCTATAATATGAATGCCTATGTCTTTTAACAACAATAGTCAAGTCTTCCAATGGACTTTTTAGTGAAACCCAATAGATAGCTTTATTTTCTCTTTGTTTACTAAAATATTGAATGCTTATGTCTTATAAATTTAGTAGGAAAGTATTCTAATGACTTGCTTATGACACCCCATAAAATATATTATGTTTACTACCTTGGACACTGTAGCTTATTCACTTAAATCTCTGATAAATTGTGGGTCTGGTATGCACAGTCTGGTTAGCACAGTTAGTAAGGTGTTTGGTTTGCACTATCAAATTAAGACTGTCATTGGTTCGAATCCCATGTTATCATGTTTTTATTTTACTAGTGTGGTTTGTGGCTCTATAATATGAATGCCTATGTCTTTTAACAACAATAGTCAAGTCTTCCAATGGACTTTTTAGTGAAATCCAATAGATAGCTTTATTTTATCTTTGTTTACTCAAATATTGAATGCTTATGTCTTATAAATTTAGTAGGAAAGTATTCTAATGACTTGCTTATGACACCCCATAGAATATATTATGTTTAGTACCTTGGACACTGTAGCTTATTCACTTAAATCTCTGATAAATTGTGTGTCTGGTATGCACAGTCTAGTTAGCACAGTTAGTAAGGTGTTGGGTTTGCACTATCAAATTAAGATTGTCATTGGCTCGAATCCCATGTTATCATGTTTTTATTTTACTAGTGTGGTTTGTGGCTCTATAATATGAATGCCTATGTTTTTTAACAACAATAGTCAAGTCTTCCAATGGACTTTTTAGTGAAACCCAATAGATAGCTTTATTTTCTCTTTGTTTACTCAAATATTGAATGCTTATGTCTTATAAATTTAGTAGGAAAGTATTCTAATGACTTGCTTATGACACCCCATAGAATATATTATGTTTAGTACCTTGGACACTGTAGCTTATTCACTTAAATCTCTGATAAATTGTGTGTCTGGTTAGCACAGTTAGTAAGGTGTTGGGTTTGCACTATCATATTAAGACTGTCATTGGTTCGAATCCCATGTTATCATGTTTTTATTTTACTAGTGTGGTTTGTGGCTCTATAATATGAATGCCTATGTCTTTTAACAACAATAGTCAAGTCTTCCAATGGACTTTTTAGTGAAACCCAATAGATAGCTTTATTTTCTCTTTGTTTACTAAAATATTGAATGCTTATGTCTTGTAAATTTAGTAGGAAAGTATTCTAATGACTTGCTTATGACACCCCATAGAATATATTATGTTTAGTACCTTGGACACTGTAGCTTATTCACTTAAATCTCTGATAAATTGTGTGTCTGGTATGCACAGTCTAGTTAGCACAGTTAGTAAGGTGTTTGGTTTGCACAATCAAATAAAGACTGTCATTGGCTCGATTCCCATGTTATCATGTTTTTATTTTACTAGTGTGGTTTGTGGCTCTATAATATGAATGCCTATGTTTTTTAACAATAGTCAAGTCTTCCAATGGACTTTTTAGTGAAACCCAATAGATAGCTTTATTTTATCTTTGTTTACTCAAATATTGAATGCTTATGTCTTATAAATTTAGTAGGAAAGTATTCTAATGACTTGCTTATGACACCCCATAGAATATATTATGTTTAGTACCTTGGACACTGTAGCTTATTCACTTAAATCTCTGATAAATTGTGTGTCTGGTATGCACAGTCTGGTTAGCACAGTTAGTAAGGTGTTGGGTTTGCACTATCAAATTAAGACTGTCATTGGTTTGAATCCCATGTTATCATGTTTTTATTTGACTAGTGTGGTTTGTGGCTCTATAATATGAATGCCTATGTCTTTTAACAACAATAGTCAAGTCTTCCAATGGACTTTTTAGTGAAACCCAATAGATAGCTTTATTTTCTCTTTGTTTACTAAAATATTGAATGCTTATGTCTTATAAATTTAGTAGGAAAGTATTCTAATGACTTGCTTATGACACCCCATAAAATATATTATGTTTACTACCTTGGACACTGTAGCTTATTCACTTAAATCTCTGATAAATTGTGGGTCTGGTATGCACAGTCTGGTTAGCACAGTTAGTAAGGTGTTTGGTTTGCACTATCAAATTAAGACTGTCATTGGTTCGAATCCCATGTTATCATGTTTTTATTTTACTAGTGTGGTTTGTGGCTCTATAATATGAATGCCTATGTCTTTTAACAACAATAGTCAAGTCTTCCAATGGACTTTTTAGTGAAATCCAATAGATAGCTTTATTTTATCTTTGTTTACTCAAATATTGAATGCTTATGTCTTATAAATTTAGTAGGAAAGTATTCTAATGACTTGCTTATGACACCCCATAGAATATATTATGTTTAGTACCTTGGACACTGTAGCTTATTCACTTAAATCTCTGATAAATTGTGTGTCTGGTATGCACAGTCTAGTTAGCACAGTTAGTAAGGTGTTGGGCTTGCACTATCAAATTAAGATTGTCATTGGCTCGAATCCCATGTTATCATGTTTTTATTTTACTAGTGTGGTTTGTGGCTCTATAATATGAATGCCTATGTTTTTTAACAACAATAGTCAAGTCTTCCAATGGACTTTTTAGTGAAACCCAATAGATAGCTTTATTTTCTCTTTGTTTACTCAAATATTGAATGCTTATGTCTTATAAATTTAGTAGGAAAGTATTCTAATGACTTGCTTATGACACCCCATAGAATATATTATGTTTAGTACCTTGGACACTGTAGCTTATTCACTTAAATCTCTGATAAATTGTGTGTCTGGTTAGCACAGTTAGTAAGGTGTTGGGTTTGCACTATCATATTAAGACTGTCATTGGTTCGAATCCCATGTTATCATGTTTTTATTTTACTAGTGTGGTTTGTGGCTCTATAATATGAATGCCTATGTCTTTTAACAACAATAGTCAAGTCTTCCAATGGACTTTTTAGTGAAACCCAATAGATAACTTTATTTTCTCTTTGTTTACTAAAATATTGAATGCTTATGTCTTATAAATTTAGTAGGAAAGTATTCTAATGACTTGCTTATGACACCCCATAAAATATATTATGTTTACTACCTTGGACACTGTAGCTTATTCACTTAAATCTCTGATAAATTGTGGGCTGGTATGCACAGTCTGGTTAGCACAGTTAGTAAGGTGTTTGGTTTGCACTATCAAATTAAGACTGTCATTGGTTCGAAACCCATGTTATCATGTTTTTATTTTACTAGTGTGGTTTGTGGCTCTATAATATGAATGCCTATGTCTTTTAACAACAATAGTCAAGTCTTCCAATAGACTTTTTAGTGAAATCCAATAGATAGCTTTATTTTATCTTTGTTTACTCAAATATTGAATGCTTATGTCTTATAAATTTAGTAGGAAAGTATTCTAATGACTTGCTTATGACACCCCATAGAATATATTATGTTTAGTACCTTGGACACTGTAGCTTATTCACTTAAATCTCTGATAAATTGTGTGTCTGGTATGCACAGTCTAGTTAGCACAGTTAGTAAGGTGTTGGGTTTGCACTATCAAGTTAAGATTGTCATTGGCTCGAATCCCATGTTATCATGTTTTTATTTTACTAGTGTGGTTTGTGGCTCTATAATATGAATGCCTATGTTTTTTAACAACAATAGTCAAGTCTTCCAATGGACTTTTTAGTGAAACCCAATAGATAGCTTTATTTTCTCTTTGTTTACTCAAATATTGAATGCTTATGTCTTATAAATTTAGTAGGAAAGTATTCTAATGACTTGCTTATGACACCCCATAGAATATATTATGTTTAGTACCTTGGACACTGTAGCTTATTCACTTAAATCTCTGACAAATTGTGTGTCCGTTATGCACAGTCTAGTTAGCACAGTTAGTAAGGTGTTGGGTTTGCACTATCAAATTAAGACTGTCATTGGCTCGAATCCCATGTTATCATGTTTTTATTTTACTAGTGTGGTTTGTGCCTCTATAATATGAATGCCTATGTTTTTTAACAACAATAGTCAAGTCTTCCAATGGACTTTTTAGTGAAACCCAATAGATAGCTTTATTTTCTCTTTGTTTACTCAAATATTGAATGCTTATGTCTTATAAATTTAGTAGGAAAGTATTCTAATGACTTGCTTATGACACCCCATAGAATATATTATGTTTAGTACCTTGGACACTGTAGCTTATTCACTTAAATCTCTGATAAATTGTGGATCGGGAATGCACAGTCTAGTTAGCACAGTTAGTAAGGTGTTGGGTTTGCACTATCAAATTAAGACTGTCATTGGCTCGAATTCCATGTTATCGTGTTTTTATTTTACTAGTGTGGTTTGTGGCTCTATAATATGAATGCCTATGTTTTTTAACAACAATAGTCAAGTCTTCCAATGGACTTTTTAGTGAAACCCAATAGATAGCTTTATTTTCTCTTTGTTTACTCAAATATTGAATGCTTATGTCTTATAAATTTAGTAGGAAAGTATTCTAATGACTTGCTTATGACACCCCATAGAATATATTATGTTTAGTACCTTGGACACTGTAGCTTATTCACTTAAATCTCTGATACATTGTGTATCTGGTATGCACAGTCTGGTTAGCACAGTTAGTAAAGTATTGGGTTTGCACTGTCAAATTAAGACTGTCATTGGTTCGAATCCCATGTTATCATGTTTTTATTTTACTAGTGTGGTTTGTGGCTCTATAATATGAATGCCTATGTCTTTTAACAACAATAGTCAAGTCTTCCAATGGACTTTTTAGTGAAATCCAATAGATAGCTTTATTTTATCTTTGTTTACTCAAATATTGAATGCTTATGTCTTATAAATTTAGTAGGAAAGTATTCTAATGACTTGCTTATGACACCCCATAGAATGTATTATGTTTAGTACCTTGGACACTGTAGCTTATTCACTTAAATCTCTGATAAATTGTGTGTCTGGTATGCACAGTCTAGTTAGCACAGTTAGTAAGGTGTTGGGTTTGCACTATCAAATTAAGATTGTCATTGGCTCGAATCCCATGTTATCATGTTTTTATTTTACTAGTGTGGTTTGTGGCTCTATAATATGAATGCCTATGTTTTTTAACAACAATAGTCAAGTCTTCCAATGGACTTTTTAGTGAAACCCAATAGATAGCTTTATTTTCTCTTTGTTTACTCAAATATTGAATGCTTATGTCTTATAAATTTAGTAGGAAAGTATTCTAATGACTTGCTTATGACACCCCATAGAATATATTATGTTTAGTACCTTGGACACTGTAGCTTATTCACTTAAATCTCTGATAAATTGTGTGTCTGGTTAGCACAGTTAGTAAGGTGTTGGGTTTGCACTATCATATTAAGACTGTCATTGGTTCGAATCCCATGTTATCATGTTTTTATTTTACTAGTGTGGTTTGTGGCTCTATAATATGAATGCCTATGTCTTTTAACAACAATAGTCAAGTCTTCCAATGGACTTTTTAGTGAAACCCAATAGATAGCTTTATTTTCTCTTTGTTTACTAAAATATTGAATGCTTATGTCTTGTAAATTTAGTAGGAAAGTATTCTAATGACTTGCTTATGACACCCCATAGAATATATTATGTTTAGTACCTTGGACACTGTAGCTTATTCACTTAAATCTCTGATAAATTGTGTGTCTGGTATGCACAGTCTAGTTAGCACAGTTAGTAAGGTGTTTGGTTTGCACAATCAAATAAAGACTGTCATTGGCTCGATTCCCATGTTATCATGTTTTTATTTTACTAGTGTGGTTTGTGGCTCTATAATATGAATGCCTATGTTTTTTAACAATAGTCAAGTCTTCCAATGGACTTTTTAGTGAAACCCAATAGATAGCTTTATTTTATCTTTGTTTACTCAAATATTGAATGCTTATGTCTTATAAATTTAGTAGGAAAGTATTCTAATGACTTGCTTATGACACCCCATGTTTACTCAAATATTGAATGCTTATGTCTTATAAATTTAGTAGGAAAGTATTCTAATGACTTGCTTATGACACCCCATAGAATATATTATGTTTAGTACCTTGGACACTGTAGCTTATTCACTTAAATCTGTGATAAATTGTGTGTCTGGTATGCACAGTCTGGTTAGCACAGTTAGTAAGGTGTTGGGTTTGCACTATCAAATTAAGACTGTCATTGGTTTGAATCCCATGTTATCATGTTTTTATTTGACTAGTGTGGTTTGTGGCTCTATAATATGAATGCCTATGTCTTTTAACAACAATAGTCAAGTCTTCCAATGGACTTTTTAGTGAAACCCAATAGATAGCTTTATTTTCTCTTTGTTTACTAAAATATTGAATGCTTATGTCTTATAAATTTAGTAGGAAAGTATTCTAATGACTTGCTTATGACACCCCATAAAATATATTATGTTTACTACCTTGGACACTGTAGCTTATTCACTTAAATCTCTGATAAATTGTGGGTCTGGTATGCACAGTCTGGTTAGCACAGTTAGTAAGGTGTTTGGTTTGCACTATCAAATTAAGACTGTCATTGGTTCGAATCCCATGTTATCATGTTTTTATTTTACTAGTGTGGTTTGTGGCTCTATAATATGAATGCCTATGTCTTTTAACAACAATAGTCAAGTCTTCCAATGGACTTTTTAGTGAAATCCAATAGATAGCTTTATTTTATCTTTGTTTACTCAAATATTGAATGCTTATGTCTTATAAATTTAGTAGGAAAGTATTCTAATGACTTGCTTATGACACCCCATAGAATATATTATGTTTAGTACCTTGGACACTGTAGCTTATTCACTTAAATCTCTGATAAATTGTGGATCTGGAATGCACAGTCTAGTTAGCACAGTTAGTAAGGTGTTGGGTTTGCACTATCAAATTAAGACTGTCATTGGCTCGAATTCCATGTTATCGTGTTTTTATTTTACTAGTGTGGTTTGTGGCTCTATAATATGAATGCCTATGTTTTTTAACAACAATAGTCAAGTCTTCCAATGGACTTTTTAGTGAAACCCAATAGATAGCTTTATTTTCTCTTTGTTTACTCAAATATTGAATGCTTATGTCTTATAAATTTAGTAGGAAAGTATTCTAATGACTTGCTTATGACACCCCATAGAATATATTATGTTTAGTACCTTGGACACTGTAGCTTATTCACTTAAATCTCTGATACATTGTGTATCTGGTATGCACAGTCTGGTTAGCACAGTTAGTAAAGTATTGGGTTTGCACTGTCAAATTAAGACTGTCATTGGTTCGAATCCCATGTTATCATGTTTTTATTTTACTAGTGTGGTTTGTGGCTCTATAATATGAATGCCTATGTCTTTTAACAACAATAGTCAAGTCTTCCAATGGACTTTTTAGTGAAATCCAATAGATAGCTTTATTTTATCTTTGTTTACTAAAATATTGAATGCTTATGTCTTATAAATTTAGTAGGAAAGTATTCTAATGACTTGCTTATGACACCCCATAGAATATATTATGTTCAGTACCTTGGACACTGTAGCTTATTCACTTAAATCTCTGATAAATTGTGTGTCTGGTATGCACAGTCTAGTTAGCACAGTTAGTAAGGTGTTGGGTTTGCACTATCAAATTAAGACTGTCTTTGGCTCGAATCCCATGTTATCATGTTTTTATTTTACTAGTGTGGTTTGTGGCTCTATAATATGAATGCCTATGTCTTTTAATAACAATAGTCAAGTCTTTCAATTTACTTTTTAGTGAAATCCAATAGATAGCTTTATTTTATCTTTGTTTACTCAAATATTGAATGCTTATGTCTTATAAATTTAGTAGGAAAGTATTCTAATAACTTGCTTATGACACCCCATAGAATATATTATGTTTAGTACCTTGGACACTGTAGCTTATTCACTTAAATCTCTGATAAATTGTGTATCTGGTATGCACAGTCTGGTTAGCACAGTTAGTAAGGTGTTGGCTTTGCACTATCAAATTAAGACTGTCATTGGCTCGAATCCCATGTTATCATGTTTTTATTTTACTAGTGTGGTTTGTGGCTCTATAATATGAATGCCTATGTTTTTTAACAACAATAGTCAAGTCTTTCAATGGACTTTTTAGTGAAACCCAATAGATAGCTTTATTTTCTCTTTGTTTACTCAAATATTGAATGCTTATGTCTTATAAATTTAGTAGGAAAGTGTTCTAATGACTTGCTTATGACACCCCATAGAATATATTATGTTTAGTACCTTGGACACTGTAGCTTATTCACTTAAATCTCTGATAAATTGTGTGTCTGGTATGCACAGTCTAGTAAGCACAGTTAGTAAGGTGTTGGGTTTGCACTATCAAATTAAGACTGTCTTTGGCTCGAATCCCATGTTATCATGTTTTTATTTTACTAGTGTGGTTTGTGGCTCTATAATATGAATGCCTATGTCTTTTAACAACAATAGTCAAGTCTTCCAATGGACTTTTTAGTGAAACCCAATAGATAGCTTTATTTTCTCCTTGTTTACTCAAATATTGAATGCTTATGTCTTATAAATTTAGTAGGAAAGTATTCTAATGACTTGCTTATGACACCCCATAGAATATATTATGTTTAGTACCTTGGACACTGTAGCTTATTCACTTAAATCTCTGATAAATTGTGTGTCTGGTATGCACAGTCTAGTTAGCACAGTTAGTAAGGTGTTGGGTTTGCACTATCAAATTAAGACTGTCATTGGCTCAAATCCCATGTTATCATGTTTTTATTTTACTAGTGTGGTTTGTGGCTCTATAATATGAATGCCTATGTTTTTTAACAACAATAGTCAAGTCTTCCAATGGACTTTTTAGTGAAACCCAATAGATAGCTTTATTTTCTCTTTGTTTACTCAAATATTGAATGCTTATGTCTTATAAATTTAGTAGGAAAGTATTCTAATGACTTGCTTATGACACCCCATAGAATATATTATGTTTAGTACCTTGGACACTGTAGCTTATTCACTTAAATCTCTGATAAATTGTGTGTCTGGTATGCACAGTCTGGTTAGCACAGTTAGTAAGGTGTTGGTTTTGCACTATCAAATTAAGACTGTCATTGGCTCGAATCCCATGTTATCATGTTTTTATTTTACTAGTGTGGTTTGTGGCTCTATAATATGAATGCCTATGTTTTTTAACAACAATAGTCAAGTCTTCCAATGGACTTTTTAGTGAAACCCAATAGATAGCTTTATTTTCTCTTTGTTTACTCAAATATTGAATGCTTATGTCTTATAAATTTAGTAGGAAAGTATTCTAATGACTTGCTTATGACACCCCATAGAATATATTATGTTTAGTACCTTGGACACTGTAGCTTATTCACTTAAATCTCTGATAAATTGTGTGTCTGGTATGCACAGTCTAGTTAGCACAGTTAGTAAGGTGTTTGGTTTGCACAATCAAATAAAGACTGTCATTGGCTCGATTCCCATGTTATCATGTTTTTATTTTACTAGTGTGGTTTGTGGCTCTATAATATGAATGCCTATGTTTTTTAACAATAGTCAAGTCTTCCAATGGACTTTTTAGTGAAACCCAATAGATAGCTTTATTTTATCTTTGTTTACTCAAATATTGAATGCTTATGTCTTATAAATTTAGTAGGAAAGTATTCTAATGACTTGCTTATGACACCCCATAGAATATATTATGTTTAGTACCTTGGACACTGTAGCTTATTCACTTAAATCTCTGATAAATTGTGTGTCTGGTATGCACAGTCTGGTTAGCACAGTTAGTAAGGTGTTTGGTTTGCACTATCAAATTAAGACTGTCATTGGTTTGAATCCCATGTTATCATGTTTTTATTTGACTAGTGTGGTTTGTGGCTCTATAATATGAATGCCTATGTTTTTTAACAACAATAGTCAAGTCTTCCAATGGACTTTTTAGTGAAACCCAATAGATAACTTTATTTTCTCTTTGTTTACTCAAATATTGAATGCTTATGTCTTATAAATTTAGTAGGAAAGTATTCTAATGACTTGCTTATGACACCCCATAGAATATATTATGTTTAGTACCTTGGACACTGTAGCTTATTCACTTAAATCTCTGATAAATTGTGTGTCTGGTATGCACAGTCTGGTTAGCACAGTTAGTAAGGTGTTTGGTTTGCACTATCAAATTAAGACTGTCATTGGTTCGAATCCCATGTTATCATGTTTTTATTTGACTAGTGTGGTTTGTGGCTCTATAATATGAATGCCTATGTTTTTTAACAACAATAGTCAAGTCTTCCAATGGACTTTTTAGTGAAACCCAATAGATAGCTTTATTTTCTCTTTGTTTACTCAAATATTGAATGCTTATGTCTTATAAATTTAGTAGGAAAGTATTCTAATGACTTGCTTATGACACCCCATAGAATATATTATGTTTAGTACCTTGGACACTGTAGCTTATTCACTTAAATCTCTGATAAATTGTGTGTCTGGTATGCACAGTCTAGTTAGCACAGTTAGTAAGGTGTTGGGTTTGCACTATCAAATTAAGACTGTCATTGGCTCGAATCCCATGTTGTCATGTTTTTATTTTACTAGTGTGGTTTGTGGCTCTATAATATGAATGCCTATGTTTTTTAACAACAATAGTCAAGTCTTCCAATGGACTTTTTAGTGAAACCCAATAGATAGCTTTATTTTCTCTTTGTTTACTCAAATATTGAATGCTTATGTCTTATAAATTTAGTTAGAAAGTATTCTAATGACTTGCTTATGACACCCCATAGAATATATTATGTTTAGTACCTTGGACACTGTAGCTTATTCACTTAAATCTCTGATAAATTGTGTGTTTGGTTAGCACAGTTAGTAAGGTGTTGGGTTTGCACTATCATATTAAGACTGTCATTGGTTCGAATCCCATGTTATCATGTTTTTATTTTACTAGTGTGGTTTGTGGCTCTATAATATGAATGCCTATGTCTTTTAACAACAATAGTCAAGTCTTCCAATGGATTTTTTAGTGAAACCCAATAGATAGCTTTATTTTCTCTTTGTTTACTAAAATATTGAATGCTTATGTCTTATAAATTTAGTAGGAAAGTATTCTAATGACTTGCTTATGACACCCCATAGAATATATTATGTTTAGTACCTTGGACACTGTAGCTTATTCACTTAAATCTCTGATAAATTGTGTGTCTGGTTAGCACAGTTAGTAAGGTGTTGGGTTTGCACTATCATATTAAGACTGTCATTGGTTCGAATCCCATGTTATCATGTTTTTATTTTACTAGTGTGGTTTGTGGCTCTATAATATGAATGCCTATGTCTTTTAACAACAATAGTCAAGTCTTCCAATGGACTTTTTAGTGAAACCCAATAGATAGCTTTATTTTCTCTTTGTTTACTAAAATATTGAATGCTTATGTCTTGTAAATTTAGTAGGAAAGTATTCTAATGACTTGCTTATGACACCCCATAGAATATATTATGTTTAGTACCTTGGACACTGTAGCTTATTCACTTAAATCTCTGATAAATTGTGTGTCTGGTATGCACAGTCTAGTTAGCACAGTTAGTAAGGTGTTTGGTTTGCACAATCAAATAAAGACTGTCATTGGCTCGATTCCCATGTTATCATGTTTTTATTTTACTAGTGTGGTTTGTGGCTCTATAATATGAATGCCTATGTTTTTTAACAATAGTCAAGTCTTCCAATGGACTTTTTAGTGAAACCCAATAGATAGCTTTATTTTATCTTTGTTTACTCAAATATTGAATGCTTATGTCTTATAAATTTAGTAGGAAAGTATTCTAATGACTTGCTTATGACACCCCATAGAATATATTATGTTTAGTACCTTGGACACTGTAGCTTATTCACTTAAATCTCTGATAAATTGTGTGTCTGGTATGCACAGTCTGGTTAGCACAGTTAGTAAGGTGTTGGGTTTGCACTATCAAATTAAGACTGTCATTGGTTCGAATCCCATGTTATCATGTTTTTATTTGACTAGTGTGGTTTGTGGCTCTATAATATGAATGCCTATGTCTTTTAACAACATTAGTCAAGTCTTCCAATGGACTTTTTAGTGAAACCCAATAGATAACTTTATTTTCTCTTTGTTTACTAAAATATTGAATGCTTATGTCTTATAAATTTAGTAGGAAAGTATTCTAATGACTTGCTTATGACACCCCATAAAATATATTATGTTTACTACCTTGGACACTGTAGCTTATTCACTTAAATCTCTGATAAATTGTGGGCTGGTATGCACAGTCTGGTTAGCACAGTTAGTAAGGTGTTTGGTTTGCACTATCAAATTAAGACTGTCATTGGTTCGAATCCCATGTTATCATGTTTTTATTTTACTAGTGTGGTTTGTGGCTCTATAATATGAATGCCTATGTCTTTTAACAACATTAGTCAAGTCTTCCAATGGACTTTTTAGTGAAATCCAATAGATAGCTTTATTTTATCTTTGTTTACTCAAATATTGAATGCTTATGTCTTATAAATTTAGTAGGAAAGTATTCTAATGACTTGCTTATGACACCCCATAGAATATATTATGTTTAGTACCTTGGACACTGTAGCTTATTCACTTAAATCTCTGATACATTGTGTATCTGGTATGCACAGTCTGGTTAGCACAGTTAGTAAAGTATTGGGTTTGCACTGTCAAATTAAGACTGTCATTGGTTCGAATCCCATGTTATCATGTTTTTATTTTACTAGTGTGGTTTGTGGCTCTATAATATGAATGCCTATGTCTTTTAACAACAATAGTCAAGTCTTCCAATGGACTTTTTAGTGAAATCCAATAGATAGCTTTATTTTATCTTTGTTTACTCAAATATTGAATGCTTATGTCTTATAAATTTAGTAGGAAAGTATTCTAATGACTTGCTTATGACACCCCATAGAATGTATTATGTTTAGTACCTTGGACACTGTAGCTTATTCACTTAAATCTCTGATAAATTGTGTGTCTGGTATGCACAGTCTAGTTAGCACAGTTAGTAAGGTGTTGGGTTTGCACTATCAAATTAAGATTGTCATTGGCTCGAATCCCATGTTATCATGTTTTTATTTTACTAGTGTGGTTTGTGGCTCTATAATATGAATGCCTATGTTTTTTAACAACAATAGTCAAGTCTTCCAATGGACTTTTTAGTGAAACCCAATAGATAGCTTTATTTTCTCTTTGTTTACTCAAATATTGAATGCTTATGTCTTATAAATTTAGTAGGAAAGTATTCTAATGACTTGCTTATGACACCCCATAGAATATATTATGTTTAGTACCTTGGACACTGTAGCTTATTCACTTAAATCTCTGATAAATTGTGTGTCTGGTTAGCACAGTTTGTAAGGTGTTGGGTTTGCACTATCATATTAAGACTGTCATTGGTTCGAATCCCATGTTATCATGTTTTTATTTTACTAGTGTGGTTTGTGGCTCTATAATATGAATGCCTATGTCTTTTAACAACAATAGTCAAGTCTTCCAATGGACTTTTTAGTGAAACCCAATAGATAGCTTTATTTTCTCTTTGTTTACTAAAATATTGAATGCTTATGTCTTGTAAATTTAGTAGGAAAGTATTCTAATGACTTGCTTATGACACCCCATAGAATATATTATGTTTAGTACCTTGGACACTGTAGCTTATTCACTTAAATCTCTGATAAATTGTGTGTCTGGTATGCACAGTCTAGTTAGCACAGTTAGTAAGGTGTTTGGTTTGCACAATCAAATAAAGACTGTCATTGGCTCGATTCCCATGTTATCATGTTTTTATTTTACTAGTGTGGTTTGTGGCTCTATAATATGAATGCCTATGTTTTTTAACAATAGTCAAGTCTTCCAATGGACTTTTTAGTGAAACCCAATAGATAGCTTTATTTTATCTTTGTTTACTCAAATATTGAATGCTTATGTCTTATAAATTTAGTAGGAAAGTATTCTAATGACTTGCTTATGACACCCCATAGAATATATTATGTTTAGTACCTTGGACACTGTAGCTTATTCACTTAAATCTCTGATAAATTGTGTGTCTGGTATGCACAGTCTGGTTAGCACAGTTAGTAAGGTGTTGGGTTTGCACTATCAAATTAAGACTGTCATTGGTTTGAATCCCATGTTATCATGTTTTTATTTGACTAGTGTGGTTTGTGGCTCTATAATATGAATGCCTATGTCTTTTAACAACAATAGTCAAGTCTTCCAATGGACTTTTTAGTGAAACCCAATAGATAGCTTTATTTTCTCTTTGTTTACTAAAATATTGAATGCTTATGTCTTATAAATTTAGTAGGAAAGTATTCTAATGACTTGCTTATGACACCCCATAAAATATATTATGTTTACTACCTTGGACACTGTAGCTTATTCACTTAAATCTCTGATAAATTGTGGGTCTGGTATGCACAGTCTGGTTAGCACAGTTAGTAAGGTGTTTGGTTTGCACTATCAAATTAAGACTGTCATTGGTTCGAATCCCATGTTATCATGTTTTTATTTTACTAGTGTGGTTTGTGGCTCTATAATATGAATGCCTATGTCTTTTAACAACAATAGTCAAGTCTTCCAATGGACTTTTTAGTGAAATCCAATAGATAGCTTTATTTTATCTTTGTTTACTCAAATATTGAATGCTTATGTCTTATAAATTTAGTAGGAAAGTATTCTAATGACTTGCTTATGACACCCCATAGAATATATTATGTTTAGTACCTTGGACACTGTAGCTTATTCACTTAAATCTCTGATAAATTGTGTGTCTGGTTAGCACAGTTAGTAAGGTGTTGGGTTTGCACTATCATATTAAGACTGTCATTGGTTCGAATCCCATGTTATCATGTTTTTATTTTACTAGTGTGGTTTGTGGCTCTATAATATGAATGCCTATGTCTTTTAACAACAATAGTCAAGTCTTCCAATGGATTTTTTAGTGAAACCCAATAGATAGCTTTATTTTCTCTTTGTTTACTAAAATATTGAATGCTTATGTCTTATAAATTTAGTAGGAAAGTATTCTAATGACTTGCTTATGACACCCCATAGAATATATTATGTTTAGTACCTTGGACACTGTAGCTTATTCACTTAAATCTCTGATAAATTGTGTGTCTGGTTAGCACAGTTAGTAAGGTGTTGGGTTTGCACTATCATATTAAGACTGTCATTGGTTCGAATCCCATGTTATCATGTTTTTATTTTACTAGTGTGGTTTGTGGCTCTATAATATGAATGCCTATGTCTTTTAACAACAATAGTCAAGTCTTCCAATGGACTTTTTAGTGAAACCCAATAGATAGCTTTATTTTCTCTTTGTTTACTAAAATATTGAATGCTTATGTCTTGTAAATTTAGTAGGAAAGTATTCTAATGACTTGCTTATGACACCCCATAGAATATATTATGTTTAGTACCTTGGACACTGTAGCTTATTCACTTAAATCTCTGATAAATTGTGTGTCTGGTATGCACAGTCTAGTTAGCACAGTTAGTAAGGTGTTTGGTTTGCACAATCAAATAAAGACTGTCATTGGCTCGATTCCCATGTTATCATGTTTTTATTTTACTAGTGTGGTTTGTGGCTCTATAATATGAATGCCTATGTTTTTTAACAATAGTCAAGTCTTCCAATGGACTTTTTAGTGAAACCCAATAGATAGCTTTATTTTATCTTTGTTTACTCAAATATTGAATGCTTATGTCTTATAAATTTAGTAGGAAAGTATTCTAATGACTTGCTTATGACACCCCATAGAATATATTATGTTTAGTACCTTGGACACTGTAGCTTATTCACTTAAATCTCTGATAAATTGTGTGTCTGGTATGCACAGTCTGGTTAGCACAGTTAGTAAGGTGTTGGGTTTGCACTATCAAATTAAGACTGTCATTGGTTTGAATCCCATGTTATCATGTTTTTATTTGACTAGTGTGGTTTGTGGCTCTATAATATGAATGCCTATGTCTTTTAACAACAATAGTCAAGTCTTCCAATGGACTTTTTAGTGAAACCCAATAGATAACTTTATTTTCTCTTTGTTTACTAAAATATTGAATGCTTATGTCTTATAAATTTAGTAGGAAAGTATTCTAATGACTTGCTTATGACACCCCATAAAATATATTATGTTTACTACCTTGGACACTGTAGCTTATTCACTTAAATCTCTGATAAATTGTGGGCTGGTATGCACAGTCTGGTTAGCACAGTTAGTAAGGTGTTTGGTTTGCACTATCAAATTAAGACTGTCATTGGTTCGAAACCCATGTTATCATGTTTTTATTTTACTAGTGTGGTTTGTGGCTCTATAATATGAATGCCTATGTCTTTTAACAACAATAGTCAAGTCTTCCAATGGACTTTTTAGTGAAATCCAATAGATAGCTTTATTTTATCTTTGTTTACTCAAATATTGAATGCTTATGTCTTATAAATTTAGTAGGAAAGTATTCTAATGACTTGCTTATGACACCCCATAGAATATATTATGTTTAGTACCTTGGACACTGTAGCTTATTCACTTAAATCTCTGATAAATTGTGTGTCTGGTATGCACAGTCTAGTTAGCACAGTTAGTAAGGTGTTGGGTTTGCACTATCAAATTAAGATTGTCATTGGCTCGAATCCCATGTTATCATGTTTTTATTTTACTAGTGTGGTTTGTGGCTCTATAATATGAATGCCTATGTTTTTTAACAACAATAGTCAAGTCTTCCAATGGACTTTTTAGTGAAACCCAATAGATAGCTTTATTTTCTCTTTGTTTACTCAAATATTGAATGCTTATGTCTTATAAATTTAGTAGGAAAGTATTCTAATGACTTGCTTATGACACCCCATAGAATATATTATGTTTAGTACCTTGGACACTGTAGCTTATTCACTTAAATCTCTGATAAATTGTGTGTCTGTTATGCACAGTCTAGTTAGCACAGTTAGTAAGGTGTTGGGTTTGCACTATCAAATTAAGACTGTCATTGGCTCGAATCCCATGTTATCATGTTTTTATTTTACTAGTGTGGTTTGTGCCTCTATAATATGAATGCCTATGTTTTTTAACAACAATAGTCAAGTCTTCCAATGGACTTTTTAGTGAAACCCAATAGATAACTTTATTTTCTCTTTGTTTACTAAAATATTGAATGCTTATGTCTTATAAATTTAGTAGGAAAGTATTCTAATGACTTGCTTATGACACCCCATAAAATATATTATGTTTACTACCTTGGACACTGTAGCTTATTCACTTAAATCTCTGATAAATTGTGGGCTGGTATGCACAGTCTGGTTAGCACAGTTAGTAAGGTGTTTGGTTTGCACTATCAAATTAAGACTGTCATTGGTTCGAATCCCATGTTATCATGTTTTTATTTTACTAGTGTGGTTTGTGGCTCTATAATATGAATGCCTATGTCTTTTAACAACATTAGTCAAGTCTTCCAATGGACTTTTTAGTGAAATCCAATAGATAGCTTTATTTTATCTTTGTTTACTCAAATATTGAATGCTTATGTCTTATAAATTTAGTAGGAAAGTATTCTAATGACTTGCTTATGACACCCCATAGAATATATTATGTTTAGTACCTTGGACACTGTAGCTTATTCACTTAAATCTCTGATACATTGTGTATCTGGTATGCACAGTCTGGTTAGCACAGTTAGTAAAGTATTGGGTTTGCACTGTCAAATTAAGACTGTCATTGGTTCGAATCCCATGTTATCATGTTTTTATTTTACTAGTGTGGTTTGTGGCTCTATAATATGAATGCCTATGTCTTTTAACAACAATAGTCAAGTCTTCCAATGGACTTTTTAGTGAAATCCAATAGATAGCTTTATTTTATCTTTGTTTACTCAAATATTGAATCCTTATGTCTTATAAATTTAGTAGGAAAGTATTCTAATGACTTGCTTATGACACCCCATAGAATGTATTATGTTTAGTACCTTGGACACTGTAGCTTATTCACTTAAATCTCTGATAAATTGTGTGTCTGGTATGCACAGTCTAGTTAGCACAGTTAGTAAGGTGTTGGGTTTGCACTATCAAATTAAGATTGTCATTGGCTCGAATCCCATGTTATCATGTTTTTATTTTACTAGTGTGGTTTGTGGCTCTATAATATGAATGCCTATGTTTTTTAACAACAATAGTCAAGTCTTCCAATGGACTTTTTAGTGAAACCCAATAGATAGCTTTATTTTCTCTTTGTTTACTCAAATATTGAATGCTTATGTCTTATAAATTTAGTAGGAAAGTATTCTAATGACTTGCTTATGACACCCCATAGAATATATTATGTTTAGTACCTTGGACACTGTAGCTTATTCACTTAAATCTCTGATAAATTGTGTGTCTGGTTAGCACAGTTTGTAAGGTGTTGGGTTTGCACTATCATATTAAGACTGTCATTGGTTCGAATCCCATGTTATCATGTTTTTATTTTACTAGTGTGGTTTGTGGCTCTATAATATGAATGCCTATGTCTTTTAACAACAATAGTCAAGTCTTCCAATGGACTTTTTAGTGAAACCCAATAGATAGCTTTATTTTCTCTTTGTTTACTAAAATATTGAATGCTTATGTCTTGTAAATTTAGTAGGAAAGTATTCTAATGACTTGCTTATGACACCCCATAGAATATATTATGTTTAGTACCTTGGACACTGTAGCTTATTCACTTAAATCTCTGATAAATTGTGTGTCTGGTATGCACAGTCTAGTTAGCACAGTTAGTAAGGTGTTTGGTTTGCACAATCAAATAAAGACTGTCATTGGCTCGATTCCCATGTTATCATGTTTTTATTTTACTAGTGTGGTTTGTGGCTCTATAATATGAATGCCTATGTTTTTTAACAATAGTCAAGTCTTCCAATGGACTTTTTAGTGAAACCCAATAGATAGCTTTATTTTATCTTTGTTTACTCAAATATTGAATGCTTATGTCTTATAAATTTAGTAGGAAAGTATTCTAATGACTTGCTTATGACACCCCATAGAATATATTATGTTTAGTACCTTGGACACTGTAGCTTATTCACTTAAATCTCTGATAAATTGTGTGTCTGGTATGCACAGTCTGGTTAGCACAGTTAGTAAGGTGTTGGGTTTGCACTATCAAATTAAGACTGTCATTGGTTTGAATCCCATGTTATCATGTTTTTATTTGACTAGTGTGGTTTGTGGCTCTATAATATGAATGCCTATGTCTTTTAACAACAATAGTCAAGTCTTCCAATGGACTTTTTAGTGAAACCCAATAGATAGCTTTATTTTCTCTTTGTTTACTAAAATATTGAATGCTTATGTCTTATAAATTTAGTAGGAAAGTATTCTAATGACTTGCTTATGACACCCCATAAAATATATTATGTTTACTACCTTGGACACTGTAGCTTATTCACTTAAATCTCTGATAAATTGTGGGTCTGGTATGCACAGTCTGGTTAGCACAGTTAGTAAGGTGTTTGGTTTGCACTATCAAATTAAGACTGTCATTGGTTCGAATCCCATGTTATCATGTTTTTATTTTACTAGTGTGGTTTGTGGCTCTATAATATGAATGCCTATGTCTTTTAACAACAATAGTCAAGTCTTCCAATGGACTTTTTAGTGAAATCCAATAGATAGCTTTATTTTATCTTTGTTTACTCAAATATTGAATGCTTATGTCTTATAAATTTAGTAGGAAAGTATTCTAATGACTTGCTTATGACACCCCATAGAATATATTATGTTTAGTACCTTGGACACTGTAGCTTATTCACTTAAATCTCTGATAAATTGTGTGTCTGGTATGCACAGTCTAGTTAGCACAGTTAGTAAGGTGTTGGGTTTGCACTATCAAATTAAGATTGTCATTGGCTCGAATCCCATGTTATCATGTTTTTATTTTACTAGTGTGGTTTGTGGCTCTATAATATGAATGCCTATGTTTTTTAACAACAATAGTCAAGTCTTCCAATGGACTTTTTAGTGAAACCCAATAGATAGCTTTATTTTCTCTTTGTTTACTCAAATATTGAATGCTTATGTCTTATAAATTTAGTAGGAAAGTATTCTAATGACTTGCTTATGACACCCCATAGAATATATTATGTTTAGTACCTTGGACACTGTAGCTTATTCACTTAAATCTCTGATAAATTGTGTGTCTGGTTAGCACAGTTAGTAAGGTGTTGGGTTTGCACTATCATATTAAGACTGTCATTGGTTCGAATCCCATGTTATCATGTTTTTATTTTACTAGTGTGGTTTGTGGCTCTATAATATGAATGCCTATGTCTTTTAACAACAATAGTCAAGTCTTCCAATGGATTTTTTAGTGAAACCCAATAGATAGCTTTATTTTCTCTTTGTTTACTAAAATATTGAATGCTTATGTCTTATAAATTTAGTAGGAAAGTATTCTAATGACTTGCTTATGACACCCCATAGAATATATTATGTTTAGTACCTTGGACACTGTAGCTTATTCACTTAAATCTCTGATAAATTGTGTGTCTGGTTAGCACAGTTAGTAAGGTGTTGGGTTTGCACTATCATATTAAGACTGTCATTGGTTCAAATCCCATGTTATCATGTTTTTATTTTACTAGTGTGGTTTGTGGCTCTATAATATGAATGCCTATGTCTTTTAACAACAATAGTCAAGTCTTCCAATGGACTTTTTAGTGAAACCCAATAGATAGCTTTATTTTCTCTTTGTTTACTAAAATATTGAATGCTTATGTCTTGTAAATTTAGTAGGAAAGTATTCTAATGACTTGCTTATGACACCCCATAGAATATATTATGTTTAGTACCTTGGACACTGTAGCTTATTCACTTAAATCTCTGATAAATTGTGTGTCTGGTTAGCACAGTTAGTAAGGTGTTGGGTTTGCACTATCATATTAAGACTGTCATTGGTTCGAATCCCATGTTATCATGTTTTTATTTTACTAGTGTGGTTTGTGGCTCTATAATATGAATGCCTATGTCTTTTAACAACAATAGTCAAGTCTTCCAATGGATTTTTTAGTGAAACCCAATAGATAGCTTTATTTTCTCTTTGTTTACTAAAATATTGAATGCTTATGTCTTATAAATTTAGTAGGAAAGTATTCTAATGACTTGCTTATGACACCCCATAGAATATATTATGTTTAGTACCTTGGACACTGTAGCTTATTCACTTAAATCTCTGATAAATTGTGTGTCTGGTTAGCACAGTTAGTAAGGTGTTGGGTTTGCACTATCATATTAAGACTGTCATTGGTTCGAATCCCATGTTATCATGTTTTTATTTTACTAGTGTGGTTTGTGGCTCTATAATATGAATGCCTATGTCTTTTAACAACAATAGTCAAGTCTTCCAATGGACTTTTTAGTGAAACCCAATAGATAGCTTTATTTTCTCTTTGTTTACTAAAATATTGAATGCTTATGTCTTGTAAATTTAGTAGGAAAGTATTCTAATGACTTGCTTATGACACCCCATAGAATATATTATGTTTAGTACCTTGGACACTGTAGCTTATTCACTTAAATCTCTGATAAATTGTGTGTCTGGTATGCACAGTCTAGTTAGCACAGTTAGTAAGGTGTTTGGTTTGCACAATCAAATAAAGACTGTCATTGGCTCGATTCCCATGTTATCATGTTTTTATTTTACTAGTGTGGTTTGTGGCTCTATAATATGAATGCCTATGTTTTTTAACAATAGTCAAGTCTTCCAATGGACTTTTTAGTGAAACCCAATAGATAGCTTTATTTTATCTTTGTTTACTCAAATATTGAATGCTTATGTCTTATAAATTTAGTAGGAAAGTATTCTAATGACTTGCTTATGACACCCCATAGAATATATTATGTTTAGTACCTTGGACACTGTAGCTTATTCACTTAAATCTCTGATAAATTGTGGATCGGGAATGCACAGTCTAGTTAGCACAGTTAGTAAGGTGTTGGGTTTGCACTATCAAATTAAGACTGTCATTGGCTCGAATTCCATGTTATCGTGTTTTTATTTTACTAGTGTGGTTTGTGGCTCTATAATATGAATGCCTATGTTTTTTAACAACAATAGTCAAGTCTTCCAATGGACTTTTTAGTGAAACCCAATAGATAGCTTTATTTTCTCTTTGTTTACTCAAATATTGAATGCTTATGTCTTATAAATTTAGTAGGAAAGTATTCTAATGACTTGCTTATGACACCCCATAGAATATATTATGTTTAGTACCTTGGACACTGTAGCTTATTCACTTAAATCTCTGATACATTGTGTATCTGGTATGCACAGTCTGGTTAGCACAGTTAGTAAAGTATTGGGTTTGCACTGTCAAATTAAGACTGTCATTGGTTCGAATCCCATGTTATCATGTTTTTATTTTACTAGTGTGGTTTGTGGCTCTATAATATGAATGCCTATGTCTTTTAACAACAATAGTCAAGTCTTCCAATGGACTTTTTAGTGAAATCCAATAGATAGCTTTATTTTATCTTTGTTTACTCAAATATTGAATGCTTATGTCTTATAAATTTAGTAGGAAAGTATTCTAATGACTTGCTTATGACACCCCATAGAATGTATTATGTTTAGTACCTTGGACACTGTAGCTTATTCACTTAAATCTCTGATAAATTGTGTGTCTGGTATGCACAGTCTAGTTAGCACAGTTAGTAAGGTGTTGGGTTTGCACTATCAAATTAAGATTGTCATTGGCTCGAATCCCATGTTATCATGTTTTTATTTTACTAGTGTGGTTTGTGGCTCTATAATATGAATGCCTATGTTTTTTAACAACAATAGTCAAGTCTTCCAATGGACTTTTTAGTGAAACCCAATAGATAGCTTTATTTTCTCTTTGTTTACTCAAATATTGAATGCTTATGTCTTATAAATTTAGTAGGAAAGTATTCTAATGACTTGCTTATGACACCCCATAGAATATATTATGTTTAGTACCTTGGACACTGTAGCTTATTCACTTAAATCTCTGATAAATTGTGTGTCTGGTTAGCACAGTTAGTAAGGTGTTGGGTTTGCACTATCATATTAAGACTGTCATTGGTTCGAATCCCATGTTATCATGTTTTTATTTTACTAGTGTGGTTTGTGGCTCTATAATATGAATGCCTATGTCTTTTAACAACAATAGTCAAGTCTTCCAATGGATTTTTTAGTGAAACCCAATAGATAGCTTTATTTTCTCTTTGTTTACTAAAATATTGAATGCTTATGTCTTATAAATTTAGTAGGAAAGTATTCTAATGACTTGCTTATGACACCCCATAGAATATATTATGTTTAGTACCTTGGACACTGTAGCTTATTCACTTAAATCTCTGATAAATTGTGTGTCTGGTTAGCACAGTTAGTAAGGTGTTGGGTTTGCACTATCATATTAAGACTGTCATTGGTTCAAATCCCATGTTATCATGTTTTTATTTTACTAGTGTGGTTTGTGGCTCTATAATATGAATGCCTATGTCTTTTAACAACAATAGTCAAGTCTTCCAATGGACTTTTTAGTGAAACCCAATAGATAGCTTTATTTTCTCTTTGTTTACTAAAATATTGAATGCTTATGTCTTGTAAATTTAGTAGGAAAGTATTCTAATGACTTGCTTATGACACCCCATAGAATATATTATGTTTAGTACCTTGGACACTGTAGCTTATTCACTTAAATCTCTGATAAATTGTGTGTCTGGTTAGCACAGTTAGTAAGGTGTTGGGTTTGCACTATCATATTAAGACTGTCATTGGTTCGAATCCCATGTTATCATGTTTTTATTTTACTAGTGTGGTTTGTGGCTCTATAATATGAATGCCTATGTCTTTTAACAACAATAGTCAAGTCTTCCAATGGATTTTTTAGTGAAACCCAATAGATAGCTTTATTTTCTCTTTGTTTACTAAAATATTGAATGCTTATGTCTTATAAATTTAGTAGGAAAGTATTCTAATGACTTGCTTATGACACCCCATAGAATATATTATGTTTAGTACCTTGGACACTGTAGCTTATTCACTTAAATCTCTGATAAATTGTGTGTCTGGTTAGCACAGTTAGTAAGGTGTTGGGTTTGCACTATCATATTAAGACTGTCATTGGTTCGAATCCCATGTTATCATGTTTTTATTTTACTAGTGTGGTTTGTGGCTCTATAATATGAATGCCTATGTCTTTTAACAACAATAGTCAAGTCTTCCAATGGACTTTTTAGTGAAACCCAATAGATAGCTTTATTTTCTCTTTGTTTACTAAAATATTGAATGCTTATGTCTTGTAAATTTAGTAGGAAAGTATTCTAATGACTTGCTTATGACACCCCATAGAATATATTATGTTTAGTACCTTGGACACTGTAGCTTATTCACTTAAATCTCTGATAAATTGTGTGTCTGGTATGCACAGTCTAGTTAGCACAGTTAGTAAGGTGTTTGGTTTGCACAATCAAATAAAGACTGTCATTGGCTCGATTCCCATGTTATCATGTTTTTATTTTACTAGTGTGGTTTGTGGCTCTATAATATGAATGCCTATGTTTTTTAACAATAGTCAAGTCTTCCAATGGACTTTTTAGTGAAACCCAATAGATAGCTTTATTTTATCTTTGTTTACTCAAATATTGAATGCTTATGTCTTATAAATTTAGTAGGAAAGTATTCTAATGACTTGCTTATGACACCCCATAGAATATATTATGTTTAGTACCTTGGACACTGTAGCTTATTCACTTAAATCTCTGATAAATTGTGGATCGGGAATGCACAGTCTAGTTAGCACAGTTAGTAAGGTGTTGGGTTTGCACTATCAAATTAAGACTGTCATTGGCTCGAATTCCATGTTATCGTGTTTTTATTTTACTAGTGTGGTTTGTGGCTCTATAATATGAATGCCTATGTTTTTTAACAACAATAGTCAAGTCTTCCAATGGACTTTTTAGTGAAACCCAATAGATAGCTTTATTTTCTCTTTGTTTACTCAAATATTGAATGCTTATGTCTTATAAATTTAGTAGGAAAGTATTCTAATGACTTGCTTATGACACCCCATAGAATATATTATGTTTAGTACCTTGGACACTGTAGCTTATTCACTTAAATCTCTGATACATTGTGTATCTGGTATGCACAGTCTGGTTAGCACAGTTAGTAAAGTATTGGGTTTGCACTGTCAAATTAAGACTGTCATTGGTTCGAATCCCATGTTATCATGTTTTTATTTTACTAGTGTGGTTTGTGGCTCTATAATATGAATGCCTATGTCTTTTAACAACAATAGTCAAGTCTTCCAATGGACTTTTTAGTGAAATCCAATAGATAGCTTTATTTTATCTTTGTTTACTCAAATATTGAATGCTTATGTCTTATAAATTTAGTAGGAAAGTATTCTAATGACTTGCTTATGACACCCCATAGAATGTATTATGTTTAGTACCTTGGACACTGTAGCTTATTCACTTAAATCTCTGATAAATTGTGTGTCTGGTATGCACAGTCTAGTTAGCACAGTTAGTAAGGTGTTGGGTTTGCACTATCAAATTAAGATTGTCATTGGCTCGAATCCCATGTTATCATGTTTTTATTTTACTAGTGTGGTTTGTGGCTCTATAATATGAATGCCTATGTTTTTTAACAACAATAGTCAAGTCTTCCAATGGACTTTTTAGTGAAACCCAATAGATAGCTTTATTTTCTCTTTGTTTACTCAAATATTGAATGCTTATGTCTTATAAATTTAGTAGGAAAGTATTCTAATGACTTGCTTATGACACCCCATAGAATATATTATGTTTAGTACCTTGGACACTGTAGCTTATTCACTTAAATCTCTGATAAATTGTGTGTCTGGTTAGCACAGTTAGTAAGGTGTTGGGTTTGCACTATCATATTAAGACTGTCATTGGTTCGAATCCCATGTTATCATGTTTTTATTTTACTAGTGTGGTTTGTGGCTCTATAATATGAATGCCTATGTCTTTTAACAACAATAGTCAAGTCTTCCAATGGACTTTTTAGTGAAACCCAATAGATAGCTTTATTTTCTCTTTGTTTACTAAAATATTGAATGCTTATGTCTTGTAAATTTAGTAGGAAAGTATTCTAATGACTTGCTTATGACACCCCATAGAATATATTATGTTTAGTACCTTGGACACTGTAGCTTATTCACTTAAATCTCTGATAAATTGTGTGTCTGGTATGCACAGTCTAGTTAGCACAGTTAGTAAGGTGTTTGGTTTGCACAATCAAATAAAGACTGTCATTGGCTCGATTCCCATGTTATCATGTTTTTATTTTACTAGTGTGGTTTGTGGCTCTATAATATGAATGCCTATGTTTTTTAACAATAGTCAAGTCTTCCAATGGACTTTTTAGTGAAACCCAATAGATAGCTTTATTTTATCTTTGTTTACTCAAATATTGAATGCTTATGTCTTATAAATTTAGTAGGAAAGTATTCTAATGACTTGCTTATGACACCCCATGTTTACTCAAATATTGAATGCTTATGTCTTATAAATTTAGTAGGAAAGTATTCTAATGACTTGCTTATGACACCCCATAGAATATATTATGTTTAGTACCTTGGACACTGTAGCTTATTCACTTAAATCTGTGATAAATTGTGTGTCTGGTATGCACAGTCTGGTTAGCACAGTTAGTAAGGTGTTGGGTTTGCACTATCAAATTAAGACTGTCATTGGTTTGAATCCCATGTTATCATGTTTTTATTTGACTAGTGTGGTTTGTGGCTCTATAATATGAATGCCTATGTCTTTTAACAACAATAGTCAAGTCTTCCAATGGACTTTTTAGTGAAACCCAATAGATAGCTTTATTTTCTCTTTGTTTACTAAAATATTGAATGCTTATGTCTTATAAATTTAGTAGGAAAGTATTCTAATGACTTGCTTATGACACCCCATAAAATATATTATGTTTACTACCTTGGACACTGTAGCTTATTCACTTAAATCTCTGATAAATTGTGGGTCTGGTATGCACAGTCTGGTTAGCACAGTTAGTAAGGTGTTTGGTTTGCACTATCAAATTAAGACTGTCATTGGTTCGAATCCCATGTTATCATGTTTTTATTTTACTAGTGTGGTTTGTGGCTCTATAATATGAATGCCTATGTCTTTTAACAACAATAGTCAAGTCTTCCAATGGACTTTTTAGTGAAATCCAATAGATAGCTTTATTTTATCTTTGTTTACTCAAATATTGAATGCTTATGTCTTATAAATTTAGTAGGAAAGTATTCTAATGACTTGCTTATGACACCCCATAGAATATATTATGTTTAGTACCTTGGACACTGTAGCTTATTCACTTAAATCTCTGATAAATTGTGGATCTGGAATGCACAGTCTAGTTAGCACAGTTAGTAAGGTGTTGGGTTTGCACTATCAAATTAAGACTGTCATTGGCTCGAATTCCATGTTATCGTGTTTTTATTTTACTAGTGTGGTTTGTGGCTCTATAATATGAATGCCTATGTTTTTTAACAACAATAGTCAAGTCTTCCAATGGACTTTTTAGTGAAACCCAATAGATAGCTTTATTTTCTCTTTGTTTACTCAAATATTGAATGCTTATGTCTTATAAATTTAGTAGGAAAGTATTCTAATGACTTGCTTATGACACCCCATAGAATATATTATGTTTAGTACCTTGGACACTGTAGCTTATTCACTTAAATCTCTGATACATTGTGTATCTGGTATGCACAGTCTGGTTAGCACAGTTAGTAAAGTATTGGGTTTGCACTGTCAAATTAAGACTGTCATTGGTTCGAATCCCATGTTATCATGTTTTTATTTTACTAGTGTGGTTTGTGGCTCTATAATATGAATGCCTATGTCTTTTAACAACAATAGTCAAGTCTTCCAATGGACTTTTTAGTGAAATCCAATAGATAGCTTTATTTTATCTTTGTTTACTAAAATATTGAATGCTTATGTCTTATAAATTTAGTAGGAAAGTATTCTAATGACTTGCTTATGACACCCCATAGAATATATTATGTTCAGTACCTTGGACACTGTAGCTTATTCACTTAAATCTCTGATAAATTGTGTGTCTGGTATGCACAGTCTAGTTAGCACAGTTAGTAAGGTGTTGGGTTTGCACTATCAAATTAAGACTGTCTTTGGCTCGAATCCCATGTTATCATGTTTTTATTTTACTAGTGTGGTTTGTGGCTCTATAATATGAATGCCTATGTCTTTTAATAACAATAGTCAAGTCTTTCAATTTACTTTTTAGTGAAATCCAATAGATAGCTTTATTTTATCTTTGTTTACTCAAATATTGAATGCTTATGTCTTATAAATTTAGTAGGAAAGTATTCTAATAACTTGCTTATGACACCCCATAGAATATATTATGTTTAGTACCTTGGACACTGTAGCTTATTCACTTAAATCTCTGATAAATTGTGTATCTGGTATGCACAGTCTGGTTAGCACAGTTAGTAAGGTGTTGGCTTTGCACTATCAAATTAAGACTGTCATTGGCTCGAATCCCATGTTATCATGTTTTTATTTTACTAGTGTGGTTTGTGGCTCTATAATATGAATGCCTATGTTTTTTAACAACAATAGTCAAGTCTTTCAATGGACTTTTTAGTGAAACCCAATAGATAGCTTTATTTTCTCTTTGTTTACTCAAATATTGAATGCTTATGTCTTATAAATTTAGTAGGAAAGTGTTCTAATGACTTGCTTATGACACCCCATAGAATATATTATGTTTAGTACCTTGGACACTGTAGCTTATTCACTTAAATCTCTGATAAATTGTGTGTCTGGTATGCACAGTCTAGTAAGCACAGTTAGTAAGGTGTTGGGTTTGCACTATCAAATTAAGACTGTCTTTGGCTCGAATCCCATGTTATCATGTTTTTATTTTACTAGTGTGGTTTGTGGCTCTATAATATGAATGCCTATGTCTTTTAACAACAATAGTCAAGTCTTCCAATGGACTTTTTAGTGAAACCCAATAGATAGCTTTATTTTCTCCTTGTTTACTCAAATATTGAATGCTTATGTCTTATAAATTTAGTAGGAAAGTATTCTAATGACTTGCTTATGACACCCCATAGAATATATTATGTTTAGTACCTTGGACACTGTAGCTTATTCACTTAAATCTCTGATAAATTGTGTGTCTGGTATGCACAGTCTAGTTAGCACAGTTAGTAAGGTGTTGGGTTTGCACTATCAAATTAAGACTGTCATTGGCTCAAATCCCATGTTATCATGTTTTTATTTTACTAGTGTGGTTTGTGGCTCTATAATATGAATGCCTATGTTTTTTAACAACAATAGTCAAGTCTTCCAATGGACTTTTTAGTGAAACCCAATAGATAGCTTTATTTTCTCTTTGTTTACTCAAATATTGAATGCATATGTCTTATAAATTTAGTAGGAAAGTATTCTAATGACTTGCTTATGACACCCCATAGAATATATTATGTTTAGTACCTTGGACACTGTAGCTTATTCACTTAAATCTCTGATAAATTGTGTATCTGGTATGCACAGTCTGGTTAGCACAGTTAGTAAGGTGTTGGTTTTGCACTATCAAATTAAGACTGTCATTGGCTCGAATCCCATGTTATCATGTTTTTATTTTACTAGTGTGGTTTGTGGCTCTATAATATGAATGCCTATGTTTTTTAACAACAATAGTCAAGTCTTCCAATGGACTTTTTAGTGAAACCCAATAGAAAGCTTTATTTTCTCTTTGTTTACTCAAATATTGAATGCTTATGTCTTATAAATTTAGTAGGAAAGTATTCTAATGACTTGCTTATGACACCCCATAGAATATATTATGTTTAGTACCTTGGACACTGTAGCTTATTCACTTAAATCTCTGATAAATTGTGTGTCTGGTATGCACAGTCTAGTTAGCACAGTTAGTAAGGTGTTTGGTTTGCACAATCAAATAAAGACTGTCATTGGCTCGATTCCCATGTTATCATGTTTTTATTTTACTAGTGTGGTTTGTGGCTCTATAATATGAATGCCTATGTTTTTTAACAATAGTCAAGTCTTCCAATGGACTTTTTAGTGAAACCCAATAGATAGCTTTATTTTATCTTTGTTTACTCAAATATTGAATGCTTATGTCTTATAAATTTAGTAGGAAAGTATTCTAATGACTTGCTTATGACACCCCATAGAATATATTATGTTTAGTACCTTGGACACTGTAGCTTATTCACTTAAATCTCTGATAAATTGTGTGTCTGGTATGCACAGTCTGGTTAGCACAGTTAGTAAGGTGTTTGGTTTGCACTATCAAATTAAGACTGTCATTGGTTTGAATCCCATGTTATCATGTTTTTATTTGACTAGTGTGGTTTGTGGCTCTATAATATGAATGCCTATGTTTTTTAACAACAATAGTCAAGTCTTCCAATGGACTTTTTAGTGAAACCCAATAGATAACTTTATTTTCTCTTTGTTTACTCAAATATTGAATGCTTATGTCTTATAAATTTAGTAGGAAAGTATTCTAATGACTTGCTTATGACACCCCATAGAATATATTATGTTTAGTACCTTGGACACTGTAGCTTATTCACTTAAATCTCTGATAAATTGTGTGTCTGGTATGCACAGTCTGGTTAGCACAGTTAGTAAGGTGTTTGGTTTGCACTATCAAATTAAGACTGTCATTGGTTCGAATCCCATGTTATCATGTTTTTATTTGACTAGTGTGGTTTGTGGCTCTATAATATGAATGCCTATGTTTTTTAACAACAATAGTCAAGTCTTCCAATGGACTTTTTAGTGAAACCCAATAGATAGCTTTATTTTCTCTTTGTTTACTCAAATATTGAATGCTTATGTCTTATAAATTTAGTAGGAAAGTATTCTAATGACTTGCTTATGACACCCCATAGAATATATTATGTTTAGTACCTTGGACACTGTAGCTTATTCACTTAAATCTCTGATAAATTGTGTGTCTGGTATGCACAGTCTAGTTAGCACAGTTAGTAAGGTGTTGGGTTTGCACTATCAAATTAAGACTGTCATTGGCTCGAATCCCATGTTGTCATGTTTTTATTTTACTAGTGTGGTTTGTGGCTCTATAATATGAATGCCTATGTTTTTTAACAACAATAGTCAAGTCTTCCAATGGACTTTTTAGTGAAACCCAATAGATAGCTTTATTTTCTCTTTGTTTACTCAAATATTGAATGCTTATGTCTTATAAATTTAGTTAGAAAGTATTCTAATGACTTGCTTATGACACCCCATAGAATATATTATGTTTAGTACCTTGGACACTGTAGCTTATTCACTTAAATCTCTGATAAATTGTGTGTTTGGTTAGCACAGTTAGTAAGGTGTTGGGTTTGCACTATCATATTAAGACTGTCATTGGTTCGAATCCCATGTTATCATGTTTTTATTTTACTAGTGTGGTTTGTGGCTCTATAATATGAATGCCTATGTCTTTTAACAACAATAGTCAAGTCTTCCAATGGATTTTTTAGTGAAACCCAATAGATAGCTTTATTTTCTCTTTGTTTACTAAAATATTGAATGCTTATGTCTTATAAATTTAGTAGGAAAGTATTCTAATGACTTGCTTATGACACCCCATAGAATATATTATGTTTAGTACCTTGGACACTGTAGCTTATTCACTTAAATCTCTGATAAATTGTGTGTCTGGTTAGCACAGTTAGTAAGGTGTTGGGTTTGCACTATCATATTAAGACTGTCATTGGTTCGAATCCCATGTTATCATGTTTTTATTTTACTAGTGTGGTTTGTGGCTCTATAATATGAATGCCTATGTCTTTTAACAACAATAGTCAAGTCTTCCAATGGACTTTTTAGTGAAACCCAATAGATAGCTTTATTTTCTCTTTGTTTACTAAAATATTGAATGCTTATGTCTTGTAAATTTAGTAGGAAAGTATTCTAATGACTTGCTTATGACACCCCATAGAATATATTATGTTTAGTACCTTGGACACTGTAGCTTATTCACTTAAATCTCTGATAAATTGTGTGTCTGGTATGCACAGTCTAGTTAGCACAGTTAGTAAGGTGTTTGGTTTGCACAATCAAATAAAGACTGTCATTGGCTCGATTCCCATGTTATCATGTTTTTATTTTACTAGTGTGGTTTGTGGCTCTATAATATGAATGCCTATGTTTTTTAACAATAGTCAAGTCTTCCAATGGACTTTTTAGTGAAACCCAATAGATAGCTTTATTTTATCTTTGTTTACTCAAATATTGAATGCTTATGTCTTATAAATTTAGTAGGAAAGTATTCTAATGACTTGCTTATGACACCCCATAGAATATATTATGTTTAGTACCTTGGACACTGTAGCTTATTCACTTAAATCTCTGATAAATTGTGTGTCTGGTATGCACAGTCTGGTTAGCACAGTTAGTAAGGTGTTGGGTTTGCACTATCAAATTAAGACTGTCATTGGTTCGAATCCCATGTTATCATGTTTTTATTTGACTAGTGTGGTTTGTGGCTCTATAATATGAATGCCTATGTCTTTTAACAACAATAGTCAAGTCTTCCAATGGACTTTTTAGTGAAACCCAATAGATAACTTTATTTTCTCTTTGTTTACTAAAATATTGAATGCTTATGTCTTATAAATTTAGTAGGAAAGTATTCTAATGACTTGCTTATGACACCCCATAAAATATATTATGTTTACTACCTTGGACACTGTAGCTTATTCACTTAAATCTCTGATAAATTGTGGGCTGGTATGCACAGTCTGGTTAGCACAGTTAGTAAGGTGTTTGGTTTGCACTATCAAATTAAGACTGTCATTGGTTCGAATCCCATGTTATCATGTTTTTATTTTACTAGTGTGGTTTGTGGCTCTATAATATGAATGCCTATGTCTTTTAACAACATTAGTCAAGTCTTCCAATGGACTTTTTAGTGAAATCCAATAGATAGCTTTATTTTATCTTTGTTTACTCAAATATTGAATGCTTATGTCTTATAAATTTAGTAGGAAAGTATTCTAATGACTTGCTTATGACACCCCATAGAATATATTATGTTTAGTACCTTGGACACTGTAGCTTATTCACTTAAATCTCTGATACATTGTGTATCTGGTATGCACAGTCTGGTTAGCACAGTTAGTAAAGTATTGGGTTTGCACTGTCAAATTAAGACTGTCATTGGTTCGAATCCCATGTTATCATGTTTTTATTTTACTAGTGTGGTTTGTGGCTCTATAATATGAATGCCTATGTCTTTTAACAACAATAGTCAAGTCTTCCAATGGACTTTTTAGTGAAATCCAATAGATAGCTTTATTTTATCTTTGTTTACTCAAATATTGAATGCTTATGTCTTATAAATTTAGTAGGAAAGTATTCTAATGACTTGCTTATGACACCCCATAGAATGTATTATGTTTAGTACCTTGGACACTGTAGCTTATTCACTTAAATCTCTGATAAATTGTGTGTCTGGTATGCACAGTCTAGTTAGCACAGTTAGTAAGGTGTTGGGTTTGCACTATCAAATTAAGATTGTCATTGGCTCGAATCCCATGTTATCATGTTTTTATTTTACTAGTGTGGTTTGTGGCTCTATAATATGAATGCCTATGTTTTTTAACAACAATAGTCAAGTCTTCCAATGGACTTTTTAGTGAAACCCAATAGATAGCTTTATTTTCTCTTTGTTTACTCAAATATTGAATGCTTATGTCTTATAAATTTAGTAGGAAAGTATTCTAATGACTTGCTTATGACACCCCATAGAATATATTATGTTTAGTACCTTGGACACTGTAGCTTATTCACTTAAATCTCTGATAAATTGTGTGTCTGGTTAGCACAGTTTGTAAGGTGTTGGGTTTGCACTATCATATTAAGACTGTCATTGGTTCGAATCCCATGTTATCATGTTTTTATTTTACTAGTGTGGTTTGTGGCTCTATAATATGAATGCCTATGTCTTTTAACAACAATAGTCAAGTCTTCCAATGGACTTTTTAGTGAAACCCAATAGATAGCTTTATTTTCTCTTTGTTTACTAAAATATTGAATGCTTATGTCTTGTAAATTTAGTAGGAAAGTATTCTAATGACTTGCTTATGACACCCCATAGAATATATTATGTTTAGTACCTTGGACACTGTAGCTTATTCACTTAAATCTCTGATAAATTGTGTGTCTGGTATGCACAGTCTAGTTAGCACAGTTAGTAAGGTGTTTGGTTTGCACAATCAAATAAAGACTGTCATTGGCTCGATTCCCATGTTATCATGTTTTTATTTTACTAGTGTGGTTTGTGGCTCTATAATATGAATGCCTATGTTTTTTAACAATAGTCAAGTCTTCCAATGGACTTTTTAGTGAAACCCAATAGATAGCTTTATTTTATCTTTGTTTACTCAAATATTGAATGCTTATGTCTTATAAATTTAGTAGGAAAGTATTCTAATGACTTGCTTATGACACCCCATAGAATATATTATGTTTAGTACCTTGGACACTGTAGCTTATTCACTTAAATCTCTGATAAATTGTGTGTCTGGTATGCACAGTCTGGTTAGCACAGTTAGTAAGGTGTTGGGTTTGCACTATCAAATTAAGACTGTCATTGGTTTGAATCCCATGTTATCATGTTTTTATTTGACTAGTGTGGTTTGTGGCTCTATAATATGAATGCCTATGTCTTTTAACAACAATAGTCAAGTCTTCCAATGGACTTTTTAGTGAAACCCAATAGATAGCTTTATTTTCTCTTTGTTTACTAAAATATTGAATGCTTATGTCTTATAAATTTAGTAGGAAAGTATTCTAATGACTTGCTTATGACACCCCATAAAATATATTATGTTTACTACCTTGGACACTGTAGCTTATTCACTTAAATCTCTGATAAATTGTGGGTCTGGTATGCACAGTCTGGTTAGCACAGTTAGTAAGGTGTTTGGTTTGCACTATCAAATTAAGACTGTCATTGGTTCGAATCCCATGTTATCATGTTTTTATTTTACTAGTGTGGTTTGTGGCTCTATAATATGAATGCCTATGTCTTTTAACAACAATAGTCAAGTCTTCCAATGGACTTTTTAGTGAAATCCAATAGATAGCTTTATTTTATCTTTGTTTACTCAAATATTGAATGCTTATGTCTTATAAATTTAGTAGGAAAGTATTCTAATGACTTGCTTATGACACCCCATAGAATATATTATGTTTAGTACCTTGGACACTGTAGCTTATTCACTTAAATCTCTGATAAATTGTGTGTCTGGTATGCACAGTCTAGTTAGCACAGTTAGTAAGGTGTTGGGTTTGCACTATCAAATTAAGATTGTCATTGGCTCGAATCCCATGTTATCATGTTTTTATTTTACTAGTGTGGTTTGTGGCTCTATAATATGAATGCCTATGTTTTTTAACAACAATAGTCAAGTCTTCCAATGGACTTTTTAGTGAAACCCAATAGATAGCTTTATTTTCTCTTTGTTTACTAAAATATTGAATGCTTATGTCTTATAAATTTAGTAGGAAAGTATTCTAATGACTTGCTTATGACACCCCATAGAATATATTATGTTTAGTACCTTGGACACTGTAGCTTATTCACTTAAATCTCTGATAAATTGTGTGTCTGGTATGCACAGTCTAGTTAGCACAGTTAGTAAGGTGTTTGGTTTGCACAATCAAATAAAGACTGTCATTGGCTCGATTCCCATGTTATCATGTTTTTATTTTACTAGTGTGGTTTGTGGCTCTATAATATGAATGCCTATGTTTTTTAACAATAGTCAAGTCTTCCAATGGACTTTTTAGTGAAACCCAATAGATAGCTTTATTTTATCTTTGTTTACTCAAATATTGAATGCTTATGTCTTATAAATTTAGTAGGAAAGTATTCTAATGACTTGCTTATGACACCCCATAGAATATATTATGTTTAGTACCTTGGACACTGTAGCTTATTCACTTAAATCTCTGATAAATTGTGTGTCTGGTATGCACAGTCTGGTTAGCACAGTTAGTAAGGTGTTGGGTTTGCACTATCAAATTAAGACTGTCATTGGTTCGAATCCCATGTTATCATGTTTTTATTTGACTAGTGTGGTTTGTGGCTCTATAATATGAATGCCTATGTCTTTTAACAACAATAGTCAAGTCTTCCAATGGACTTTTTAGTGAAACCCAATAGATAACTTTATTTTCTCTTTGTTTACTAAAATATTGAATGCTTATGTCTTATAAATTTAGTAGGAAAGTATTCTAATGACTTGCTTATGACACCCCATAAAATATATTATGTTTACTACCTTGGACACTGTAGCTTATTCACTTAAATCTCTGATAAATTGTGGGCTGGTATGCACAGTCTGGTTAGCACAGTTAGTAAGGTGTTTGGTTTGCACTATCAAATTAAGACTGTCATTGGTTCGAAACCCATGTTATCATGTTTTTATTTTACTAGTGTGGTTTGTGGCTCTATAATATGAATGCCTATGTCTTTTAACAACAATAGTCAAGTCTTCCAATGGACTTTTTAGTGAAATCCAATAGATAGCTTTATTTTATCTTTGTTTACTCAAATATTGAATGCTTATGTCTTATAAATTTAGTAGGAAAGTATTCTAATGACTTGCTTATGACACCCCATAGAATATATTATGTTTAGTACCTTGGACACTGTAGCTTATTCACTTAAATCTCTGATAAATTGTGTGTCTGGTATGCACAGTCTAGTTAGCACAGTTAGTAAGGTGTTGGGTTTGCACTATCAAATTAAGATTGTCATTGGCTCGAATCCCATGTTATCATGTTTTTATTTTACTAGTGTGGTTTGTGGCTCTATAATATGAATGCCTATGTTTTTTAACAACAATAGTCAAGTCTTCCAATGGACTTTTTAGTGAAACCCAATAGATAGCTTTATTTTCTCTTTGTTTACTCAAATATTGAATGCTTATGTCTTATAAATTTAGTAGGAAAGTATTCTAATGACTTGCTTATGACACCCCATAGAATATATTATGTTTAGTACCTTGGACACTGTAGCTTATTCACTTAAATCTCTGATAAATTGTGTGTCTGTTATGCACAGTCTAGTTAGCACAGTTAGTAAGGTGTTGGGTTTGCACTATCAAATTAAGACTGTCATTGGCTCGAATCCCATGTTATCATGTTTTTATTTTACTAGTGTGGTTTGTGCCTCTATAATATGAATGCCTATGTTTTTTAACAACAATAGTCAAGTCTTCCAATGGACTTTTTAGTGAAACCCAATAGATAACTTTATTTTCTCTTTGTTTACTAAAATATTGAATGCTTATGTCTTATAAATTTAGTAGGAAAGTATTCTAATGACTTGCTTATGACACCCCATAAAATATATTATGTTTACTACCTTGGACACTGTAGCTTATTCACTTAAATCTCTGATAAATTGTGGGCTGGTATGCACAGTCTGGTTAGCACAGTTAGTAAGGTGTTTGGTTTGCACTATCAAATTAAGACTGTCATTGGTTCGAATCCCATGTTATCATGTTTTTATTTTACTAGTGTGGTTTGTGGCTCTATAATATGAATGCCTATGTCTTTTAACAACATTAGTCAAGTCTTCCAATGGACTTTTTAGTGAAATCCAATAGATAGCTTTATTTTATCTTTGTTTACTCAAATATTGAATGCTTATGTCTTATAAATTTAGTAGGAAAGTATTCTAATGACTTGCTTATGACACCCCATAGAATATATTATGTTTAGTACCTTGGACACTGTAGCTTATTCACTTAAATCTCTGATACATTGTGTATCTGGTATGCACAGTCTGGTTAGCACAGTTAGTAAAGTATTGGGTTTGCACTGTCAAATTAAGACTGTCATTGGTTCGAATCCCATGTTATCATGTTTTTATTTTACTAGTGTGGTTTGTGGCTCTATAATATGAATGCCTATGTCTTTTAACAACAATAGTCAAGTCTTCCAATGGACTTTTTAGTGAAATCCAATAGATAGCTTTATTTTATCTTTGTTTACTCAAATATTGAATGCTTATGTCTTATAAATTTAGTAGGAAAGTATTCTAATGACTTGCTTATGACACCCCATAGAATGTATTATGTTTAGTACCTTGGACACTGTAGCTTATTCACTTAAATCTCTGATAAATTGTGTGTCTGGTATGCACAGTCTAGTTAGCACAGTTAGTAAGGTGTTGGGTTTGCACTATCAAATTAAGATTGTCATTGGCTCGAATCCCATGTTATCATGTTTTTATTTTACTAGTGTGGTTTGTGGCTCTATAATATGAATGCCTATGTTTTTTAACAACAATAGTCAAGTCTTCCAATGGACTTTTTAGTGAAACCCAATAGATAGCTTTATTTTCTCTTTGTTTACTCAAATATTGAATGCTTATGTCTTATAAATTTAGTAGGAAAGTATTCTAATGACTTGCTTATGACACCCCATAGAATATATTATGTTTAGTACCTTGGACACTGTAGCTTATTCACTTAAATCTCTGATAAATTGTGTGTCTGGTTAGCACAGTTTGTAAGGTGTTGGGTTTGCACTATCATATTAAGACTGTCATTGGTTCGAATCCCATGTTATCATGTTTTTATTTTACTAGTGTGGTTTGTGGCTCTATAATATGAATGCCTATGTCTTTTAACAACAATAGTCAAGTCTTCCAATGGACTTTTTAGTGAAACCCAATAGATAGCTTTATTTTCTCTTTGTTTACTAAAATATTGAATGCTTATGTCTTGTAAATTTAGTAGGAAAGTATTCTAATGACTTGCTTATGACACCCCATAGAATATATTATGTTTAGTACCTTGGACACTGTAGCTTATTCACTTAAATCTCTGATAAATTGTGTGTCTGGTATGCACAGTCTAGTTAGCACAGTTAGTAAGGTGTTTGGTTTGCACAATCAAATAAAGACTGTCATTGGCTCGATTCCCATGTTATCATGTTTTTATTTTACTAGTGTGGTTTGTGGCTCTATAATATGAATGCCTATGTTTTTTAACAATAGTCAAGTCTTCCAATGGACTTTTTAGTGAAACCCAATAGATAGCTTTATTTTATCTTTGTTTACTCAAATATTGAATGCTTATGTCTTATAAATTTAGTAGGAAAGTATTCTAATGACTTGCTTATGACACCCCATAGAATATATTATGTTTAGTACCTTGGACACTGTAGCTTATTCACTTAAATCTCTGATAAATTGTGTGTCTGGTATGCACAGTCTGGTTAGCACAGTTAGTAAGGTGTTGGGTTTGCACTATCAAATTAAGACTGTCATTGGTTTGAATCCCATGTTATCATGTTTTTATTTGACTAGTGTGGTTTGTGGCTCTATAATATGAATGCCTATGTCTTTTAACAACAATAGTCAAGTCTTCCAATGGACTTTTTAGTGAAACCCAATAGATAGCTTTATTTTCTCTTTGTTTACTAAAATATTGAATGCTTATGTCTTATAAATTTAGTAGGAAAGTATTCTAATGACTTGCTTATGACACCCCATAAAATATATTATGTTTACTACCTTGGACACTGTAGCTTATTCACTTAAATCTCTGATAAATTGTGGGTCTGGTATGCACAGTCTGGTTAGCACAGTTAGTAAGGTGTTTGGTTTGCACTATCAAATTAAGACTGTCATTGGTTCGAATCCCATGTTATCATGTTTTTATTTTACTAGTGTGGTTTGTGGCTCTATAATATGAATGCCTATGTCTTTTAACAACAATAGTCAAGTCTTCCAATGGACTTTTTAGTGAAATCCAATAGATAGCTTTATTTTATCTTTGTTTACTCAAATATTGAATGCTTATGTCTTATAAATTTAGTAGGAAAGTATTCTAATGACTTGCTTATGACACCCCATAGAATATATTATGTTTAGTACCTTGGACACTGTAGCTTATTCACTTAAATCTCTGATAAATTGTGTGTCTGGTATGCACAGTCTAGTTAGCACAGTTAGTAAGGTGTTGGGTTTGCACTATCAAATTAAGATTGTCATTGGCTCGAATCCCATGTTATCATGTTTTTATTTTACTAGTGTGGTTTGTGGCTCTATAATATGAATGCCTATGTTTTTTAACAACAATAGTCAAGTCTTCCAATGGACTTTTTAGTGAAACCCAATAGATAGCTTTATTTTCTCTTTGTTTACTCAAATATTGAATGCTTATGTCTTATAAATTTAGTAGGAAAGTATTCTAATGACTTGCTTATGACACCCCATAGAATATATTATGTTTAGTACCTTGGACACTGTAGCTTATTCACTTAAATCTCTGATAAATTGTGTGTCTGGTTAGCACAGTTAGTAAGGTGTTGGGTTTGCACTATCATATTAAGACTGTCATTGGTTCGAATCCCATGTTATCATGTTTTTATTTTACTAGTGTGGTTTGTGGCTCTATAATATGAATGCCTATGTCTTTTAACAACAATAGTCAAGTCTTCCAATGGATTTTTTAGTGAAACCCAATAGATAGCTTTATTTTCTCTTTGTTTACTAAAATATTGAATGCTTATGTCTTATAAATTTAGTAGGAAAGTATTCTAATGACTTGCTTATGACACCCCATAGAATATATTATGTTTAGTACCTTGGACACTGTAGCTTATTCACTTAAATCTCTGATAAATTGTGTGTCTGGTTAGCACAGTTAGTAAGGTGTTGGGTTTGCACTATCATATTAAGACTGTCATTGGTTCGAATCCCATGTTATCATGTTTTTATTTTACTAGTGTGGTTTGTGGCTCTATAATATGAATGCCTATGTCTTTTAACAACAATAGTCAAGTCTTCCAATGGACTTTTTAGTGAAACCCAATAGATAGCTTTATTTTCTCTTTGTTTACTAAAATATTGAATGCTTATGTCTTGTAAATTTAGTAGGAAAGTATTCTAATGACTTGCTTATGACACCCCATAGAATATATTATGTTTAGTACCTTGGACACTGTAGCTTATTCACTTAAATCTCTGATAAATTGTGTGTCTGGTTAGCACAGTTAGTAAGGTGTTGGGTTTGCACTATCATATTAAGACTGTCATTGGTTCGAATCCCATGTTATCATGTTTTTATTTTACTAGTGTGGTTTGTGGCTCTATAATATGAATGCCTATGTCTTTTAACAACAATAGTCAAGTCTTCCAATGGATTTTTTAGTGAAACCCAATAGATAGCTTTATTTTCTCTTTGTTTACTAAAATATTGAATGCTTATGTCTTATAAATTTAGTAGGAAAGTATTCTAATGACTTGCTTATGACACCCCATAGAATATATTATGTTTAGTACCTTGGACACTGTAGCTTATTCACTTAAATCTCTGATAAATTGTGTGTCTGGTTAGCACAGTTAGTAAGGTGTTGGGTTTGCACTATCATATTAAGACTGTCATTGGTTCGAATCCCATGTTATCATGTTTTTATTTTACTAGTGTGGTTTGTGGCTCTATAATATGAATGCCTATGTCTTTTAACAACAATAGTCAAGTCTTCCAATGGACTTTTTAGTGAAACCCAATAGATAGCTTTATTTTCTCTTTGTTTACTAAAATATTGAATGCTTATGTCTTGTAAATTTAGTAGGAAAGTATTCTAATGACTTGCTTATGACACCCCATAGAATATATTATGTTTAGTACCTTGGACACTGTAGCTTATTCACTTAAATCTCTAATAAATTGTGTGTCTGGTATGCACAGTCTAGTTAGCACAGTTAGTAAGGTGTTTGGTTTGCACAATCAAATAAAGACTGTCATTGGCTCGATTCCCATGTTATCATGTTTTTATTTTACTAGTGTGGTTTGTGGCTCTATAATATGAATGCCTATGTTTTTTAACAATAGTCAAGTCTTCCAATGGACTTTTTAGTGAAACCCAATAGATAGCTTTATTTTATCTTTGTTTACTCAAATATTGAATGCTTATGTCTTATAAATTTAGTAGGAAAGTATTCTAATGACTTGCTTATGACACCCCATAGAATATATTATGTTTAGTACCTTGGACACTGTAGCTTATTCACTTAAATCTCTGATAAATTGTGTGTCTGGTATGCACAGTCTGGTTAGCACAGTTAGTAAGGTGTTGGGTTTGCACTATCAAATTAAGACTGTCATTGGTTCGAATCCCATGTTATCATGTTTTTATTTGACTAGTGTGGTTTGTGGCTCTATAATATGAATGCCTATGTCTTTTAACAACAATAGTCAAGTCTTCCAATGGACTTTTTAGTGAAACCCAATAGATAACTTTATTTTCTCTTTGTTTACTAAAATATTGAATGCTTATGTCTTATAAATTTAGTAGGAAAGTATTCTAATGACTTGCTTATGACACCCCATAAAATATATTATGTTTACTACCTTGGACACTGTAGCTTATTCACTTAAATCTCTGATAAATTGTGGGCTGGTATGCACAGTCTGGTTAGCACAGTTAGTAAGGTGTTTGGTTTGCACTATCAAATTAAGACTGTCATTGGTTCGAAACCCATGTTATCATGTTTTTATTTTACTAGTGTGGTTTGTGGCTCTATAATATGAATGCCTATGTCTTTTAACAACAATAGTCAAGTCTTCCAATGGACTTTTTAGTGAAATCCAATAGATAGCTTTATTTTATCTTTGTTTACTCAAATATTGAATGCTTATGTCTTATAAATTTAGTAGGAAAGTATTCTAATGACTTGCTTATGACACCCCATAGAATATATTATGTTTAGTACCTTGGACACTGTAGCTTATTCACTTAAATCTCTGATAAATTGTGTGTCTGGTATGCACAGTCTAGTTAGCACAGTTAGTAAGGTGTTGGGTTTGCACTATCAAATTAAGATTGTCATTGGCTCGAATCCCATGTTATCATGTTTTTATTTTACTAGTGTGGTTTGTGGCTCTATAATATGAATGCCTATGTTTTTTAACAACAATAGTCAAGTCTTCCAATGGACTTTTTAGTGAAACCCAATAGATAGCTTTATTTTCTCTTTGTTTACTCAAATATTGAATGCTTATGTCTTATAAATTTAGTAGGAAAGTATTCTAATGACTTGCTTATGACACCCCATAGAATATATTATGTTTAGTACCTTGGACACTGTAGCTTATTCACTTAAATCTCTGATAAATTGTGTGTCTGTTATGCACAGTCTAGTTAGCACAGTTAGTAAGGTGTTGGGTTTGCACTATCAAATTAAGACTGTCATTGGCTCGAATCCCATGTTATCATGTTTTTATTTTACTAGTGTGGTTTGTGCCTCTATAATATGAATGCCTATGTTTTTTAACAACAATAGTCAAGTCTTCCAATGGATTTTTTAGTGAAACCCAATAGATAGCTTTATTTTCTCTTTGTTTACTAAAATATTGAATGCTTATGTCTTATAAATTTAGTAGGAAAGTATTCTAATGACTTGCTTATGACACCCCATAAAATATATTATGTTTACTACCTTGGACACTGTAGCTTATTCACTTAAATCTCTGATAAATTGTGGGTTTTTTATGCACAGTCTGGTTAGCACAGTTAGTAAGGTGTTTGGTTTGCACTATCAAATTAAGACTGTCATTGGTTCGAATCCCATGTTATCATGTTTTTATTTTACTAGTGTGGTTTGTGGCTCTATAATATGAATGCCTATGTCTTTTAACAACAATAGTCAAGTCTTCCAATGGACTTTTTAGTGAAATCCAATAGATAGCTTTATTTTATCTTTGTTTACTCAAATATTGAATGCTTATGTCTTATAAATTTAGTAGGAAAGTATTCTAATGACTTGCTTATGACACCCCATAGAATATATTATGTTTAGTACCTTGGACACTGTAGCTTATTCACTTAAATCTCTGATAAATTGTGTGTCTGGTATGCACAGTCTAGTTAGCACAGTTAGTAAGGTGTTGGGTTTGCACTATCAAATTAAGACTGTCATTGGCTCAAATCCCATGTTATCATGTTTTTATTTTACTAGTGTGGTTTGTGGCTCTATAATATGAATGCCTATGTTTTTTAACAACAATAGTCAAGTCTTCCAATGGACTTTTTAGTGAAACCCAATAGATAGCTTTATTTTCTCTTTGTTTACTCAAATATTGAATGCTTATGTCTTATAAATTTAGTAGGAAAGTATTCTAATGACTTGCTTATGACACCCCATAGAATATATTATGTTTAGTACCTTGGACACTGTAGCCTATTCACTTAAATCTCTGATAAATTGTGTATCTGGTATGCACAGTCTGGTTAGCACAGTTAGTAAGGTGTTGGTTTTGCACTATCAAATTAAGACTGTCATTGGTTCGAATCCCATGTTATCATGTTTTTATTTTACTAGTGTGGTTTGTGGCTCTATAATATGAATGCCTATGTTTTTTAACAACAATAGTCAAGTCTTCCAATGGACTTTTTAGTGAAACCCAATAGATAGCTTTATTTTCTCTTTGTTTACTCAAATATTGAATGCTTATGTCTTATAAATTTAGTAGGAAAGTATTCTAATGACTTGCTTATGACACCCCATAGAATATATTATGTTTAGTACCTTGGACACTGTAGCTTATTCACTTAAATCTCTGATAAATTGTGTGTCTGGTATGCACAGTCTAGTTAGCACAGTTAGTAAGGTGTTGGGTTTGCACTATCAAATTAAGACTGTCATTGGCTTGAATCCCATGTTGTCATGTTTTTATTTTACTAGTGTGGTTTGTGGCTCTATAATATGAATGCCTATGTTTTTTAACAACAATAGTCAAGTCTTCCAATGGACTTTTTAGTGAAACCCAATAGATAGCTTTATTTTCTCTTTGTTTACTCAAATATTGAATGCTTATGTCTTATAAATTTAGTAGGAAAGTATTCTAATGACTTGCTTATGACACCCCATAGAATATATTATGTTTAGTACCTTGGACACTGTAGCTTATTCACTTAAATCTCTGATAAATTGTGTGTCTGGTTAGCACAGTTAGTAAGGTGTTGGGTTTGCACTATCATATTAAGACTGTCATTGGTTCGAATCCCATGTTATCATGTTTTTATTTTACTAGTGTGGTTTGTGGCTCTATAATATGAATGCCTATGTCTTTTAACAACAATAGTCAAGTCTTCTAATGGATTTTTTAGTGAAACCCAATAGATAGCTTTATTTTCTCTTTGTTTACTAAAATATTGAATGCTTATGTCTTATAAATTTAGTAGGAAAGTATTCTAATGACTTGCTTATGACACCCCATAGAATATATTATGTTTAGTACCTTTGACACTGTAGCTTATTCACTTAAATCTCTGATAAATTGTGTGTCTGGTTAGCACAGTTAGTAAGGTGTTGGGTTTGCACTATCATATTAAGACTGTCATTGGTTCGAATCCCATGTTATCATGTTTTTATTTTACTAGTGTGGTTTGTGGCTCTATAATATGAATGCCTATGTCTTTTAACAACAATAGTCAAGTCTTCCAATGGACTTTTTAGTGAAACCCAATAGATAGCTTTATTTTCTCTTTGTTTACTAAAATATTGAATGCTTATGTCTTGTAAATTTAGTAGGAAAGTATTCTAATGACTTGCTTATGACACCCCATAGAATATATTATGTTTAGTACCTTGGACACTGTAGCTTATTCACTTAAATCTCTGATAAATTGTGTGTCTGGTATGCACAGTCTAGTTAGCACAGTTAGTAAGGTGTTTGGTTTGCACAATCAAATAAAGACTGTCATTGGCTCGATTCCCATGTTATCATGTTTTTATTTTACTAGTGTGGTTTGTGGCTCTATAATATGAATGCCTATGTTTTTTAACAATAGTCAAGTCTTCCAATGGACTTTTTAGTGAAACCCAATAGATAGCTTTATTTTATCTTTGTTTACTCAAATATTGAATGCTTATGTCTTATAAATTTAGTAGGAAAGTATTCTAATGACTTGCTTATGACACCCCATAGAATATATTATGTTTAGTACCTTGGACACTGTAGCTTATTCACTTAAATCTCTGATAAATTGTGTGTCTGGTATGCACAGTCTAGTTAGCACAGTTAGTAAGGTGTTGGGTTTGCACTATCAAATTAAGATTGTCATTGGCTCGAATCCCATGTTATCATGTTTTTATTTTACTAGTGTGGTTTGTGGCTCTATAATATGAATGCCTATGTTTTTTAACAACAATAGTCAAGTCTTCCAATGGACTTTTTAGTGAAACCCAATAGATAGCTTTATTTTCTCTTTGTTTACTCAAATATTGAATGCTTATGTCTTATAAATTTAGTAGGAAAGTATTCTAATGACTTGCTTATGACACCCCATAGAATATATTATGTTTAGTACCTTGGACACTGTAGCTTATTCACTTAAATCTCTGATAAATTGTGTGTCTGTTATGCACAGTCTAGTTAGCACAGTTAGTAAGGTGTTGGGTTTGCACTATCAAATTAAGACTGTCATTGGCTCGAATCCCATGTTATCATGTTTTTATTTTACTAGTGTGGTTTGTGCCTCTATAATATGAATGCCTATGTTTTTTAACAACAATAGTCAAGTCTTCCAATGGATTTTTTAGTGAAACCCAATAGATAGCTTTATTTTCTCTTTGTTTACTAAAATATTGAATGCTTATGTCTTATAAATTTAGTAGGAAAGTATTCTAATGACTTGCTTATGACACCCCATAAAATATATTATGTTTACTACCTTGGACACTGTAGCTTATTCACTTAAATCTCTGATAAATTGTGGGTTTTTTATGCACAGTCTGGTTAGCACAGTTAGTAAGGTGTTTGGTTTGCACTATCAAATTAAGACTGTCATTGGTTCGAATCCCATGTTATCATGTTTTTATTTTACTAGTGTGGTTTGTGGCTCTATAATATGAATGCCTATGTCTTTTAACAACAATAGTCAAGTCTTCCAATGGACTTTTTAGTGAAATCCAATAGATAGCTTTATTTTATCTTTGTTTACTCAAATATTGAATGCTTATGTCTTATAAATTTAGTAGGAAAGTATTCTAATGACTTGCTTATGACACCCCATAGAATATATTATGTTTAGTACCTTGGACACTGTAGCTTATTCACTTAAATCTCTGATAAATTGTGTGTCTGGTATGCACAGTCTAGTTAGCACAGTTAGTAAGGTGTTGGGTTTGCACTATCAAATTAAGACTGTCATTGGCTCAAATCCCATGTTATCATGTTTTTATTTTACTAGTGTGGTTTGTGGCTCTATAATATGAATGCCTATGTTTTTTAACAACAATAGTCAAGTCTTCCAATGGACTTTTTAGTGAAACCCAATAGATAGCTTTATTTTCTCTTTGTTTACTCAAATATTGAATGCTTATGTCTTATAAATTTAGTAGGAAAGTATTCTAATGACTTGCTTATGACACCCCATAGAATATATTATGTTTAGTACCTTGGACACTGTAGCCTATTCACTTAAATCTCTGATAAATTGTGTATCTGGTATGCACAGTCTGGTTAGCACAGTTAGTAAGGTGTTGGTTTTGCACTATCAAATTAAGACTGTCATTGGTTCGAATCCCATGTTATCATGTTTTTATTTTACTAGTGTGGTTTGTGGCTCTATAATATGAATGCCTATGTTTTTTAACAACAATAGTCAAGTCTTCCAATGGACTTTTTAGTGAAACCCAATAGATAGCTTTATTTTCTCTTTGTTTACTCAAATATTGAATGCTTATGTCTTATAAATTTAGTAGGAAAGTATTCTAATGACTTGCTTATGACACCCCATAGAATATATTATGTTTAGTACCTTGGACACTGTAGCTTATTCACTTAAATCTCTGATAAATTGTGTGTCTGGTATGCACAGTCTAGTTAGCACAGTTAGTAAGGTGTTGGGTTTGCACTATCAAATTAAGACTGTCATTGGCTTGAATCCCATGTTGTCATGTTTTTATTTTACTAGTGTGGTTTGTGGCTCTATAATATGAATGCCTATGTTTTTTAACAACAATAGTCAAGTCTTCCAATGGACTTTTTAGTGAAACCCAATAGATAGCTTTATTTTCTCTTTGTTTACTCAAATATTGAATGCTTATGTCTTATAAATTTAGTAGGAAAGTATTCTAATGACTTGCTTATGACACCCCATAGAATATATTATGTTTAGTACCTTGGACACTGTAGCTTATTCACTTAAATCTCTGATAAATTGTGTGTCTGGTTAGCACAGTTAGTAAGGTGTTGGGTTTGCACTATCATATTAAGACTGTCATTGGTTCGAATCCCATGTTATCATGTTTTTATTTTACTAGTGTGGTTTGTGGCTCTATAATATGAATGCCTATGTCTTTTAACAACAATAGTCAAGTCTTCTAATGGATTTTTTAGTGAAACCCAATAGATAGCTTTATTTTCTCTTTGTTTACTAAAATATTGAATGCTTATGTCTTATAAATTTAGTAGGAAAGTATTCTAATGACTTGCTTATGACACCCCATAGAATATATTATGTTTAGTACCTTTGACACTGTAGCTTATTCACTTAAATCTCTGATAAATTGTGTGTCTGGTTAGCACAGTTAGTAAGGTGTTGGGTTTGCACTATCATATTAAGACTGTCATTGGTTCGAATCCCATGTTATCATGTTTTTATTTTACTAGTGTGGTTTGTGGCTCTATAATATGAATGCCTATGTCTTTTAACAACAATAGTCAAGTCTTCCAATGGACTTTTTAGTGAAACCCAATAGATAGCTTTATTTTCTCTTTGTTTACTAAAATATTGAATGCTTATGTCTTGTAAATTTAGTAGGAAAGTATTCTAATGACTTGCTTATGACACCCCATAGAATATATTATGTTTAGTACCTTGGACACTGTAGCTTATTCACTTAAATCTCTGATAAATTGTGTGTCTGGTATGCACAGTCTAGTTAGCACAGTTAGTAAGGTGTTTGGTTTGCACAATCAAATAAAGACTGTCATTGGCTCGATTCCCATGTTATCATGTTTTTATTTTACTAGTGTGGTTTGTGGCTCTATAATATGAATGCCTATGTTTTTTAACAATAGTCAAGTCTTCCAATGGACTTTTTAGTGAAACCCAATAGATAGCTTTATTTTATCTTTGTTTACTCAAATATTGAATGCTTATGTCTTATAAATTTAGTAGGAAAGTATTCTAATGACTTGCTTATGACACCCCATAGAATATATTATGTTTAGTACCTTGGACACTGTAGCTTATTCACTTAAATCTCTGATAAATTGTGTGTCTGGTATGCACAGTCTGGTTAGCACAGTTAGTAAGGTGTTGGGTTTGCACTATCAAATTAAGACTGTCATTGGTTCGAATCCCATGTTATCATGTTTTTATTTGACTAGTGTGGTTTGTGGCTCTATAATATGAATGCCTATGTCTTTTAACAACAATAGTCAAGTCTTCCAATGGACTTTTTAGTGAAACCCAATAGATAACTTTATTTTCTCTTTGTTTACTAAAATATTGAATGCTTATGTCTTATAAATTTAGTAGGAAAGTATTCTAATGACTTGCTTATGACACCCCATAAAATATATTATGTTTACTACCTTGGACACTGTAGCTTATTCACTTAAATCTCTGATAAATTGTGGGCTGGTATGCACAGTCTGGTTAGCACAGTTAGTAAGGTGTTTGGTTTGCACTATCAAATTAAGACTGTCATTGGTTCGAATCCCATGTTATCATGTTTTTATTTTACTAGTGTGGTTTGTGGCTCTATAATATGAATGCCTATGTCTTTTAACAACAATAGTCAAGTCTTCCAATGGACTTTTTAGTGAAATCCAATAGATAGCTTTATTTTATCTTTGTTTACTCAAATATTGAATGCTTATGTCTTATAAATTTAGTAGGAAAGTATTCTAATGACTTGCTTATGACACCCCATAGAATATATTATGTTTAGTACCTTGGACACTGTAGCTTATTCACTTAAATCTCTGATAAATTGTGGATCTGGAATGCACAGTCTAGTTAGCACAGTTAGTAAGGTGTTGGGTTTGCACTATCAAATTAAGACTGTCATTGGCTCGAATTCCATGTTATCGTGTTTTTATTTTACTAGTGTGGTTTGTGGCTCTATAATATGAATGCCTATGTTTTTTAACAACAATAGTCAAGTCTTCCAATGGACTTTTTAGTGAAACCCAATAGATAGCTTTATTTTCTCTTTGTTTACTCAAATATTGAATGCTTATGTCTTATAAATTTAGTAGGAAAGTATTCTAATGACTTGCTTATGACACCCCATAGAATATATTATGTTTAGTACCTTGGACACTGTAGCTTATTCACTTAAATCTCTGATACATTGTGTATCTGGTATGCACAGTCTGGTTAGCACAGTTAGTAAAGTATTGGGTTTGCACTGTCAAATTAAGACTGTCATTGGTTCGAATCCCATGTTATCATGTTTTTATTTTACTAGTGTGGTTTGTGGCTCTATAATATGAATGCCTATGTCTTTTAACAACAATAGTCAAGTCTTCCAATGGACTTTTTAGTGAAATCCAATAGATAGCTTTATTTTATCTTTGTTTACTCAAATATTGAATGCTTATGTCTTATAAATTTAGTAGGAAAGTATTCTAATGACTTGCTTATGACACCCCATAGAATGTATTATGTTTAGTACCTTGGACACTGTAGCTTATTCACTTAAATCTCTGATAAATTGTGTGTCTGGTATGCACAGTCTAGTTAGCACAGTTAGTAAGGTGTTGGGTTTGCACTATCAAATTAAGATTGTCATTGGCTCGAATCCCATGTTATCATGTTTTTATTTTACTAGTGTGGTTTGTGGCTCTATAATATGAATGCCTATGTTTTTTAACAACAATAGTCAAGTCTTCCAATGGACTTTTTAGTGAAACCCAATATATAGCTTTATTTTCTCTTTGTTTACTCAAATATTGAATGCTTATGTCTTATAAATTTAGTAGGAAAGTATTCTAATGACTTGCTTATGACACCCCATAGAATATATTATGTTTAGTACCTTGGACACTGTAGCTTATTCACTTAAATCTCTGATAAATTGTGTGTCTGGTTAGCACAGTTAGTAAGGTGTTGGGTTTGCACTATCATATTAAGACTGTCATTGGTTCGAATCCCATGTTATCATGTTTTTATTTTACTAGTGTGGTTTGTGGCTCTATAATATGAATGCCTATGTCTTTTAACAACAATAGTCAAGTCTTCCAATGGACTTTTTAGTGAAACCCAATAGATAGCTTTATTTTCTCTTTGTTTACTAAAATATTGAATGCTTATGTCTTGTAAATTTAGTAGGAAAGTATTCTAATGACTTGCTTATGACACCCCATAGAATATATTATGTTTAGTACCTTGGACACTGTAGCTTATTCACTTAAATCTCTGATAAATTGTGTGTCTGGTATGCACAGTCTAGTTAGCACAGTTAGTAAGGTGTTTGGTTTGCACAATCAAATAAAGACTGTCATTGGCTCGATTCCCATGTTATCATGTTTTTATTTTACTAGTGTGGTTTGTGGCTCTATAATATGAATGCCTATGTTTTTTAACAATAGTCAAGTCTTCCAATGGACTTTTTAGTGAAACCCAATAGATAGCTTTATTTTATCTTTGTTTACTCAAATATTGAATGCTTATGTCTTATAAATTTAGTAGGAAAGTATTCTAATGACTTGCTTATGACACCCCATAGAATATATTATGTTTAGTACCTTGGACACTGTAGCTTATTCACTTAAATCTCTGATAAATTGTGTGTCTGGTATGCACAGTCTGGTTAGCACAGTTAGTAAGGTGTTGGGTTTGCACTATCAAATTAAGACTGTCATTGGTTTGAATCCCATGTTATCATGTTTTTATTTGACTAGTGTGGTTTGTGGCTCTATAATATGAATGCCTATGTCTTTTAACAACAATAGTCAAGTCTTCCAATGGACTTTTTAGTGAAACCCAATAGATAGCTTTATTTTCTCTTTGTTTACTAAAATATTGAATGCTTATGTCTTATAAATTTAGTAGGAAAGTATTCTAATGACTTGCTTATGACACCCCATAAAATATATTATGTTTACTACCTTGGACACTGTAGCTTATTCACTTAAATCTCTGATAAATTGTGGGTCTGGTATGCACAGTCTGGTTAGCACAGTTAGTAAGGTGTTTGGTTTGCACTATCAAATTAAGACTGTCATTGGTTCGAATACCATGTTATCATGTTTTTATTTTACTAGTGTGGTTTGTGGCTCTATAATATGAATGCCTATGTCTTTTAACAACAATAGTCAAGTCTTCCAATGGACTTTTTAGTGAAATCCAATAGATAGCTTTATTTTATCTTTGTTTACTCAAATATTGAATGCTTATGTCTTATAAATTTAGTAGGAAAGTATTCTAATGACTTGCTTATGACACCCCATAGAATATATTATGTTTAGTACCTTGGACACTGTAGCTTATTCACTTAAATCTCTGATAAATTGTGTGTCTGGTATGCACAGTCTAGTTAGCACAGTTAGTAAGGTGTTGGGTTTGCACTATCAAATTAAGATTGTCATTGGCTCGAATCCCATGTTATCATGTTTTTATTTTACTAGTGTGGTTTGTGGCTCTATAATATGAATGCCTATGTTTTTTAACAACAATAGTCAAGTCTTCCAATGGACTTTTTAGTGAAACCCAATAGATAGCTTTATTTTCTCTTTGTTTACTCAAATATTGAATGCTTATGTCTTATAAATTTAGTAGGAAAGTATTCTAATGACTTGCTTATGACACCCCATAGAATATATTATGTTTAGTACCTTGGACACTGTAGCTTATTCACTTAAATCTCTGATAAATTGTGTGTCTGGTTAGCACAGTTAGTAAGGTGTTGGGTTTGCACTATCATATTAAGACTGTCATTGGTTCGAATCCCATGTTATCATGTTTTTATTTTACTAGTGTGGTTTGTGGCTCTATAATATGAATGCCTATGTCTTTTAACAACAATAGTCAAGTCTTCCAATGGACTTTTTAGTGAAACCCAATAGATAGCTTTATTTTCTCTTTGTTTACTCAAATATTGAATGCTTATGTCTTGTAAATTTAGTAGGAAAGTATTCTAATGACTTGCTTATGACACCCCATAGAATATATTATGTTTAGTACCTTGGACACTGTAGCTTATTCACTTAAATCTCTGATAAATTGTGTGTCTGGTATGCACAGTCTAGTTAGCACAGTTAGTAAGGTGTTTGGTTTGCACAATCAAATAAAGACTGTCATTGGCTCGATTCCCATGTTATCATGTTTTTATTTTACTAGTGTGGTTTGTGGCTCTATAATATGAATGCCTATGTTTTTTAACAATAGTCAAGTCTTCCAATGGACTTTTTAGTGAAACCCAATAGATAGCTTTATTTTATCTTTGTTTACTCAAATATTGAATGCTTATGTCTTATAAATTTAGTAGGAAAGTATTCTAATGACTTGCTTATGACACCCCATAGAATATATTATGTTTAGTACCTTGGACACTGTAGCTTATTCACTTAAATCTCTGATAAATTGTGTGTCTGGTATGCACAGTCTAGTTAGCACAGTTAGTAAGGTGTTTGGTTTGCACAATCAAATAAAGACTGTCATTGGCTCGATTCCCATGTTATCATGTTTTTATTTTACTAGTGTGGTTTGTGGCTCTATAATATGAATGCCTATGTTTTTTAACAATAGTCAAGTCTTCCAATGGACTTTTTAGTGAAACCCAATAGATAGCTTTATTTTATCTTTGTTTACTCAAATATTGAATGCTTATGTCTTATAAATTTAGTAGGAAAGTATTCTAATGACTTGCTTATGACACCCCATAGAATATATTATGTTTAGTACCTTGGACACTGTAGCTTATTCACTTAAATCTCTGATAAATTGTGTGTCTGGTATGCACAGTCTGGTTAGCACAGTTAGTAAGGTGTTGGGTTTGCACTATCAAATTAAGACTGTCATTGGTTTGAATCCCATGTTATCATGTTTTTATTTGACTAGTGTGGTTTGTGGCTCTATAATATGAATGCCTATGTCTTTTAACAACAATAGTCAAGTCTTCCAATGGACTTTTTAGTGAAACCCAATAGATAGCTTTATTTTCTCTTTGTTTACTAAAATATTGAATGCTTATGTCTTATAAATTTAGTAGGAAAGTATTCTAATGACTTGCTTATGACACCCCATAAAATATATTATGTTTACTACCTTGGACACTGTAGCTTATTCACTTAAATCTCTGATAAATTGTGGGTCTGGTATGCACAGTCTGGTTAGCACAGTTAGTAAGGTGTTTGGTTTGCACTATCAAATTAAGACTGTCATTGGTTCGAATCCCATGTTATCATGTTTTTATTTTACTAGTGTGGTTTGTGGCTCTATAATATGAATGCCTATGTCTTTTAACAACAATAGTCAAGTCTTCCAATGGACTTTTTAGTGAAATCCAATAGATAGCTTTATTTTATCTTTGTTTACTCAAATATTGAATGCTTATGTCTTATAAATTTAGTAGGAAAGTATTCTAATGACTTGCTTATGACACCCCATAGAATATATTATGTTTAGTACCTTGGACACTGTAGCTTATTCACTTAAATCTCTGATAAATTGTGTGTCTGGTATGCACAGTCTAGTTAGCACAGTTAGTAAGGTGTTGGGTTTGCACTATCAAATTAAGATTGTCATTGGCTCGAATCCCATGTTATCATGTTTTTATTTTACTAGTGTGGTTTGTGGCTCTATAATATGAATGCCTATGTTTTTTAACAACAATAGTCAAGTCTTCCAATGGACTTTTTAGTGAAACCCAATAGATAGCTTTATTTTATCTTTGTTTACTCAAATATTGAATGCTTATGTCTTATAAATTTAGTAGGAAAGTATTCTAATGACTTGCTTATGACACCCCATAGAATATATTATGTTTAGTACCTTGGACACTGTAGCTTATTCACTTAAATCTCTGATAAATTGTGTGTCTGGTATGCACAGTCTGGTTAGCACAGTTAGTAAGGTGTTGGGTTTGCACTATCAAATTAAGACTGTCATTGGTTTGAATCCCATGTTATCATGTTTTTATTTGACTAGTGTGGTTTGTGGCTCTATAATATGAATGCCTATGTCTTTTAACAACAATAGTCAAGTCTTCCAATGGACTTTTTAGTGAAACCCAATAGATAGCTTTATTTTCTCTTTGTTTACTAAAATATTGAATGCTTATGTCTTATAAATTTAGTAGGAAAGTATTCTAATGACTTGCTTATGACACCCCATAAAATATATTATGTTTACTACCTTGGACACTGTAGCTTATTCACTTAAATCTCTGATAAATTGTGGGTCTGGTATGCACAGTCTGGTTAGCACAGTTAGTAAGGTGTTTGGTTTGCACTATCAAATTAAGACTGTCATTGGTTCGAATCCCATGTTATCATGTTTTTATTTTACTAGTGTGGTTTGTGGCTCTATAATATGAATGCCTATGTCTTTTAACAACAATAGTCAAGTCTTCCAATGGACTTTTTAGTGAAATCCAATAGATAGCTTTATTTTATCTTTGTTTACTCAAATATTGAATGCTTATGTCTTATAAATTTAGTAGGAAAGTATTCTAATGACTTGCTTATGACACCCCATAGAATATATTATGTTTAGTACCTTGGACACTGTAGCTTATTCACTTAAATCTCTGATAAATTGTGTGTCTGGTATGCACAGTCTAGTTAGCACAGTTAGTAAGGTGTTGGGTTTGCACTATCAAATTAAGATTGTCATTGGCTCGAATCCCATGTTATCATGTTTTTATTTTACTAGTGTGGTTTGTGGCTCTATAATATGAATGCCTATGTTTTTTAACAACAATAGTCAAGTCTTCCAATGGACTTTTTAGTGAAACCCAATAGATAGCTTTATTTTCTCTTTGTTTACTCAAATATTGAATGCTTATGTCTTATAAATTTAGTAGGAAAGTATTCTAATGACTTGCTTATGACACCCCATAGAATATATTATGTTTAGTACCTTGGACACTGTAGCTTATTCACTTAAATCTCTGATAAATTGTGTGTCTGGTTAGCACAGTTAGTAAGGTGTTGGGTTTGCACTATCATATTAAGACTGTCATTGGTTCGAATCCCATGTTATCATGTTTTTATTTTACTAGTGTGGTTTGTGGCTCTATAATATGAATGCCTATGTCTTTTAACAACAATAGTCAAGTCTTCCAATGGACTTTTTAGTGAAACCCAATAGATAGCTTTATTTTCTCTTTGTTTACTAAAATATTGAATGCTTATGTCTTGTAAATTTAGTAGGAAAGTATTCTAATGACTTGCTTATGACACCCCATAGAATATATTATGTTTAGTACCTTGGACACTGTAGCTTATTCACTTAAATCTCTGATAAATTGTGTGTCTGGTATGCACAGTCTAGTTAGCACAGTTAGTAAGGTGTTTGGTTTGCACAATCAAATAAAGACTGTCATTGGCTCGATTCCCATGTTATCATGTTTTTATTTTACTAGTGTGGTTTGTGGCTCTATAATATGAATGCCTATGTTTTTTAACAATAGTCAAGTCTTCCAATGGACTTTTTAGTGAAACCCAATAGATAGCTTTATTTTATCTTTGCTTACTCAAATATTGAATGCTTATGTCTTATAAATTTAGTAGGAAAGTATTCTAATGACTTGCTTATGACACCCCATAGAATATATTATGTTTAGTACCTTGGACACTGTAGCTTATTCACTTAAATCTCTGATAAATTGTGTGTCTGGTATGCACAGTCTGGTTAGCACAGTTAGTAAGGTGTTGGGTTTGCACTATCAAATTAAGACTGTCATTGGTTCGAATCCCATGTTATCATGTTTTTATTTGACTAGTGTGGTTTGTGGCTCTATAATATGAATGCCTATGTCTTTTAACAACAATAGTCAAGTCTTCCAATGGACTTTTTAGTGAAACCCAATAGATAACTTTATTTTCTCTTTGTTTACTAAAATATTGAATGCTTATGTCTTATAAATTTAGTAGGAAAGTATTCTAATGACTTGCTTATGACACCCCATAAAATATATTATGTTTACTACCTTGGACACTGTAGCTTATTCACTTAAATCTCTGATAAATTGTGGGCTGGTATGCACAGTCTGGTTAGCACAGTTAGTAAGGTGTTTGGTTTGCACTATCAAATTAAGACTGTCATTGGTTCGAAACCCATGTTATCATGTTTTTATTTTACTAGTGTGGTTTGTGGCTCTATAATATGAATGCCTATGTCTTTTAACAACAATAGTCAAGTCTTCCAATGGACTTTTTAGTGAAATCCAATAGATAGCTTTATTTTATCTTTGTTTACTCAAATATTGAATGCTTATGTCTTATAAATTTAGTAGGAAAGTATTCTAATGACTTGCTTATGACACCCCATAGAATATATTATGTTTAGTACCTTGGACACTGTAGCTTATTCACTTAAATCTCTGATAAATTGTGTGTCTGGTATGCACAGTCTAGTTAGCACAGTTAGTAAGGTGTTGGGTTTGCACTATCAAATTAAGATTGTCATTGGCTCGAATCCCATGTTATCATGTTTTTATTTTACTAATGTGGTTTGTGGCTCTATAATATGAATGCCTATGTTTTTTAACAACAATAGTCAAGTCTTCCAATGGACTTTTTAGTGAAACCCAATAGATAGCTTTATTTTCTCTTTGTTTACTCAAATATTGAATGCTTATGTCTTATAAATTTAGTAGGAAAGTATTCTAATGACTTGCTTATGACACCCCATAGAATATATTATGTTTAGTACCTTGGACACTGTAGCTTATTCACTTAAATCTCTGACAAATTGTGTGTCTGTTATGCACAGTCTAGTTAGCACAGTTAGTAAGGTGTTGGGTTTGCACTATCAAATTAAGACTGTCATTGGCTCGAATCCCATGTTATCATGTTTTTATTTTACTAGTGTGGTTTGTGCCTCTATAATATGAATGCCTATGTTTTTTAACAACAATAGTCAAGTCTTCCAATGGACTTTTTAGTGAAACCCAATAGATAGCTTTATTTTCTCTTTGTTTACTCAAATATTGAATGCTTATGTCTTATAAATTTAGTAGGAAAGTATTCTAATGACTTGCTTATGACACCCCATAGAATATATTATGTTTAGTACCTTGGACACTGTAGCTTATTCACTTAAATCTCTGATAAATTGTGGATCTGGAATGCACAGTCTAGTTAGCACAGTTAGTAAGGTGTTGGGTTTGCACTATCAAATTAAGACTGTCATTGGCTCGAATTCCATGTTATCGTGTTTTTATTTTACTAGTGTGGTTTGTGGCTCTATAATATGAATGCCTATGTTTTTTAACAACAATAGTCAAGTCTTCCAATGGACTTTTTAGTGAAACCCAATAGATAGCTTTATTTTCTCTTTGTTTACTCAAATATTGAATGCTTATGTCTTATAAATTTAGTAGGAAAGTATTCTAATGACTTGCTTATGACACCCCATAGAATATATTATGTTTAGTACCTTGGACACTGTAGCTTATTCACTTAAATCTCTGATACATTGTGTATCTGGTATGCACAGTCTGGTTAGCACAGTTAGTAAAGTATTGGGTTTGCACTGTCAAATTAAGACTGTCATTGGTTCGAATCCCATGTTATCATGTTTTTATTTTACTAGTGTGGTTTGTGGCTCTATAATATGAATGCCTATGTCTTTTAACAACAATAGTCAAGTCTTCCAATGGACTTTTTAGTGAAATCCAATAGATAGCTTTATTTTATCTTTGTTTACTCAAATATTGAATGCTTATGTCTTATAAATTTAGTAGGAAAGTATTCTAATGACTTGCTTATGACACCCCATAGAATGTATTATGTTTAGTACCTTGGACACTGTAGCTTATTCACTTAAATCTCTGATAAATTGTGTGTCTGGTATGCACAGTCTAGTTAGCACAGTTAGTAAGGTGTTGGGTTTGCACTATCAAATTAAGATTGTCATTGGCTCGAATCCCATGTTATCGTGTTTTTATTTTACTAGTGTGGTTTGTGGCTCTATAATATGAATGCCTATGTTTTTTAACAACAATAGTCAAGTCTTCCAATGGACTTTTTAGTGAAACCCAATAGATAGCTTTATTTTCTCTTTGTTTACTCAAATATTGAATGCTTATGTCTTATAAATTTAGTAGGAAAGTATTCTAATGACTTGCTTATGACACCCCATAGAATATATTATGTTTAGTACCTTGGACACTGTAGCTTATTCACTTAAATCTCTGATAAATTGTGTGTCTGGTTAGCACAGTTAGTAAGGTGTTGGGTTTGCACTATCATATTAAGACTGTCATTGGTTCGAATCCCATGTTATCATGTTTTTATTTTACTAGTGTGGTTTGTGGCTCTATAATATGAATGCCTATGTCTTTTAACAACAATAGTCAAGTCTTCCAATGGACTTTTTAGTGAAACCCAATAGATAGCTTTATTTTCTCTTTGTTTACTAAAATATTGAATGCTTATGTCTTGTAAATTTAGTAGGAAAGTATTCTAATGACTTGCTTATGACACCCCATAGAATATATTATGTTTAGTACCTTGGACACTGTAGCTTATTCACTTAAATCTCTGATAAATTGTGTGTCTGGTATGCACAGTCTAGTTAGCACAGTTAGTAAGGTGTTTGGTTTGCACAATCAAATAAAGACTGTCATTGGCTCGATTCCCATGTTATCATGTTTTTATTTTACTAGTGTGGTTTGTGGCTCTATAATATGAATGCCTATGTTTTTTAACAATAGTCAAGTCTTCCAATGGACTTTTTAGTGAAACCCAATAGATAGCTTTATTTTATCTTTGTTTACTCAAATATTGAATGCTTATGTCTTATAAATTTAGTAGGAAAGTATTCTAATGACTTGCTTATGACACCCCATAGAATATATTATGTTTAGTACCTTGGACACTGTAGCTTATTCACTTAAATCTCTGATAAATTGTGTGTCTGGTATGCACAGTCTGGTTAGCACAGTTAGTAAGGTGTTGGGTTTGCACTATCAAATTAAGACTGTCATTGGTTTGAATCCCATGTTATCATGTTTTTATTTGACTAGTGTGGTTTGTGGCTCTATAATATGAATGCCTATGTCTTTTAACAACAATAGTCAAGTCTTCCAATGGACTTTTTAGTGAAACCCAATAGATAGCTTTATTTTCTCTTTGTTTACTCAAATATTGAATGCTTATGTCTTATAAATTTAGTAGGAAAGTATTCTAATGACTTGCTTATGACACCCCATAAAATATATTATGTTTACTACCTTGGACACTGTAGCTTATTCACTTAAATCTCTGATAAATTGTGGGTCTGGTATGCACAGTCTGGTTAGCACAGTTAGTAAGGTGTTTGGTTTGCACTATCAAATTAAGACTGTCATTGGTTCGAATCCCATGTTATCATGTTTTTATTTTACTAGTGTGGTTTGTGGCTCTATAATATGAATGCCTATGTCTTTTAACAACAATAGTCAAGTCTTCCAATGGACTTTTTAGTGAAATCCAATAGATAGCTTTATTTTATCTTTGTTTACTCAAATATTGAATGCTTATGTCTTATGAATTTAGTAGGAAAGTATTCTAATGACTTGCTTATGACACCCCATAGAATATATTATGTTTAGTACCTTGGACACTGTAGCTTATTCACTTAAATCTCTGATAAATTGTGGATCTGGAATGCACAGTCTAGTTAGCACAGTTAGTAAGGTGTTGGGTTTGCACTATCAAATTAAGACTGTCATTGGCTCGAATTCCATGTTATCGTGTTTTTATTTTACTAGTGTGGTTTGTGGCTCTATAATATGAATGCCTATGTTTTTTAACAACAATAGTCAAGTCTTCCAATGGACTTTTTAGTGAAACCCAATAGATAGCTTTATTTTCTCTTTGTTTACTCAAATATTGAATGCTTATGTCTTATAAATTTAGTAGGAAAGTATTCTAATGACTTGCTTATGACACCCCATAGAATATATTATGTTTAGTACCTTGGACACTGTAGCTTATTCACTTAAATCTCTGATACATTGTGTATCTGGTATGCACAGTCTGGTTAGCACAGTTAGTAAAGTATTGGGTTTGCACTGTCAAATTAAGACTGTCATTGGTTCGAATCCCATGTTATCATGTTTTTATTTTACTAGTGTGGTTTGTGGCTCTATAATATGAATGCCTATGTCTTTTAACAACAATAGTCAAGTCTTCCAATGGACTTTTTAGTGAAATCCAATAGATAGCTTTATTTTATCTTTGTTTACTAAAATATTGAATGCTTATGTCTTATAAATTTAGTAGGAAAGTATTCTAATGACTTGCTTATGACACCCCATAGAATATATTATGTTCAGTACCTTGGACACTGTAGCTTATTCACTTAAATCTCTGATAAATTGTGTGTCTGGTATGCACAGTCTAGTTAGCACAGTTAGTAAGGTGTTGGGTTTGCACTATCAAATTAAGACTGTCTTTGGCTAGAATCCCATGTTATCATGTTTTTATTTTACTAGTGTGGTTTGTGGCTCTATAATATGAATGCCTATGTCTTTTAATAACAATAGTCAAGTCTTTCAATTTACTTTTTAGTGAAATCCAATAGATAGCTTTATTTTATCTTTGTTTACTCAAATATTGAATGCTTATGTCTTATAAATTTAGCAGGAAAGTATTCTAATAACTTGCTTATGACACCCCATAGAATATATTATGTTTAGTACCTTGGACACTGTAGCTTATTCACTTAAATCTCTGATAAATTGTGTATCTGGTATGCACAGTCTGGTTAGCACAGTTAGTAAGGTGTTGGGTTTGCACTCTCAAATTAAGACTGTCATTGGTTCGAATCCTATGTTATCATGTTTTTATTTTACTATTGTGCTTTGTGGCTCTATAATATGAATGCCTATGTCTTTTAACAACAATAGTCAAGTCTTCCAATGGACTTTTTAGTGAAACCCAATAGATAGCTTTATTTTCTCTTTGTTTACTCAAATATTGAATGCTTATGTCTTATAAATTTAGTAGGAAAGTATTCTAATGACTTGCTTATGACACCCCATAGAATATATTATGTTTAGTACCTTGGACACTGTAGCTTATTCACTTAAATCTCTGATAAATTGTGTGTCTGGTATGCACAGTCTGTTTAGCACAGTTAGTAAGGTGTTGGGTTTGCACTATCAAATTAAGACTGTCATTGGTTCAAATCCCATGTTATCATGTTTTTATTTTACTAGTGTGGTTTGTGGCTCTATAATATGAATGCCTATGTCTTTTAACAACAATAGTCAAGTCTTCCAATGGACTTTTTAGTGAAACCCAATAGATAGCTTTATTTTCTCTTTGTTTACTAAAATATTGAATGCTTATGTCTTGTAAATTTAGTAGGAAAGTATTCGAATGACTTGCTTATGACACCCTATAGAATATATTATGTTTAGTACCTTGGACACTGTAGCTTATTCACTTAAATCTCTGATAAATTGTGTGTCTGGTATGCGCAGTCTAGTTAGCACAGTTAGTAAGGTGTTTGGTTTGCACTATCAAATTAAGACTGTCATTGGCTCGAATCCCATGTTATCATGTTTTTATTTTACTAGTGTGGTTTGTGGCTCTATAATATGAATGCCTATGTTTTTTAACAACAATAGTCAAGTCTTCTAATGGACTTTTTAGTGAAACCCAATAGATAGCTTTATTTTCTCTTTGTTTACTCAAATATTGAATGCTTATGTCTTATAAATTTAGTAGGAACGTGTTCTAATGACTTGCTTATGACACCCCATAGAATATATTATGTTTAGTACCTTGGACACTGTAGCTTATTCACTTAAATCTCTGATAAATTGTGTATCTGGTATGCACAGTCTGGTTAGCACAGTTAGTAAGGTGTTGGCTTTGCACTATCAAATTAAGACTGTCATTGGCTCGAATCCCATGTTATCATGTTTTTATTTTACTAGTGTGGTTTGTGGCTCTATAATATGAATGCCTATGTTTTTTAACAACAATAGTCAAGTCTTTCAATGGACTTTTTAGTGAAACCCAATAGATAGCTTTATTTTCTCTTTGTTTACTCAAATATTGAATGCTTATGTCTTATAAATTTAGTAGGAAAGTGTTCTAATGACTTGCTTATGACACCCCATAGAATATATTATGTTTAGTACCTTGGACACTGTAGCTTATTCACTTAAATCTCTGATAAATTGTGTGTCTGGTATGCACAGTCTAGTAAGCACAGTTAGTAAGGTGTTGGGTTTGCACTATCAAATTAAGACTGTCTTTGGCTCGAATCCCATGTTATCATGTTTTTATTTTACTAGTGTGGTTTGTGGCTCTATAATATGAATGCCTATGTCTTTTAACAACAATAGTCAAGTCTTCCAATGGACTTTTTAGTGAAACCCAATAGATAGCTTTATTTTCTCCTTGTTTACTCAAATATTGAATGCTTATGTCTTATAAATTTAGTAGGAAAGTATTCTAATGACTTGCTTATGACACCCCATAGAATATATTATGTTTAGTACCTTGGAAACTGTAGCTTATTCACTTAAATCTCTGATAAATTGTGTGTCTGGTATGCACAGTCTGGTTAGCACAGTTAGTAAGGTGTTGGGTTTGCACTATCAAATTAAGACTGTCATTGGTTCGAATCCCATGTTATCATGTTTTTATTTGACTAGTGTGGTTTGTGGCTCTATAATATGAATGCCTATGTTTTTTAACAACAATAGTCAAGTCTTCCAATGGACTTTTTAGTGAAACCCAATAGATAGCTTTATTTTCTCTTTGTTTACTCAAATATTGAATGCTTATGTCTTATAAATTTAGTAGGAAAGTATTCTAATGACTTGCTTATGACACCCCATAGAATATATTATGTTCAGTACCTTGGACACTGTAGCTTATTCACTTAAATCTCTGATAAATTGTGTGTCTGGTATGCACAGTCTAGTTAGCACAGTTAGTAAGGTGTTGGGTTTGCACTATCAAATTAAGACTGTCTTTGGCTCGAATCCCATGTTATCATGTTTTTATTTTACTAGTGTGGTTTGTGGCTCTATAATATGAATGCCTATGTCTTTTAATAACAATAGTCAAGTCTTTCAATTTACTTTTTAGTGAAATCCAATAGATAGCTTTATTTTATCTTTGTTTACTCAAATATTGAATGCTTATGTCTTATAAATTTAGCAGGAAAGTATTCTAATAACTTGCTTATGACACCCCATAGAATATATTATGTTTAGTACCTTGGACACTGTAGCTTATTCACTTAAATCTCTGATAAATTGTGTATCTGGTATGCACAGTCTGGTTAGCACAGTTAGTAAGGTGTTGGGTTTGCACTCTCAAATTAAGACTGTCATTGGTTCGAATCCCATGTTATCATGTTTTTATTTTACTATTGTGCTTTGTGGCTCTATAATATGAATGCCTATGTCTTTTAACAACAATAGTCAAGTCTTCCAATGGACTTTTTAGTGAAACCCAATAGATAGCTTTATTTTCTCTTTGTTTACTCAAATATTGAATGCTTATGTCTTATAAATTTAGTAGGAAAGTATTCTAATGACTTGCTTATGACACCCCATAGAATATATTATGTTTAGTACCTTGGACACTGTAGCTTATTCACTTAAATCTCTGATAAATTGTGTGTCTGGTATGCACAGTCTGTTTAGCACAGTTAGTAAGGTGTTGGGTTTGCACTATCAAATTAAGACTGTCATTGGTTCAAATCCCATGTTATCATGTTTTTATTTTACTAGTGTGGTTTGTGGCTCTATAATATGAATGCCTATGTCTTTTAACAACAATAGTCAAGTCTTCCAATGGACTTTTTAGTGAAACCCAATAGATAGCTTTATTTTCTCTTTGTTTACTAAAATATTGAATGCTTATGTCTTGTAAATTTAGTAGGAAAGTATTCGAATGACTTGCTTATGACACCCTATAGAATATATTATGTTTAGTACCTTGGACACTGTAGCTTATTCACTTAAATCTCTGATAAATTGTGTGTCTGGTATGCGCAGTCTAGTTAGCACAGTTAGTAAGGTGTTTGGTTTGCACTATCAAATTAAGACTGTCATTGGCTCGAATCCCATGTTATCATGTTTTTATTTTACTAGTGTGGTTTGTGGCTCTATAATATGAATGCCTATGTTTTTTAACAACAATAGTCAAGTCTTCTAATGGACTTTTTAGTGAAACCCAATAGATAGCTTTATTTTCTCTTTGTTTACTCAAATATTGAATGCTTATGTCTTATAAATTTAGTAGGAACGTGTTCTAATGACTTGCTTATGACACCCCATAGAATATATTATGTTTAGTACCTTGGACACTGTAGCTTATTCACTTAAATCTCTGATAAATTGTGTATCTGGTATGCACAGTCTGGTTAGCACAGTTAGTAAGGTGTTGGCTTTGCACTATCAAATTAAGACTGTCATTGGCTCGAATCCCATGTTATCATGTTTTTATTTTACTAGTGTGGTTTGTGGCTCTATAATATGAATGCCTATGTTTTTTAACAACAATAGTCAAGTCTTTCAATGGACTTTTTAGTGAAACCCAATAGATAGCTTTATTTTCTCTTTGTTTACTCAAATATTGAATGCTTATGTCTTATAAATTTAGTAGGAAAGTGTTCTAATGACTTGCTTATGACACCCCATAGAATATATTATGTTTAGTACCTTGGACACTGTAGCTTATTCACTTAAATCTCTGATAAATTGTGTGTCTGGTATGCACAGTCTAGTAAGCACAGTTAGTAAGGTGTTGGGTTTGCACTATCAAATTAAGACTGTCTTTGGCTCGAATCCCATGTTATCATGTTTTTATTTTACTAGTGTGGTTTGTGGCTCTATAATATGAATGCCTATGTCTTTTAACAACAATAGTCAAGTCTTCCAATGGACTTTTTAGTGAAACCCAATAGATAGCTTTATTTTCTCCTTGTTTACTCAAATATTGAATGCTTATGTCTTATAAATTTAGTAGGAAAGTATTCTAATGACTTGCTTATGACACCCCATAGAATATATTATGTTTAGTACCTTGGAAACTGTAGCTTATTCACTTAAATCTCTGATAAATTGTGTGTCTGGTATGCACAGTCTGGTTAGCACAGTTAGTAAGGTGTTGGGTTTGCACTATCAAATTAAGACTGTCATTGGTTCGAATCCCATGTTATCATGTTTTTATTTGACTAGTGTGGTTTGTGGCTCTATAATATGAATGCCTATGTTTTTTAACAACAATAGTCAAGTCTTCCAATGGACTTTTTAGTGAAACCCAATAGATAGCTTTATTTTCTCTTTGTTTACTCAAATATTGAATGCTTATGTCTTATAAATTTAGTAGGAAAGTATTCTAATGACTTGCTTATGACACCCCATAGAATATATTATGTTCAGTACCTTGGACACTGTAGCTTATTCACTTAAATCTCTGATAAATTGTGTGTCTGGTATGCACAGTCTAGTTAGCACAGTTAGTAAGGTGTTGGGTTTGCACTATCAAATTAAGACTGTCTTTGGCTCGAATCCCATGTTATCATGTTTTTATTTTACTAGTGTGGTTTGTGGCTCTATAATATGAATGCCTATGTCTTTTAATAACAATAGTCAAGTCTTTCAATTTACTTTTTAGTGAAATCCAATAGATAGCTTTATTTTATCTTTGTTTACTCAAATATTGAATGCTTATGTCTTATAAATTTAGCAGGAAAGTATTCTAATAACTTGCTTATGACACCCCATAGAATATATTATGTTTAGTACCTTGGACACTGTAGCTTATTCACTTAAATCTCTGATAAATTGTGTATCTGGTATGCACAGTCTGGTTAGCACAGTTAGTAAGGTGTTGGGTTTGCACTCTCAAATTAAGACTGTCATTGGTTCGAATCCCATGTTATCATGTTTTTATTTTACTATTGTGCTTTGTGGCTCTATAATATGAATGCCTATGTCTTTTAACAACAATAGTCAAGTCTTCCAATGGACTTTTTAGTGAAACCCAATAGATAGCTTTATTTTCTCTTTGTTTACTCAAATATTGAATGCTTATGTCTTATAAATTTAGTAGGAAAGTATTCTAATGACTTGCTTATGACACCCCATAGAATATATTATGTTTAGTACCTTGGACACTGTAGCTTATTCACTTAAATCTCTGATAAATTGTGTGTCTGGTATGCACAGTCTGTTTAGCACAGTTAGTAAGGTGTTGGGTTTGCACTATCAAATTAAGACTGTCATTGGTTCAAATCCCATGTTATCATGTTTTTATTTTACTAGTGTGGTTTGTGGCTCTATAATATGAATGCCTATGTCTTTTAACAACAATAGTCAAGTCTTCCAATGGACTTTTTAGTGAAACCCAATAGATAGCTTTATTTTCTCTTTGTTTACTAAAATATTGAATGCTTATGTCTTGTAAATTTAGTAGGAAAGTATTCGAATGACTTGCTTATGACACCCCATAGAATATATTATGTTTAGTACCTTGGACACTGTAGCTTATTCACTTAAATCTCTGATAAATTGTGTGTCTGGTATGCGCAGTCTAGTTAGCACAGTTAGTAAGGTGTTTGGTTTGCACTATCAAATTAAGACTGTCATTGGCTCGAATCCCATGTTATCATGTTTTTATTTTACTAGTGTGGTTTGTGGCTCTATAATATGAATGCCTATGTTTTTTAACAACAATAGTCAAGTCTTCTAATGGACTTTTTAGTGAAACCCAATAGATAGCTTTATTTTCTCTTTGTTTACTCAAATATTGAATGCTTATGTCTTATAAATTTAGTAGGAACGTGTTCTAATGACTTGCTTATGACACCCCATAGAATATATTATGTTTAGTACCTTGGACACTGTAGCTTATTCACTTAAATCTCTGATAAATTGTGTATCTGGTATGCACAGTCTGGTTAGCACAGTTAGTAAGGTGTTGGCTTTGCACTATCAAATTAAGACTGTCATTGGCTCGAATCCCATGTTATCATGTTTTTATTTTACTAGTGTGGTTTGTGGCTCTATAATATGAATGCCTATGTTTTTTAACAACAATAGTCAAGTCTTTCAATGGACTTTTTAGTGAAACCCAATAGATAGCTTTATTTTCTCTTTGTTTACTAAAATATTGAATGCTTATGTCTTATAAATTTAGTAGGAAAGTATTCTAATGACTTGCTTATGACACCCCATAAAATATATTATGTTTACTACCTTGGACACTGTAGCTTATTCACTTAAATCTCTGATAAATTGTGGGTTTGGTATGCACAGTCTGGTTAGCACAGTTAGTAAGGTGTTTGGTTTGCACTATCAAATTAAGACTGTCATTGGTTCGAATCCCATGTTATCATGTTTTTATTTTACTAGTGTGGTTTGTGGCTCTATAATATGAATGCCTATGTCTTTTAACAACAATAGTCAAGTCTTCCAATGGACTTTTTAGTGAAATCCAATAGATAGCTTTATTTTATCTTTGTTTACTCAAATATTGAATGCTTATGTCTTATAAATTTAGTAGGAAAGTATTCTAATGACTTGCTTATGACACCCCATAGAATATATTATGTTTAGTACCTTGGACACTGTAGCTTATTCACTTAAATCTCTGATAAATTGTGTGTCTGGTATGCACAGTCTAGTTAGCACAGTTAGTAAGGTGTTGGGTTTGCACTATCAAATTAAGACTGTCATTGGCTCAAATCCCATGTTATCATGTTTTTATTTTACTAGTGTGGTTTGTGGCTCTATAATATGAATGCCTATGTTTTTTAACAACAATAGTCAAGTCTTCCAATGGACTTTTTAGTGAAACCCAATAGATAGCTTTATTTTCTCTTTGTTTACTCAAATATTGAATGCTTATGTCTTATAAATTTAGTAGGAAAGTATTCTAATGACTTGCTTATGACACCCCATAGAATATATTATGTTTAGTACCTTGGACACTGTAGCCTATTCACTTAAATCTCTGATAAATTGTGTATCTGGTATGCACAGTCTGGTTAGCACAGTTAGTAAGGTGTTGGTTTTGCACTATCAAATTAAGACTGTCATTGGTTCGAATCCCATGTTATCATGTTTTTATTTTACTAGTGTGGTTTGTGGCTCTATAATATGAATGCCTATGTTTTTTAACAACAATAGTCAAGTCTTCCAATGGACTTTTTAGTGAAACCCAATAGATAGCTTTATTTTCTCTTTGTTTACTCAAATATTGAATGCTTATGTCTTATAAATTTAGTAGGAAAGTATTCTAATGACTTGCTTATGACACCCCATAGAATATATTATGTTTAGTACCTTGGACACTGTAGCTTATTCACTTAAATCTCTGATAAATTGTGTGTCTGGTATGCACAGTCTAGTTAGCACAGTTAGTAAGGTGTTGGGTTTGCACTATCAAATTAAGACTGTCATTGGCTTGAATCCCATGTTGTCATGTTTTTATTTTACTAGTGTGGTTTGTGGCTCTATAATATGAATGCCTATGTTTTTTAACAACAATAGTCAAGTCTTCCAATGGACTTTTTAGTGAAACCCAATAGATAGCTTTATTTTCTCTTTGTTTACTCAAATATTGAATGCTTATGTCTTATAAATTTAGTAGGAAAGTATTCTAATGACTTGCTTATGACACCCCATAGAATATATTATGTTTAGTACCTTGGACACTGTAGCTTATTCACTTAAATCTCTGATAAATTGTGTGTCTGGTTAGCACAGTTAGTAAGGTGTTGGGTTTGCACTATCATATTAAGACTGTCATTGGTTCGAATCCCATGTTATCATGTTTTTATTTTACTAGTGTGGTTTGTGGCTCTATAATATGAATGCCTATGTCTTTTAACAACAATAGTCAAGTCTTCTAATGGATTTTTTAGTGAAACCCAATAGATAGCTTTATTTTCTCTTTGTTTACTAAAATATTGAATGCTTATGTCTTATAAATTTAGTAGGAAAGTATTCTAATGACTTGCTTATGACACCCCATAGAATATATTATGTTTAGTACCTTTGACACTGTAGCTTATTCACTTAAATCTCTGATAAATTGTGTGTCTGGTTAGCACAGTTAGTAAGGTGTTGGGTTTGCACTATCATATTAAGACTGTCATTGGTTCGAATCCCATGTTATCATGTTTTTATTTTACTAGTGTGGTTTGTGGCTCTATAATATGAATGCCTATGTCTTTTAACAACAATAGTCAAGTCTTCCAATGGACTTTTTAGTGAAACCCAATAGATAGCTTTATTTTCTCTTTGTTTACTAAAATATTGAATGCTTATGTCTTGTAAATTTAGTAGGAAAGTATTCTAATGACTTGCTTATGACACCCCATAGAATATATTATGTTTAGTACCTTGGACACTGTAGCTTATTCACTTAAATCTCTGATAAATTGTGTGTCTGGTATGCACAGTCTAGTTAGCACAGTTAGTAAGGTGTTTGGTTTGCACAATCAAATAAAGACTGTCATTGGCTCGATTCCCATGTTATCATGTTTTTATTTTACTAGTGTGGTTTGTGGCTCTATAATATGAATGCCTATGTTTTTTAACAATAGTCAAGTCTTCCAATGGACTTTTTAGTGAAACCCAATAGATAGCTTTATTTTATCTTTGTTTACTCAAATATTGAATGCTTATGTCTTATAAATTTAGTAGGAAAGTATTCTAATGACTTGCTTATGACACCCCATAGAATATATTATGTTTAGTACCTTGGACACTGTAGCTTATTCACTTAAATCTCTGATAAATTGTGTGTCTGGTATGCACAGTCTGGTTAGCACAGTTAGTAAGGTGTTGGGTTTGCACTATCAAATTAAGACTGTCATTGGTTCGAATCCCATGTTATCATGTTTTTATTTGACTAGTGTGGTTTGTGGCTCTATAATATGAATGCCTATGTCTTTTAACAACAATAGTCAAGTCTTCCAATGGACTTTTTAGTGAAACCCAATAGATAACTTTATTTTCTCTTTGTTTACTAAAATATTGAATGCTTATGTCTTATAAATTTAGTAGGAAAGTATTCTAATGACTTGCTTATGACACCCCATAAAATATATTATGTTTACTACCTTGGACACTGTAGCTTATTCACTTAAATCTCTGATAAATTGTGGGCTGGTATGCACAGTCTGGTTAGCACAGTTAGTAAGGTGTTTGGTTTGCACTATCAAATTAAGACTGTCATTGGTTCGAATCCCATGTTATCATGTTTTTATTTTACTAGTGTGGTTTGTGGCTCTATAATATGAATGCCTATGTCTTTTAACAACAATAGTCAAGTCTTCCAATGGACTTTTTAGTGAAATCCAATAGATAGCTTTATTTTATCTTTGTTTACTCAAATATTGAATGCTTATGTCTTATAAATTTAGTAGGAAAGTATTCTAATGACTTGCTTATGACACCCCATAGAATATATTATGTTTAGTACCTTGGACACTGTAGCTTATTCACTTAAATCTCTGATAAATTGTGGATCTGGAATGCACAGTCTAGTTAGCACAGTTAGTAAGGTGTTGGGTTTGCACTATCAAATTAAGACTGTCATTGGCTCGAATTCCATGTTATCGTGTGTTTATTTTACTAGTGTGGTTTGTGGCTCTATAATATGAATGCCTATGTTTTTTAACAACAATAGTCAAGTCTTCCAATGGACTTTTTAGTGAAACCCAATAGATAGCTTTATTTTCTCTTTGTTTACTCAAATATTGAATGCTTATGTCTTATAAATTTAGTAGGAAAGTATTCTAATGACTTGCTTATGACACCCCATAGAATATATTATGTTTAGTACCTTGGACACTGTAGCTTATTCACTTAAATCTCTGATACATTGTGTATCTGGTATGCACAGTCTGGTTAGCACAGTTAGTAAGGTGTTGGGTTTGCACTATCAAATTAAGACTGTCATTGGTTTGAATCCCATGTTATCATGTTTTTATTTGACTAGTGTGGTTTGTGGCTCTATAATATGAATGCCTATGTCTTTTAACAACAATAGTCAAGTCTTCCAATGGACTTTTTAGTGAAACCCAATAGATAGCTTTATTTTCTCTTTGTTTACTAAAATATTGAATGCTTATGTCTTATAAATTTAGTAGGAAAGTATTCTAATGACTTGCTTATGACACCCCATAAAATATATTATGTTTACTACCTTGGACACTGTAGCTTATTCACTTAAATCTCTGATAAATTGTGGGTCTGGTATGCACAGTCTGGTTAGCACAGTTAGTAAGGTGTTTGGTTTGCACTATCAAATTAAGACTGTCATTGGTTCGAATCCCATGTTATCATGTTTTTATTTTACTAGTGTGGTTTGTGGCTCTATAATATGAATGCCTATGTCTTTTAACAACAATAGTCAAGTCTTCCAATGGACTTTTTAGTGAAATCCAATAGATAGCTTTATTTTATCTTTGTTTACTCAAATATTGAATGCTTATGTCTTATAAATTTAGTAGGAAAGTATTCTAATGACTTGCTTATGACACCCCATAGAATATATTATGTTTAGTACCTTGGACACTGTAGCTTATTCACTTAAATCTCTGATAAATTGTGTGTCTGGTATGCACAGTCTAGTTAGCACAGTTAGTAAGGTGTTGGGTTTGCACTATCAAATTAAGATTGTCATTGGCTCGAATCCCATGTTATCATGTTTTTATTTTACTAGTGTGGTTTGTGGCTCTATAATATGAATGCCTATGTTTTTTAACAACAATAGTCAAGTCTTCCAATGGACTTTTTAGTGAAACCCAATAGATAGCTTTATTTTCTCTTTGTTTACTCAAATATTGAATGCTTATGTCTTATAAATTTAGTAGGAAAGTATTCTAATGACTTGCTTATGACACCCCATAGAATATATTATGTTTAGTACCTTGGACACTGTAGCTTATTCACTTAAATCTCTGATAAATTGTGTGTCTGGTTAGCACAGTTAGTAAGGTGTTGGGTTTGCACTATCATATTAAGACTGTCATTGGTTCGAATCCCATGTTATCATGTTTTTATTTTACTAGTGTGGTTTGTGGCTCTATAATATGAATGCCTATGTCTTTTAACAACAATAGTCAAGTCTTCCAATGGACTTTTTAGTGAAACCCAATAGATAGCTTTATTTTCTCTTTGTTTACTAAAATATTGAATGCTTATGTCTTGTAAATTTAGTAGGAAAGTATTCTAATGACTTGCTTATGACACCCCATAGAATATATTATGTTTAGTACCTTGGACACTGTAGCTTATTCACTTAAATCTCTGATAAATTGTGTGCCTGGTATGCACAGTCTAGTTAGCACAGTTAGTAAGGTGTTTGGTTTGCACAATCAAATAAAGACTGTCATTGGCTCGATTCCCATGTTATCATGTTTTTATTTTACTAGTGTGGTTTGTGGCTCTATAATATGAATGCCTATGTTTTTTAACAATAGTCAAGTCTTCCAATGGACTTTTTAGTGAAACCCAATAGATAGCTTTATTTTATCTTTGTTTACTCAAATATTGAATGCTTATGTCTTATAAATTTAGTAGGAAAGTATTCTAATGACTTGCTTATGACACCCCATAGAATATATTATGTTTAGTACCTTGGACACTGTAGCTTATTCACTTAAATCTCTGATAAATTGTGTGTCTGGTATGCACAGTCTAGTTAGCACAGTTAGTAAGGTGTTTGGTTTGCACAATCAAATAAAGACTGTCATTGGCTCGATTCCCATGTTATCATGTTTTTATTTTACTAGTGTGGTTTGTGGCTCTATAATATGAATGCCTATGTTTTTTAACAATAGTCAAGTCTTCCAATGGACTTTTTAGTGAAACCCAATAGATAGCTTTATTTTATCTTTGTTTACTCAAATATTGAATGCTTATGTCTTATAAATTTAGTAGGAAAGTATTCTAATGACTTGCTTATGACACCCCATAGAATATATTATGTTTAGTACCTTGGACACTGTAGCTTATTCACTTAAATCTCTGATAAATTGTGTGTCTGGTATGCACAGTCTGGTTAGCACAGTTAGTAAGGTGTTGGGTTTGCACTATCAAATTAAGACTGTCATTGGTTTGAATCCCATGTTATCATGTTTTTATTTGACTAGTGTGGTTTGTGGCTCTATAATATGAATGCCTATGTCTTTTAACAACAATAGTCAAGTCTTCCAATGGACTTTTTAGTGAAACCCAATAGATAGCTTTATTTTCTCTTTGTTTACTAAAATATTGAATGCTTATGTCTTATAAATTTAGTAGGAAAGTATTCTAATGACTTGCTTATGACACCCCATAAAATATATTATGTTTACTACCTTGGACACTGTAGCTTATTCACTTAAATCTCTGATAAATTGTGGGTCTGGTATGCACAGTCTGGTTAGCACAGTTAGTAAGGTGTTTGGTTTGCACTATCAAATTAAGACTGTCATTGGTTCGAATCCCATGTTATCATGTTTTTATTTTACTAGTGTGGTTTGTGGCTCTATAATATGAATGCCTATGTCTTTTAACAACAATAGTCAAGTCTTCCAATGGACTTTTTAGTGAAATCCAATAGATAGCTTTATTTTATCTTTGTTTACTCAAATATTGAATGCTTATGTCTTATAAATTTAGTAGGAAAGTATTCTAATGACTTGCTTATGACACCCCATAGAATATATTATGTTTAGTACCTTGGACACTGTAGCTTATTCACTTAAATCTCTGATAAATTGTGTGTCTGGTATGCACAGTCTAGTTAGCACAGTTAGTAAGGTGTTGGGTTTGCACTATCAAATTAAGATTGTCATTGGCTCGAATCCCATGTTATCATGTTTTTATTTTACTAGTGTGGTTTGTGGCTCTATAATATGAATGCCTATGTTTTTTAACAACAATAGTCAAGTCTTCCAATGGACTTTTTAGTGAAACCCAATAGATAGCTTTATTTTCTCTTTGTTTACTCAAATATTGAATGCTTATGTCTTATAAATTTAGTAGGAAAGTATTCTAATGACTTGCTTATGACACCCCATAGAATATATTATGTTTAGTACCTTGGACACTGTAGCTTATTCACTTAAATCTCTGATAAATTGTGTGTCTGGTTAGCACAGTTAGTAAGGTGTTGGGTTTGCACTATCATATTAAGACTGTCATTGGTTCGAATCCCATGTTATCATGTTTTTATTTTACTAGTGTGGTTTGTGGCTCTATAATATGAATGCCTATGTCTTTTAACAACAATAGTCAAGTCTTCCAATGGACTTTTTAGTGAAACCCAATAGATAGCTTTATTTTCTCTTTGTTTACTAAAATATTGAATGCTTATGTCTTGTAAATTTAGTAGGAAAGTATTCTAATGACTTGCTTATGACACCCCATAGAATATATTATGTTTAGTACCTTGGACACTGTAGCTTATTCACTTAAATCTCTGATAAATTGTGTGTCTGGTATGCACAGTCTAGTTAGCACAGTTAGTAAGGTGTTTGGTTTGCACAATCAAATAAAGACTGTCATTGGCTCGATTCCCATGTTATCATGTTTTTATTTTACTAGTGTGGTTTGTGGCTCTATAATATGAATGCCTATGTTTTTTAACAATAGTCAAGTCTTCCAATGGACTTTTTAGTGAAACCCAATAGATAGCTTTATTTTATCTTTGTTTACTCAAATATTGAATGCTTATGTCTTATAAATTTAGTAGGAAAGTATTCTAATGACTTGCTTATGACACCCCATAGAATATATTATGTTTAGTACCTTGGACACTGTAGCTTATTCACTTAAATCTCTGATAAATTGTGTGTCTGGTATGCACAGTCTGGTTAGCACAGTTAGTAAGGTGTTGGGTTTGCACTATCAAATTAAGACTGTCATTGGTTCGAATCCCATGTTATCATGTTTTTATTTGACTAGTGTGGTTTGTGGCTCTATAATATGAATGCCTATGTCTTTTAACAACAATAGTCAAGTCTTCCAATGGACTTTTTAGTGAAACCCAATAGATAACTTTATTTTCTCTTTGTTTACTAAAATATTGAATGCTTATGTCTTATAAATTTAGTAGGAAAGTATTCTAATGACTTGCTTATGACACCCCATAAAATATATTATGTTTACTACCTTGGACACTGTAGCTTATTCACTTAAATCTCTGATAAATTGTGGGCTGGTATGCACAGTCTGGTTAGCACAGTTAGTAAGGTGTTTGGTTTGCACTATCAAATTAAGACTGTCATTGGTTCGAAACCCATGTTATCATGTTTTTATTTTACTAGTGTGGTTTGTGGCTCTATAATATGAATGCCTATGTCTTTTAACAACAATAGTCAAGTCTTCCAATGGACTTTTTAGTGAAATCCAATAGATAGCTTTATTTTATCTTTGTTTACTCAAATATTGAATGCTTATGTCTTATAAATTTAGTAGGAAAGTATTCTAATGACTTGCTTATGACACCCCATAGAATATATTATGTTTAGTACCTTGGACACTGTAGCTTATTCACTTAAATCTCTGATAAATTGTGTGTCTGGTATGCACAGTCTAGTTAGCACAGTTAGTAAGGTGTTGGGTTTGCACTATCAAATTAAGATTGTCATTGGCTCGAATCCCATGTTATCATGTTTTTATTTTACTAATGTGGTTTGTGGCTCTATAATATGAATGCCTATGTTTTTTAACAACAATAGTCAAGTCTTCCAATGGACTTTTTAGTGAAACCCAATAGATAGCTTTATTTTCTCTTTGTTTACTCAAATATTGAATGCTTATGTCTTATAAATTTAGTAGGAAAGTATTCTAATGACTTGCTTATGACACCCCATAGAATATATTATGTTTAGTACCTTGGACACTGTAGCTTATTCACTTAAATCTCTGACAAATTGTGTGTCTGTTATGCACAGTCTAGTTAGCACAGTTAGTAAGGTGTTGGGTTTGCACTATCAAATTAAGACTGTCATTGGCTCGAATCCCATGTTATCATGTTTTTATTTTACTAGTGTGGTTTGTGCCTCTATAATATGAATGCCTATGTTTTTTAACAACAATAGTCAAGTCTTCCAATGGACTTTTTAGTGAAACCCAATAGATAGCTTTATTTTCTCTTTGTTTACTCAAATATTGAATGCTTATGTCTTATAAATTTAGTAGGAAAGTATTCTAATGACTTGCTTATGACACCCCATAGAATATATTATGTTTAGTACCTTGGACACTGTAGCTTATTCACTTAAATCTCTGATAAATTGTGGATCTGGAATGCACAGTCTAGTTAGCACAGTTAGTAAGGTGTTGGGTTTGCACTATCAAATTAAGACTGTCATTGGCTCGAATTCCATGTTATCGTGTTTTTATTTTACTAGTGTGGTTTGTGGCTCTATAATATGAATGCCTATGTTTTTTAACAACAATAGTCAAGTCTTCCAATGGACTTTTTAGTGAAACCCAATAGATAGCTTTATTTTCTCTTTGTTTACTCAAATATTGAATGCTTATGTCTTATAAATTTAGTAGGAAAGTATTCTAATGACTTGCTTATGACACCCCATAGAATATATTATGTTTAGTACCTTGGACACTGTAGCTTATTCACTTAAATCTCTGATACATTGTGTATCTGGTATGCACAGTCTGGTTAGCACAGTTAGTAAAGTATTGGGTTTGCACTGTCAAATTAAGACTGTCATTGGTTCGAATCCCATGTTATCATGTTTTTATTTTACTAGTGTGGTTTGTGGCTCTATAATATGAATGCCTATGTCTTTTAACAACAATAGTCAAGTCTTCCAATGGACTTTTTAGTGAAATCCAATAGATAGCTTTATTTTATCTTTGTTTACTCAAATATTGAATGCTTATGTCTTATAAATTTAGTAGGAAAGTATTCTAATGACTTGCTTATGACACCCCATAGAATGTATTATGTTTAGTACCTTGGACACTGTAGCTTATTCACTTAAATCTCTGATAAATTGTGTGTCTGGTATGCACAGTCTAGTTAGCACAGTTAGTAAGGTGTTGGGTTTGCACTATCAAATTAAGATTGTCATTGGCTCGAATCCCATGTTATCGTGTTTTTATTTTACTAGTGTGGTTTGTGGCTCTATAATATGAATGCCTATGTTTTTTAACAACAATAGTCAAGTCTTCCAATGGACTTTTTAGTGAAACCCAATAGATAGCTTTATTTTCTCTTTGTTTACTCAAATATTGAATGCTTATGTCTTATAAATTTAGTAGGAAAGTATTCTAATGACTTGCTTATGACACCCCATAGAATATATTATGTTTAGTACCTTGGACACTGTAGCTTATTCACTTAAATCTCTGATAAATTGTGTGTCTGGTTAGCACAGTTAGTAAGGTGTTGGGTTTGCACTATCATATTAAGACTGTCATTGGTTCGAATCCCATGTTATCATGTTTTTATTTTACTAGTGTGGTTTGTGGCTCTATAATATGAATGCCTATGTCTTTTAACAACAATAGTCAAGTCTTCCAATGGACTTTTTAGTGAAACCCAATAGATAGCTTTATTTTCTCTTTGTTTACTAAAATATTGAATGCTTATGTCTTGTAAATTTAGTAGGAAAGTATTCTAATGACTTGCTTATGACACCCCATAGAATATATTATGTTTAGTACCTTGGACACTGTAGCTTATTCACTTAAATCTCTGATAAATTGTGTGTCTGGTATGCACAGTCTAGTTAGCACAGTTAGTAAGGTGTTTGGTTTGCACAATCAAATAAAGACTGTCATTGGCTCGATTCCCATGTTATCATGTTTTTATTTTACTAGTGTGGTTTGTGGCTCTATAATATGAATGCCTATGTTTTTTAACAATAGTCAAGTCTTCCAATGGACTTTTTAGTGAAACCCAATAGATAGCTTTATTTTATCTTTGTTTACTCAAATATTGAATGCTTATGTCTTATAAATTTAGTAGGAAAGTATTCTAATGACTTGCTTATGACACCCCATAGAATATATTATGTTTAGTACCTTGGACACTGTAGCTTATTCACTTAAATCTCTGATAAATTGTGTGTCTGGTATGCACAGTCTGGTTAGCACAGTTAGTAAGGTGTTGGGTTTGCACTATCAAATTAAGACTGTCATTGGTTTGAATCCCATGTTATCATGTTTTTATTTGACTAGTGTGGTTTGTGGCTCTATAATATGAATGCCTATGTCTTTTAACAACAATAGTCAAGTCTTCCAATGGACTTTTTAGTGAAACCCAATAGATAGCTTTATTTTCTCTTTGTTTACTAAAATATTGAATGCTTATGTCTTATAAATTTAGTAGGAAAGTATTCTAATGACTTGCTTATGACACCCCATAAAATATATTATGTTTACTACCTTGGACACTGTAGCTTATTCACTTAAATCTCTGATAAATTGTGGGTCTGGTATGCACAGTCTGGTTAGCACAGTTAGTAAGGTGTTTGGTTTGCACTATCAAATTAAGACTGTCATTGGTTCGAATCCCATGTTATCATGTTTTTATTTTACTAGTGTGGTTTGTGGCTCTATAATATGAATGCCTATGTCTTTTAACAACAATAGTCAAGTCTTCCAATGGACTTTTTAGTGAAATCCAATAGATAGCTTTATTTTATCTTTGTTTACTCAAATATTGAATGCTTATGTCTTATAAATTTAGTAGGAAAGTATTCTAATGACTTGCTTATGACACCCCATAGAATATATTATGTTTAGTACCTTGGACACTGTAGCTTATTCACTTAAATCTCTGATAAATTGTGGATCTGGAATGCACAGTCTAGTTAGCACAGTTAGTAAGGTGTTGGGTTTGCACTATCAAATTAAGACTGTCATTGGCTCGAATTCCATGTTATCGTGTTTTTATTTTACTAGTGTGGTTTGTGGCTCTATAATATGAATGCCTATGTTTTTTAACAACAATAGTCAAGTCTTCCAATGGACTTTTTAGTGAAACCCAATAGATAGCTTTATTTTCTCTTTGTTTACTCAAATATTGAATGCTTATGTCTTATAAATTTAGTAGGAAAGTATTCTAATGACTTGCTTATGACACCCAATAGAATATATTATGTTTAGTACCTTGGACACTGTAGCTTATTCACTTAAATCTCTGATACATTGTGTATCTGGTATGCACAGTCTGGTTAGCACAGTTAGTAAAGTATTGGGTTTGCACTGTCAAATTAAGACTGTCATTGGTTCGAATCCCATGTTATCATGTTTTTATTTTACTAGTGTGGTTTGTGGCTCTATAATATGAATGCCTATGTCTTTTAACAACAATAGTCAAGTCTTCCAATGGACTTTTTAGTGAAATCCAATAGATAGCTTTATTTTATCTTTGTTTACTAAAATATTGAATGCTTATGTCTTATAAATTTAGTAGGAAAGTATTCTAATGACTTGCTTATGACACCCCATAGAATATATTATGTTCAGTACCTTGGACACTGTAGCTTATTCACTTAAATCTCTGATAAATTGTGTGTCTGGTATGCACAGTCTAGTTAGCACAGTTAGTAAGGTGTTGGGTTTGCACTATCAAATTAAGACTGTCTTTGGCTAGAATCCCATGTTATCATGTTTTTATTTTACTAGTGTGGTTTGTGGCTCTATAATATGAATGCCTATGTCTTTTAATAACAATAGTCAAGTCTTTCAATTTACTTTTTAGTGAAATCCAATAGATAGCTTTATTTTATCTTTGTTTACTCAAATATTGAATGCTTATGTCTTATAAATTTAGCAGGAAAGTATTCTAATAACTTGCTTATGACACCCCATAGAATATATTATGTTTAGTACCTTGGACACTGTAGCTTATTCACTTAAATCTCTGATAAATTGTGTATCTGGTATGCACAGTCTGGTTAGCACAGTTAGTAAGGTGTTGGGTTTGCACTCTCAAATTAAGACTGTCATTGGTTCGAATCCCATGTTATCATGTTTTTATTTTACTATTGTGCTTTGTGGCTCTATAATATGAATGCCTATGTCTTTTAACAACAATAGTCAAGTCTTCCAATGGACTTTTTAGTGAAACCCAATAGATAGCTTTATTTTCTCTTTGTTTACTCAAATATTGAATGCTTATGTCTTATAAATTTAGTAGGAAAGTATTCTAATGACTTGCTTATGACACCCCATAGAATATATTATGTTTAGTACCTTGGACACTGTAGCTTATTCACTTAAATCTCTGATAAATTGTGTGTCTGGTATGCACAGTCTGTTTAGCACAGTTAGTAAGGTGTTGGGTTTGCACTATCAAATTAAGACTGTCATTGGTTCAAATCCCATGTTATCATGTTTTTATTTTACTAGTGTGGTTTGTGGCTCTATAATATGAATGCCTATGTCTTTTAACAACAATAGTCAAGTCTTCCAATGGACTTTTTAGTGAAACCCAATAGATAGCTTTATTTTCTCTTTGTTTACTAAAATATTGAATGCTTATGTCTTGTAAATTTAGTAGGAAAGTATTCGAATGACTTGCTTATGACACCCTATAGAATATATTATGTTTAGTACCTTGGACACTGTAGCTTATTCACTTAAATCTCTGATAAATTGTGTGTCTGGTATGCGCAGTCTAGTTAGCACAGTTAGTAAGGTGTTTGGTTTGCACTATCAAATTAAGACTGTCATTGGCTCGAATCCCATGTTATCATGTTTTTATTTTACTAGTGTGGTTTGTGGCTCTATAATATGAATGCCTATGTTTTTTAACAACAATAGTCAAGTCTTCTAATGGACTTTTTAGTGAAACCCAATAGATAGCTTTATTTTCTCTTTGTTTACTCAAATATTGAATGCTTATGTCTTATAAATTTAGTAGGAACGTGTTCTAATGACTTGCTTATGACACCCCATAGAATATATTATGTTTAGTACCTTGGACACTGTAGCTTATTCACTTAAATCTCTGATAAATTGTGTATCTGGTATGCACAGTCTGGTTAGCACAGTTAGTAAGGTGTTGGCTTTGCACTATCAAATTAAGACTGTCATTGGCTCGAATCCCATGTTATCATGTTTTTATTTTACTAGTGTGGTTTGTGGCTCTATAATATGAATGCCTATGTTTTTTAACAACAATAGTCAAGTCTTTCAATGGACTTTTTAGTGAAACCCAATAGATAGCTTTATTTTCTCTTTGTTTACTCAAATATTGAATGCTTATGTCTTATAAATTTAGTAGGAAAGTGTTCTAATGACTTGCTTATGACACCCCATAGAATATATTATGTTTAGTACCTTGGACACTGTAGCTTATTCACTTAAATCTCTGATAAATTGTGTGTCTGGTATGCACAGTCTAGTAAGCACAGTTAGTAAGGTGTTGGGTTTGCACTATCAAATTAAGACTGTCTTTGGCTCGAATCCCATGTTATCATGTTTTTATTTTACTAGTGTGGTTTGTGGCTCTATAATATGAATGCCTATGTCTTTTAACAACAATAGTCAAGTCTTCCAATGGACTTTTTAGTGAAACCCAATAGATAGCTTTATTTTCTCCTTGTTTACTCAAATATTGAATGCTTATGTCTTATAAATTTAGTAGGAAAGTATTCTAATGACTTGCTTATGACACCCCATAGAATATATTATGTTTAGTACCTTGGAAACTGTAGCTTATTCACTTAAATCTCTGATAAATTGTGTGTCTGGTATGCACAGTCTGGTTAGCACAGTTAGTAAGGTGTTGGGTTTGCACTATCAAATTAAGACTGTCATTGGTTCGAATCCCATGTTATCATGTTTTTATTTGACTAGTGTGGTTTGTGGCTCTATAATATGAATGCCTATGTTTTTTAACAACAATAGTCAAGTCTTCCAATGGACTTTTTAGTGAAACCCAATAGATAGCTTTATTTTCTCTTTGTTTACTCAAATATTGAATGCTTATGTCTTATAAATTTAGTAGGAAAGTATTCTAATGACTTGCTTATGACACCCCATAGAATATATTATGTTCAGTACCTTGGACACTGTAGCTTATTCACTTAAATCTCTGATAAATTGTGTGTCTGGTATGCACAGTCTAGTTAGCACAGTTAGTAAGGTGTTGGGTTTGCACTATCAAATTAAGACTGTCTTTGGCTCGAATCCCATGTTATCATGTTTTTATTTTACTAGTGTGGTTTGTGGCTCTATAATATGAATGCCTATGTCTTTTAATAACAATAGTCAAGTCTTTCAATTTACTTTTTAGTGAAATCCAATAGATAGCTTTATTTTATCTTTGTTTACTCAAATATTGAATGCTTATGTCTTATAAATTTAGCAGGAAAGTATTCTAATAACTTGCTTATGACACCCCATAGAATATATTATGTTTAGTACCTTGGACACTGTAGCTTATTCACTTAAATCTCTGATAAATTGTGTATCTGGTATGCACAGTCTGGTTAGCACAGTTAGTAAGGTGTTGGGTTTGCACTCTCAAATTAAGACTGTCATTGGTTCGAATCCCATGTTATCATGTTTTTATTTTACTATTGTGCTTTGTGGCTCTATAATATGAATGCCTATGTCTTTTAACAACAATAGTCAAGTCTTCCAATGGACTTTTTAGTGAAACCCAATAGATAGCTTTATTTTCTCTTTGTTTACTCAAATATTGAATGCTTATGTCTTATAAATTTAGTAGGAAAGTATTCTAATGACTTGCTTATGACACCCCATAGAATATATTATGTTTAGTACCTTGGACACTGTAGCTTATTCACTTAAATCTCTGATAAATTGTGTGTCTGGTATGCACAGTCTGTTTAGCACAGTTAGTAAGGTGTTGGGTTTGCACTATCAAATTAAGACTGTCATTGGTTCAAATCCCATGTTATCATGTTTTTATTTTACTAGTGTGGTTTGTGGCTCTATAATATGAATGCCTATGTCTTTTAACAACAATAGTCAAGTCTTCCAATGGACTTTTTAGTGAAACCCAATAGATAGCTTTATTTTCTCTTTGTTTACTAAAATATTGAATGCTTATGTCTTGTAAATTTAGTAGGAAAGTATTCGAATGACTTGCTTATGACACCCCATAGAATATATTATGTTTAGTACCTTGGACACTGTAGCTTATTCACTTAAATCTCTGATAAATTGTGTGTCTGGTATGCGCAGTCTAGTTAGCACAGTTAGTAAGGTGTTTGGTTTGCACTATCAAATTAAGACTGTCATTGGCTCGAATCCCATGTTATCATGTTTTTATTTTACTAGTGTGGTTTGTGGCTCTATAATATGAATGCCTATGTTTTTTAACAACAATAGTCAAGTCTTCTAATGGACTTTTTAGTGAAACCCAATAGATAGCTTTATTTTCTCTTTGTTTACTCAAATATTGAATGCTTATGTCTTATAAATTTAGTAGGAACGTGTTCTAATGACTTGCTTATGACACCCCATAGAATATATTATGTTTAGTACCTTGGACACTGTAGCTTATTCACTTAAATCTCTGATAAATTGTGTATCTGGTATGCACAGTCTGGTTAGCACAGTTAGTAAGGTGTTGGCTTTGCACTATCAAATTAAGACTGTCATTGGCTCGAATCCCATGTTATCATGTTTTTATTTTACTAGTGTGGTTTGTGGCTCTATAATATGAATGCCTATGTTTTTTAACAACAATAGTCAAGTCTTTCAATGGACTTTTTAGTGAAACCCAATAGATAGCTTTATTTTCTCTTTGTTTACTCAAATATTGAATGCTTATGTCTTATAAATTTAGTAGGAAAGTGTTCTAATGACTTGCTTATGACACCCCATAGAATATATTATGTTTAGTACCTTGGACACTGTAGCTTATTCACTTAAATCTCTGATAAATTGTGTGTCTGGTATGCACAGTCTAGTAAGCACAGTTAGTAAGGTGTTGGGTTTGCACTATCAAATTAAGACTGTCTTTGGCTCGAATCCTACGTTATCATGTTTTTATTTTACTAGTGTGGTTTGTGGCTCTATAATATGAATGCCTATGTCTTTTAACAACAATAGTCAAGTCTTCCAATGGACTTTTTAGTGAAACCCAATAGATAGCTTTATTTTCTCCTTGTTTACTCAAATATTGAATGCTTATGTCTTATAAATTTAGTAGGAAAGTATTCTAATGACTTGCTTATGACACCCCATAGAATATATTATGTTTAGTACCTTGGAAACTGTAGCTTATTCACTTAAATCTCTGATAAATTGTGTGTCTGGTATGCACAGTCTGGTTAGCACAGTTAGTAAGGTGTTGGGTTTGCACTATCAAATTAAGACTGTCATTGGTTCGAATCCCATGTTATCATGTTTTTATTTGACTAGTGTGGTTTGTGGCTCTATAATATGAATGCCTATGTTTTTTAACAATAGTCAAGTCTTCCAATGGACTTTTTAGTGAAACCCAATAGATAGCTTTATTTTATCTTTGTTTACTCAAATATTGAATGCTTATGTCTTATAAATTTAGTAGGAAAGTATTCTAATGACTTGCTTATGACACCCCATAGAATATATTATGTTTAGTACCTTGGACACTGTAGCTTATTCACTTAAATCTCTGATAAATTGTGTGTCTGGTATGCACAGTCTGGTTAGCACAGTTAGTAAGGTGTTTGGTTTGCACTATCAAATTAAGACTGTCATTGGTTCGAATCCCATGTTATCATGTTTTTATTTGACTAGTGTGGTTTGTGGCTCTATAATATGAATGCCTATGTCTTTTAACAACAATAGTCAAGTCTTCCAATGGACTTTTTAGTGAAACCCAATAGATAGCTTTATTTTCTCTTTGTTTACTAAAATATTGAATGCTTATGTCTTATAAATTTAGTAGGAAAGTATTCTAATGACTTGCTTATGACACCCCATAAAATATATTATGTTTACTACCTTGGACACTGTAGCTTATTCACTTAAATCTCTGATAAATTGTGGGTCTGGTATGCACAGTCTGGTTAGCACAGTTAGTAAGGTGTTTGGTTTGCACTATCAAATTAAGACTGTCATTGGTTCGAATCCCATGTTATCATGTTTTTATTTTACTAGTGTGGTTTGTGGCTCTATAATATGAATGCCTATGTCTTTTAACAACAATAGTCAAGTCTTCCAATGGACTTTTTAGTGAAATCCAATAGATAGCTTTATTTTATCTTTGTTTACTCAAATATTGAATGCTTATGTCTTATAAATTTAGTAGGAAAGTATTCTAATGACTTGCTTATGACACCCCATAGAATATATTATGTTTAGTACCTTGGACACTGTAGCTTATTCACTTAAATCTCTGATAAATTGTGTGTCTGGTATGCACAGTCTAGTTAGCACAGTTAGTAAGGTGTTGGGTTTGCACTATCAAATTAAGATTGTCATTGGCTCAAATCCCATGTTATTATGTTTTTATTTTACTAGTGTTGTTTGTGGCTCTATAATATGAATGCCTATGTTTTTTAACAACAATAGTCAAGTCTTCCAATGGACTTTTTAGTGAAACCCAATAGATAGCTTTATTTTCTCTTTGTTTACTCAAATATTGAATGCTTATGTCTTATAAATTTAGTAGGAAAGTATTCTAATGACTTGCTTATGACACCCCATAGAATATATTATGTTTAGTACCTTGGACACTGTAGCTTATTCACTTAAATCTCTGATAAATTGTGTGTCTGGTATGCACAGTCTAGTTAGCACAGTTAGTAAGGTGTTGGGTTTGCACTATCAAATTAAGACTGTCATTGGCTCGAATCCCATGTTGTCATGTTTTTATTTTACTAGTGTGGTTTGTGGCTCTATAATATGAATGCCTATGTTTTTTAACAACAATAGTCAAGTCTTCCAATGGACTTTTTAGTGAAACCCAATAGATAGCTTTATTTTCTCTTTGTTTACTCAAATATTGAATGCTTATGTCTTATAAATTTAGTAGGAAAGTATTCTAATGACTTGCTTATGACACCCCATAGAATATATTATGTTTAGTACCTTGGACACTGTAGCTTATTCACTTAAATCTCTGATAAATTGTGTGTCTGGTTAGCACAGTTAGTAAGGTGTTGGGTTTGCACTATCATATTAAGACTGTCATTGGTTCGAATCCCATGTTATCATGTTTTTATTTTACTAGTGTGGTTTGTGGCTCTATAATATGAATGCCTATGTCTTTTAACAACAATAGTCAAGTCTTCCAATGGATTTTTTAGTGAAACCCAATAGATAGCTTTATTTTCTCTTTGTTTACTAAAATATTGAATGCTTATGTCTTATAAATTTAGTAGGAAAGTATTCTAATGACTTGCTTATGACACCCCATAGAATATATTATGTTTAGTACCTTGGACACTGTAGCTTATTCACTTAAATCTCTGATAAATTGTGTGTCTGGTTAGCACAGTTAGTAAGGTGTTGGGTTTGCACTATCATATTAAGACTGTCATTGGTTCGAATCCCATGTTATCATGTTTTTATTTTACTAGTGTGGTTTGTGGCTCTATAATATGAATGCCTATGTCTTTTAACAACAATAGTCAAGTCTTCCAATGGACTTTTTAGTGAAACCCAATAGATAGCTTTATTTTCTCTTTGTTTACTAAAATATTGAATGCTTATGTCTTGTAAATTTAGTAGGAAAGTATTCTAATGACTTGCTTATGACACCCCATAGAATATATTATGTTTAGTACCTTGGACACTGTAGCTTATTCACTTAAATCTCTGATAAATTGTGTGTCTGGTATGCACAGTCTAGTTAGCACAGTTAGTAAGGTGTTTGGTTTGCACAATCAAATAAAGACTGTCATTGGCTCGATTCCCATGTTATCATGTTTTTATTTTACTAGTGTGGTTTGTGGCTCTATAATATGAATGCCTATGTTTTTTAACAATAGTCAAGTCTTCCAATGGACTTTTTAGTGAAACCCAATAGATAGCTTTATTTTATCTTTGTTTACTCAAATATTGAATGCTTATGTCTTATAAATTTAGTAGGAAAGTATTCTAATGACTTGCTTATGACACCCCATAGAATATATTATGTTTAGTACCTTGGACACTGTAGCTTATTCACTTAAATCTCTGATAAATTGTGTGTCTGGTATGCACAGTCTGGTTAGCACAGTTAGTAAGGTGTTGGGTTTGCACTATCAAATTAAGACTGTCATTGGTTCGAATCCCATGTTATCATGTTTTTATTTGACTAGTGTGGTTTGTGGCTCTATAATATGAATGCCTATGTCTTTTAACAACAATAGTCAAGTCTTCCAATGGACTTTTTAGTGAAACCCAATAGATAACTTTATTTTCTCTTTGTTTACTAAAATATTGAATGCTTATGTCTTATAAATTTAGTAGGAAAGTATTCTAATGACTTGCTTATGACACCCCATAAAATATATTATGTTTACTACCTTGGACACTGTAGCTTATTCACTTAAATCTCTGATAAATTGTGGGCTGGTATGCACAGTCTGGTTAGCACAGTTAGTAAGGTGTTTGGTTTGCACTATCAAATTAAGACTGTCATTGGTTCGAATCCCATGTTATCATGTTTTTATTTTACTAGTGTGGTTTGTGGCTCTATAATATGAATGCCTATGTCTTTTAACAACAATAGTCAAGTCTTCCAATGGACTTTTTAGTGAAATCCAATAGATAGCTTTATTTTATCTTTGTTTACTCAAATATTGAATGCTTATGTCTTATAAATTTAGTAGGAAAGTATTCTAATGACTTGCTTATGACACCCCATAGAATATATTATGTTTAGTACCTTGGACACTGTAGCTTATTCACTTAAATCTCTGATAAATTGTGGATCTGGAATGCACAGTCTAGTTAGCACAGTTAGTAAGGTGTTGGGTTTGCACTATCAAATTAAGACTGTCATTGGCTCGAATTCCATGTTATCGTGTTTTTATTTTACTAGTGTGGTTTGTGGCTCTATAATATGAATGCCTATGTTTTTTAACAACAATAGTCAAGTCTTCCAATGGACTTTTTAGTGAAACCCAATAGATAGCTTTATTTTCTCTTTGTTTACTCAAATATTGAATGCTTATGTCTTATAAATTTAGTAGGAAAGTATTCTAATGACTTGCTTATGACACCCCATAGAATATATTATGTTTAGTACCTTGGACACTGTAGCTTATTCACTTAAATCTCTGATACATTGTGTATCTGGTATGCACAGTCTGGTTAGCACAGTTAGTAAAGTATTGGGTTTGCACTGTCAAATTAAGACTGTCATTGGTTCGAATCCCATGTTATCATGTTTTTATTTTACTAGTGTGGTTTGTGGCTCTATAATATGAATGCCTATGTCTTTTAACAACAATAGTCAAGTCTTCCAATGGACTTTTTAGTGAAATCCAATAGATAGCTTTATTTTATCTTTGTTTACTCAAATATTGAATGCTTATGTCTTATAAATTTAGTAGGAAAGTATTCTAATGACTTGCTTATGACACCCCATAGAATGTATTATGTTTAGTACCTTGGACACTGTAGCTTATTCACTTAAATCTCTGATAAATTGTGTGTCTGGTATGCACAGTCTAGTTAGCACAGTTAGTAAGGTGTTGGGTTTGCACTATCAATTTAAGATTGTCATTGGCTCGAATCCCATGTTATCATGTTTTTATTTTACTAGTGTGGTTTGTGGCTCTATAATATGAATGCCTATGTTTTTTAACAACAATAGTCAAGTCTTCCAATGGACTTTTTAGTGAAACCCAATAGATAGCTTTATTTTCTCTTTGTTTACTCAAATATTGAATGCTTATGTCTTATAAATTTAGTAGGAAAGTATTCTAATGACTTGCTTATGACACCCCATAGAATATATTATGTTTAGTACCTTGGACACTGTAGCTTATTCACTTAAATCTCTGATAAATTGTGTGTCTGGTTAGCACAGTTAGTAAGGTGTTGGGTTTGCACTATCATATTAAGACTGTCATTGGTTCGAATCCCATGTTATCATGTTTTTATTTTACTAGTGTGGTTTGTGGCTCTATAATATGAATGCCTATGTCTTTTAACAACAATAGTCAAGTCTTCCAATGGACTTTTTAGTGAAACCCAATAGATAGCTTTATTTTCTCTTTGTTTACTAAAATATTGAATGCTTATGTCTTGTAAATTTAGTAGGAAAGTATTCTAATGACTTGCTTATGACACCCCATAGAATATATTATGTTTAGTACCTTGGACACTGTAGCTTATTCACTTAAATCTCTGATAAATTGTGTGTCTGGTATGCACAGTCTAGTTAGCACAGTTAGTAAGGTGTTTGGTTTGCACAATCAAATAAAGACTGTCATTGGCTCGATTCCCATGTTATCATGTTTTTATTTTACTAGTGTGGTTTGTGGCTCTATAATATGAATGCCTATGTTTTTTAACAATAGTCAAGTCTTCCAATGGACTTTTTAGTGAAACCCAATAGATAGCTTTATTTTATCTTTGTTTACTCAAATATTGAATGCTTATGTCTTATAAATTTAGTAGGAAAGTATTCTAATGACTTGCTTATGACACCCCATAGAATATATTATGTTTAGTACCTTGGACACTGTAGCTTATTCACTTAAATCTCTGATAAATTGTGTGTCTGGTATGCACAGTCTGGTTAGCACAGTTAGTAAGGTGTTGGGTTTGCACTATCAAATTAAGACTGTCATTGGTTTGAATCCCATGTTATCATGTTTTTATTTGACTAGTGTGGTTTGTGGCTCTATAATATGAATGCCTATGTCTTTTAACAACAATAGTCAAGTCTTCCAATGGACTTTTTAGTGAAACCCAATAGATAGCTTTATTTTCTCTTTGTTTACTAAAATATTGAATGCTTATGTCTTATAAATTTAGTAGGAAAGTATTCTAATGACTTGCTTATGACACCCCATAAAATATATTATGTTTACTACCTTGGACACTGTAGCTTATTCACTTAAATCTCTGATAAATTGTGGGTCTGGTATGCACAGTCTGGTTAGCACAGTTAGTAAGGTGTTTGGTTTGCACTATCAAATTAAGACTGTCATTGGTTCGAATCCCATGTTATCATGTTTTTATTTTACTAGTGTGGTTTGTGGCTCTATAATATGAATGCCTATGTCTTTTAACAACAATAGTCAAGTCTTCCAATGGACTTTTTAGTGAAATCCAATAGATAGCTTTATTTTATCTTTGTTTACTCAAATATTGAATGCTTATGTCTTATAAATTTAGTAGGAAAGTATTCTAATGACTTGCTTATGACACCCCATAGAATATATTATGTTTAGTACCTTGGACACTGTAGCTTATTCACTTAAATCTCTGATAAATTGTGTGTCTGGTATGCACAGTCTAGTTAGCACAGTTAGTAAGGTGTTTGGTTTGCACTATCAAATTAAGATTGTCATTGGCTCGAATCCCATGTTATCATGTTTTTATTTTACTAGTGTGGTTTGTGGCTCTATAATATGAATGCCTATGTTTTTTAACAACAATAGTCAAGTCTTCCAATGGACTTTTTAGTGAAACCCAATAGATAGCTTTATTTTCTCTTTGTTTACTCAAATATTGAATGCTTATGTCTTATAAATTTAGTAGGAAAGTATTCTAATGACTTGCTTATGACACCCCATAGAATATATTATGTTTAGTACCTTGGACACTGTAGCTTATTCACTTAAATCTCTGATAAATTGTGTGTCTGGTTAGCACAGTTAGTAAGGTGTTGGGTTTGCACTATCATATTAAGACTGTCATTGGTTCGAATCCCATGTTATCATGTTTTTATTTTACTAGTGTGGTTTGTGGCTCTATAATATGAATGCCTATGTCTTTTAACAACAATAGTCAAGTCTTCCAATGGATTTTTTAGTGAAACCCAATAGATAGCTTTATTTTCTCTTTGTTTACTAAAATATTGAATGCTTATGTCTTATAAATTTAGTAGGAAAGTATTCTAATGACTTGCTTATGACACCCCATAGAATATATTATGTTTAGTACCTTGGACACTGTAGCTTATTCACTTAAATCTCTGATAAATTGTGTGTCTGGTTAGCACAGTTAGTAAGGTGTTGGGTTTGCACTATCATATTAAGACTGTCATTGGTTCGAATCCCATGTTATCATGTTTTTATTTTACTAGTGTGGTTTGTGGCTCTATAATATGAATGCCTATGTCTTTTAACAACAATAGTCAAGTCTTCCAATGGACTTTTTAGTGAAACCCAATAGATAGCTTTATTTTCTCTTTGTTTACTAAAATATTGAATGCTTATGTCTTGTAAATTTAGTAGGAAAGTATTCTAATGACTTGCTTATGACACCCCATAGAATATATTATGTTTAGTACCTTGGACACTGTAGCTTATTCACTTAAATCTCTGATAAATTGTGTGTCTGGTATGCACAGTCTAGTTAGCACAGTTAGTAAGGTGTTTGGTTGGCACAATCAAATAAAGACTGTCATTGGCTCGATTCCCATGTTATCATGTTTTTATTTTACTAGTGTGGTTTGTGGCTCTATAATATGAATGCCTATGTTTTTTAACAATAGTCAAGTCTTCCAATGGACTTTTTAGTGAAACCCAATAGATAGCTTTATTTTATCTTTGTTTACTCAAATATTGAATGCTTATGTCTTATAAATTTAGTAGGAAAGTATTCTAATGACTTGCTTATGACACCCCATAGAATATATTATGTTTAGTACCTTGGACACTGTAGCTTATTCACTTAAATCTCTGATAAATTGTGTGTCTGGTATGCACAGTCTGGTTAGCACAGTTAGTAAGGTGTTGGGTTTGCACTATCAAATTAAGACTGTCATTGGTTTGAATCCCATGTTATCATGTTTTTATTTGACTAGTGTGGTTTGTGGCTCTATAATATGAATGCCTATGTCTTTTAACAACAATAGTCAAGTCTTCCAATGGACTTTTTAGTGAAACCCAATAGATAACTTTATTTTCTCTTTGTTTACTAAAATATTGAATGCTTATGTCTTATAAATTTAGTAGGAAAGTATTCTAATGACTTGCTTATGACACCCCATAAAATATATTATGTTTACTACCTTGGACACTGTAGCTTATTCACTTAAATCTCTGATAAATTGTGGGCTGGTATGCACAGTCTGGTTAGCACAGTTAGTAAGGTGTTTGGTTTGCACTATCAAATTAAGACTGTCATTGGTTCGAAACCCATGTTATCATGTTTTTATTTTACTAGTGTGGTTTGTGGCTCTATAATATGAATGCCTATGTCTTTTAACAACAATAGTCAAGTCTTCCAATGGACTTTTTAGTGAAATCCAATAGATAGCTTTATTTTATCTTTGTTTACTCAAATATTGAATGCTTATGTCTTATAAATTTAGTAGGAAAGTATTCTAATGACTTGCTTATGACACCCCATAGAATATATTATGTTTAGTACCTTGGACACTGTAGCTTATTCACTTAAATCTCTGATAAATTGTGTGTCTGGTATGCACAGTCTAGTTAGCACAGTTAGTAAGGTGTTGGGTTTGCACTATCAAATTAAGATTGTCATTGGCTCGAATCCCATGTTATCATGTTTTTATTTTACTAGTGTGGTTTGTGGCTCTATAATATGAATGCCTATGTTTTTTAACAACAATAGTCAAGTCTTCCAATGGACTTTTTAGTGAAACCCAATAGATAGCTTTATTTTCTCTTTGTTTACTCAAATATTGAATGCTTATGTCTTATAAATTTAGTAGGAAAGTATTCTAATGACTTGCTTATGACACCCCATAGAATATATTATGTTTAGTACCTTGGACACTGTAGCTTATTCACTTAAATCTCTGATAAATTGTGTGTCTGTTATGCACAGTCTAGTTAGCACAGTTAGTAAGGTGTTGGGTTTGCACTATCAAATTAAGACTGTCATTGGCTCGAATCCCATGTTATCATGTTTTTATTTTACTAGTGTGGTTTGTGCCTCTATAATATGAATGCCTATGTTTTTTAACAACAATAGTCAAGTCTTCCAATGGACTTTTTAGTGAAACCCAATAGATAGCTTTATTTTCTCTTTGTTTACTCAAATATTGAATGCTTATGTCTTATAAATTTAGTAGGAAAGTATTCTAATGACTTGCTTATGACACCCCATAGAATATATTATGTTTAGTACCTTGGACACTGTAGCTTATTCACTTAAATCTCTGATAAATTGTGGATCTGGAATGCACAGTCTAGTTAGCACAGTTAGTAAGGTGTTGGGTTTGCACTATCAAATTAAGACTGTCATTGGCTCGAATTCCATGTTATCGTGTTTTTATTTTACTAGTGTGGTTTGTGGCTCTATAATATGAATGCCTATGTTTTTTAACAACAATAGTCAAGTCTTCCAATGGACTTTTTAGTGAAACCCAATAGATAGCTTTATTTTCTCTTTGTTTACTCAAATATTGAATGCTTATGTCTTATAAATTTAGTAGGAAAGTATTCTAATGACTTGCTTATGACACCCCATAGAATATATTATGTTTAGTACCTTGGACACTGTAGCTTATTCACTTAAATCTCTGATACATTGTGTATCTGGTATGCACAGTCTGGTTAGCACAGTTAGTAAAGTATTGGGTTTGCACTGTCAAATTAAGACTGTCATTGGTTCGAATCCCATGTTATCATGTTTTTATTTTACTAGTGTGGTTTGTGGCTCTATAATATGAATGCCTATGTCTTTTAACAACAATAGTCAAGTCTTCCAATGGACTTTTTAGTGAAATCCAATAGATAGCTTTACTTTATCTTTGTTTACTCAAATATTGAATGCTTATGTCTTATAAATTTAGTAGGAAAGTATTCTAATGACTTGCTTATGACACCCCATAGAATGTATTATGTTTAGTACCTTGGACACTGTAGCTTATTCACTTAAATCTCTGATAAATTGTGTGTCTGGTATGCACAGTCTAGTTAGCACAGTTAGTAAGGTGTTGGGTTTGCACTATCAAATTAAGATTGTCATTGGCTCGAATCCCATGTTATCATGTTTTTATTTTACTAGTGTGGTTTGTGGCTCTATAATATGAATGCCTATGTTTTTTAACAACAATAGTCAAGTCTTCCAATGGACTTTTTAGTGAAACCCAATAGATAGCTTTATTTTCTCTTTGTTTACTCAAATATTGAATGCTTATGTCTTATAAATTTAGTAGGAAAGTATTCTAATGACTTGCTTATGACACCCCATAGAATATATTATGTTTAGTACCTTGGACACTGTAGCTTATTCACTTAAATCTCTGATAAATTGTGTGTCTGGTTAGCACAGTTAGTAAGGTGTTGGGTTTGCACTATCATATTAAGACTGTCATTGGTTCGAATCCCATGTTATCATGTTTTTATTTTACTAGTGTGGTTTGTGGCTCTATAATATGAATGCCTATGTCTTTTAACAACAATAGTCAAGTCTTCCAATGGACTTTTTAGTGAAACCCAATAGATAGCTTTATTTTCTCTTTGTTTACTAAAATATTGAATGCTTATGTCTTGTAAATTTAGTAGGAAAGTATTCTAATGACTTGCTTATGACACCCCATAGAATATATTATGTTTAGTACCTTGGACACTGTAGCTTATTCACTTAAATCTCTGATAAATTGTATGTCTGGTATGCACAGTCTAGTTAGCACAGTTAGTAAGGTGTTTGGTTTGCACAATCAAATAAAGACTGTCATTGGCTCGATTCCCATGTTATCATGTTTTTATTTTACTAGTGTGGTTTGTGGCTCTATAATATGAATGCCTATGTTTTTTAACAATAGTCAAGTCTTCCAATGGACTTTTTAGTGAAACCCAATAGATAGCTTTATTTTATCTTTGTTTATTCAAATATTGAATGCTTATGTCTTATAAATTTAGTAGGAAAGTATTCTAATGACTTGCTTATGACACCCCATAGAATATATTATGTTTAGTACCTTGGACACTGTAGCTTATTCACTTAAATCTCTGATAAATTGTGTGTCTGGTATGCACAGTCTGGTTAGCACAGTTAGTAAGGTGTTTGGTTTGCACTATCAAATTAAGACTGTCATTGGTTTGAATCCCATGTTATCATGTTTTTATTTGACTAGTGTGGTTTGTGGCTCTATAATATGAATGCCTATGTCTTTTAACAACAATAGTCAAGTCTTCCAATGGACTTTTTAGTGAAACCCAATAGATAGCTTTATTTTCTCTTTGTTTACTAAAATATTGAATGCTTATGTCTTATAAATTTAGTAGGAAAGTATTCTAATGACTTGCTTATGACACCCCATAAAATATATTATGTTTACTACCTTGGACACTGTAGCTTATTCACTTAAATCTCTGATAAATTGTGGGTCTGGTATGCACAGTCTGGTTAGCACAGTTAGTAAGGTGTTTGGTTTGCACTATCAAATTAAGACTGTCATTGGTTCGAATCCCATGTTATCATGTTTTTATTTTACTAGTGTGGTTTGTGGCTCTATAATATGAATGCCTATGTCTTTTAACAACAATAGTCAAGTCTTCCAATGGACTTTTTAGTGAAATCCAATAGATAGCTTTATTTTATCTTTGTTTACTCAAATATTGAATGCTTATGTCTTATAAATTTAGTAGGAAAGTATTCTAATGACTTGCTTATGACACCCCATAGAATATATTATGTTTAGTACCTTGGACACTGTAGCTTATTCACTTAAATCTCTGATAAATTGTGGATCTGGAATGCACAGTCTAGTTAGCACAGTTAGTAAGGTGTTGGGTTTGCACTATCAAATTAAGACTGTCATTGGCTCGAATTCCATGTTATCGTGTTTTTATTTTACTAGTGTGGTTTGTGGCTCTATAATATGAATGCCTATGTTTTTTAACAACAATAGTCAAGTCTTCCAATGGACTTTTTAGTGAAACCCAATAGATAGCTTTATTTTCTCTTTGTTTACTCAAATATTGAATGCTTATGTCTTATAAATTTAGTAGGAAAGTATTCTAATGACTTGCTTATGACACCCCATAGAATATATTATGTTTAGTACCTTGGACACTGTAGCTTATTCACTTAAATCTCTGATACATTGTGTATCTGGTATGCACAGTCTGGTTAGCACAGTTAGTAAAGTATTGGGTTTGCACTGTCAAATTAAGACTGTCATTGGTTCGAATCCCATGTTATCATGTTTTTATTTTACTAGTGTGGTTTGTGGCTCTATAATATGAATGCCTATGTCTTTTAACAACAATAGTCAAGTCTTCCAATGGACTTTTTAGTGAAATCCAATAGATAGCTTTATTTTATCTTTGTTTACTAAAATATTGAATGCTTATGTCTTATAAATTTAGTAGGAAAGTATTCTAATGACTTGCTTATGACACCCCATAGAATATATTATGTTCAGTACCTTGGACACTGTAGCTTATTCACTTAAATCTCTGATAAATTGTGTGTCTGGTATGCACAGTCTAGTTAGCACAGTTAGTAAGGTGTTGGGTTTGCACTATCAAATTAAGACTGTCTTTGGCTCGAATCCCATGTTATCATGTTTTTATTTTACTAGTGTGGTTTGTGGCTCTATAATATGAATGCCTATGTCTTTTAATAACAATAGTCAAGTCTTTCAATTTACTTTTTAGTGAAATCCAATAGATAGCTTTATTTTATCTTTGTTTACTCAAATATTGAATGCTTATGTCTTATAAATTTAGTAGGAAAGTATTCTAATAACTTGCTTATGACACCCCATAGAATATATTATGTTTAGTACCTTGGACACTGTAGCTTATTCACTTAAATCTCTGATAAATTGTGTATCTGGTATGCACAGTCTGGTTAGCACAGTTAGTAAGGTGTTGGGTTTGCACTATCAAATTAAGACTGTCATTGGTTCGAATCCCATGTTATCATGTTTTTATTTTACTATTGTGCTTTGTGGCTCTATAATATGAATGCCTATGTCTTTTAACAACAATAGTCAAGTCTTCCAATGGACTTTTTAGTGAAACCCAATAGATAGCTTTATTTTCTCTTTGTTTACTCAAATATTGAATGCTTATGTCTTATAAATTTAGTAGGAAAGTATTCTAATGACTTGCTTATGACACCCCATAGAATATATTATGTTTAGTACCTTGGACACTGTAGCTTATTCACTTAAATCTCTGATAAATTGTGTGTCTGGTATGCACAGTCTGTTTAGCACAGTTAGTAAGGTGTTGGGTTTGCACTATCAAATTAAGACTGTCATTGGTTCAAATCCCATGTTATCATGTTTTTATTTTACTAGTGTGGTTTGTGGCTCTATAATATGAATGCCTATGTCTTTTAACAACAATAGTCAAGTCTTCCAATGGACTTTTTAGTGAAACCCAATAGATAGCTTTATTTTCTCTTTGTTTACTAAAATATTGAATGCTTATGTCTTATAAATTTAGTAGGAAAGTATTCTAATGACTTGCTTATGACACCCCATAGAATATATTATGTTTAGTACCTTGGACACTGTAGCTTATTCACTTAAATCTCTGATAAATTGTGTGTCTGGTTAGCACAGTTAGTAAGGTGTTGGGTTTGCACTATCATATTAAGACTGTCATTGGTTCGAATCCCATGTTATCATGTTTTTATTTTACTAGTGTGGTTTGTGGCTCTATAATATGAATGCCTATGTCTTTTAACAACAATAGTCAAGTCTTCCAATGGACTTTTTAGTGAAACCCAATAGATAGCTTTATTTTCTCTTTGTTTACTAAAATATTGAATGCTTATGTCTTGTAAATTTAGTAGGAAAGTATTCTAATGACTTGCTTATGACACCCCATAGAATATATTATGTTTAGTACCTTGGACACTGTAGCTTATTCACTTAAATCTCTGATAAATTGTGTGTCTGGTATGCACAGTCTAGTTAGCACAGTTAGTAAGGTGTTTGGTTTGCACAATCAAATAAAGACTGTCATTGGCTCGATTCCCATGTTATCATGTTTTTATTTTACTAGTGTGGTTTGTGGCTCTATAATATGAATGCCTATGTTTTTTAACAATAGTCAAGTCTTCCAATGGACTTTTTAGTGAAACCCAATAGATAGCTTTATTTTATCTTTGTTTACTCAAATATTGAATGCTTATGTCTTATAAATTTAGTAGGAAAGTATTCTAATGACTTGCTTATGACACCCCATAGAATATATTATGTTTAGTACCTTGGACACTGTAGCTTATTCACTTAAATCTCTGATAAATTGTGTGTCTGGTATGCACAGTCTGGTTAGCACAGTTAGTAAGGTGTTGGGTTTGCACTATCAAATTAAGACTGTCATTGGTTTGAATCCCATGTTATCATGTTTTTATTTGACTAGTGTGGTTTGTGGCTCTATAATATGAATGCCTATGTCTTTTAACAACAATAGTCAAGTCTTCCAATGGACTTTTTAGTGAAACCCAATAGATAGCTTTATTTTCTCTTTGTTTACTAAAATATTGAATGCTTATGTCTTATAAATTTAGTAGGAAAGTATTCTAATGACTTGCTTATGACACCCCATAAAATATATTATGTTTACTACCTTGGACACTGTAGCTTATTCACTTAAATCTCTGATAAATTGTGGGTCTGGTATGCACAGTCTGGTTAGCACAGTTAGTAAGGTGTTTGGTTTGCACTATCAAATTAAGACTGTCATTGGTTCGAATCCCATGTTATCATGTTTTTATTTTACTAGTGTGGTTTGTGGCTCTATAATATGAATGCCTATGTCTTTTAACAACAATAGTCAAGTCTTCCAATGGACTTTTTAGTGAAATCCAATAGATAGCTTTATTTTATCTTTGTTTACTCAAATATTGAATGCTTATGTCTTATAAATTTAGTAGGAAAGTATTCTAATGACTTGCTTATGACACCCCATAGAATATATTATGTTTAGTACCTTGGACACTGTAGCTTATTCACTTAAATCTCTGATAAATTGTGTGTCTGGTATGCACAGTCTAGTTAGCACAGTTAGTAAGGTGTTGGGTTTGCACTATCAAATTAAGATTGTCATTGGCTCGAATCCCATGTTATCATGTTTTTATTTTACTAGTGTGGTTTGTGGCTCTATAATATGAATGCCTATGTTTTTTAACAACAATAGTCAAGTCTTCCAATGGACTTTTTAGTGAAACCCAATAGATAGCTTTATTTTCTCTTTGTTTACTCAAATATTGAATGCTTATGTCTTATAAATTTAGTAGGAAAGTATTCTAATGACTTGCTTATGACACCCCATAGAATATATTATGTTTAGTACCTTGGACACTGTAGCTTATTCACTTAAATCTCTGATAAATTGTGTGTCTGGTTAGCACAGTTAGTAAGGTGTTGGGTTTGCACTATCATATTAAGACTGTCATTGGTTCGAATCCCATGTTATCATGTTTTTATTTTACTAGTGTATTTTGTGGCTCTATAATATGAATGCCTATGTCTTTTAACAACAATAGTCAAGTCTTCCAATGGATTTTTTAGTGAAACCCAATAGATAGCTTTATTTTCTCTTTGTTTACTAAAATATTGAATGCTTATGTCTTATAAATTTAGTAGGAAAGTATTCTAATGACTTGCTTATGACACCCCATAGAATATATTATGTTTAGTACCTTGGACACTGTAGCTTATTCACTTAAATCTCTGATAAATTGTGTGTCTGGTTAGCACAGTTAGTAAGGTGTTGGGTTTGCACTATCATATTAAGACTGTCATTGGTTCGAATCCCATGTTATCATGTTTTTATTTTACTAGTGTGGTTTGTGGCTCTATAATATGAATGCCTATGTCTTTTAACAACAATAGTCAAGTCTTCCAATGGACTTTTTAGTGAAACCCAATAGATAGCTTTATTTTCTCTTTGTTTACTAAAATATTGAATGCTTATGTCTTGTAAATTTAGTAGGAAAGTATTCTAATGACTTGCTTATGACACCCCATAGAATATATTATGTTTAGTACCTTGGACACTGTAGCTTATTCACTTAAATCTCTGATAAATTGTGTGTCTGGTATGCACAGTCTAGTTAGCACAGTTAGTAAGGTGTTTGGTTTGCACAATCAAATAAAGACTGTCATTGGCTCGATTCCCATGTTATCATGTTTTTATTTTACTAGTGTGGTTTGTGGCTCTATAATATGAATGCCTATGTTTTTTAACAATAGTCAAGTCTTCCAATGGACTTTTTAGTGAAACCCAATAGATAGCTTTATTTTATCTTTGTTTACTCAAATATTGAATGCTTATGTCTTATAAATTTAGTAGGAAAGTATTCTAATGACTTGCTTATGACACCCCATAGAATATATTATGTTTAGTACCTTGGACACTGTAGCTTATTCACTTAAATCTCTGATAAATTGTGTGTCTGGTATGCACAGTCTGGTTAGCACAGTTAGTAAGGTGTTGGGTTTGCACTATCAAATTAAGACTGTCATTGGTTCGAATCCCATGTTATCATGTTTTTATTTGACTAGTGTGGTTTGTGGCTCTATAATATGAATGCCTATGTCTTTTAACAACAATAGTCAAGTCTTCCAATGGACTTTTTAGTGAAACCCAATAGATAACTTTATTTTCTCTTTGTTTACTAAAATATTGAATGCTTATGTCTTATAAATTTAGTAGGAAAGTATTCTAATGACTTGCTTATGACACCCCATAAAATATATTATGTTTACTACCTTGGACACTGTAGCTTATTCACTTAAATCTCTGATAAATTGTGGGCTGGTATGCACAGTCTGGTTAGCACAGTTAGTAAGGTGTTTGGTTTGCACTATCAAATTAAGACTGTCATTGGTTCGAAACCCATGTTATCATGTTTTTATTTTACTAGTGTGGTTTGTGGCTCTATAATATGAATGCCTATGTCTTTTAACAACAATAGTCAAGTCTTCCAATGGACTTTTTAGTGAAATCCAATAGATAGCTTTATTTTATCTTTGTTTACTCAAATATTGAATGCTTATGTCTTATAAATTTAGTAGGAAAGTATTCTAATGACTTGCTTATGACACCCCATAGAATATATTATGTTTAGTACCTTGGACACTGTAGCTTATTCACTTAAATCTCTGATAAATTGTGTGTCTGGTATGCACAGTCTAGTTAGCACAGTTAGTAAGGTGTTGGGTTTGCACTATCAAATTAAGATTGTCATTGGCTCGAATCCCATGTTATCATGTTTTTATTTTACTAGTGTGGTTTGTGGCTCTATAATATGAATGCCTATGTTTTTTAACAACAATAGTCAAGTCTTCCAATGGACTTTTTAGTGAAACCCAATAGATAGCTTTATTTTCTCTTTGTTTACTCAAATATTGAATGCTTATGTCTTATAAATTTAGTAGGAAAGTATTCTAATGACTTGCTTATGACACCCCATAGAATATATTATGTTTAGTACCTTGGACACTGTAGCTTATTCACTTAAATCTCTGATAAATTGTGTGTCTGTTATGCACAGTCTAGTTAGCACAGTTAGTAAGGTGTTGGGTTTGCACTATCAAATTAAGACTGTCATTGGCTCGAATCCCATGTTATCATGTTTTTATTTTACTAGTGTGGTTTGTGCCTCTATAATATGAATGCCTATGTTTTTTAACAACAATAGTCAAGTCTTCCAATGGACTTTTTAGTGAAACCCAATAGATAGCTTTATTTTCTCTTTGTTTACTCAAATATTGAATGCTTATGTCTTATAAATTTAGTAGGAAAGTATTCTAATGACTTGCTTATGACACCCCATAGAATATATTATGTTTAGTACCTTGGACACTGTAGCTTATTCACTTAAATCTCTGATAAATTGTGGATCTGGAATGCACAGTCTAGTTAGCACAGTTAGTAAGGTGTTGGGTTTGCACTATCAAATTAAGACTGTCATTGGCTCGAATTCCATGTTATCGTGTTTTTATTTTACTAGTGTGGTTTGTGGCTCTATAATATGAATGCCTATGTTTTTTAACAACAATAGTCAAGTCTTCCAATGGACTTTTTAGTGAAACCCAATAGATAGCTTTATTTTCTCTTTGTTTACTCAAATATTGAATGCTTATGTCTTATAAATTTAGTAGGAAAGTATTCTAATGACTTGCTTATGACACCCCATAGAATATATTATGTTTAGTACCTTGGACACTGTAGCTTATTCACTTAAATCTCTGATACATTGTGTATCTGGTATGCACAGTCTGGTTAGCACAGTTAGTAAAGTATTGGGTTTGCACTGTCAAATTAAGACTGTCATTGGTTCGAATCCCATGTTATCATGTTTTTATTTTACTAGTGTGGTTTGTGGCTCTATAATATGAATGCCTATGTCTTTTAACAACAATAGTCAAGTCTTCCAATGGACTTTTTAGTGAAATCCAATAGATAGCTTTACTTTATCTTTGTTTACTCAAATATTGAATGCTTATGTCTTATAAATTTAGTAGGAAAGTATTCTAATGACTTGCTTATGACACCCCATAGAATGTATTATGTTTAGTACCTTGGACACTGTAGCTTATTCACTTAAATCTCTGATAAATTGTGTGTCTGGTATGCACAGTCTAGTTAGCACAGTTAGTAAGGTGTTGGGTTTGCACTATCAAATTAAGATTGTCATTGGCTCGAATCCCATGTTATCATGTTTTTATTTTACTAGTGTGGTTTGTGGCTCTATAATATGAATGCCTATGTTTTTTAACAACAATAGTCAAGTCTTCCAATGGACTTTTTAGTGAAACCCAATAGATAGCTTTATTTTCTCTTTGTTTACTCAAATATTGAATGCTTATGTCTTATAAATTTAGTAGGAAAGTATTCTAATGACTTGCTTATGACACCCCATAGAATATATTATGTTTAGTACCTTGGACACTGTAGCTTATTCACTTAAATCTCTGATAAATTGTGTGTCTGGTTAGCACAGTTAGTAAGGTGTTGGGTTTGCACTATCATATTAAGACTGTCATTGGTTCGAATCCCATGTTATCATGTTTTTATTTTACTAGTGTGGTTTGTGGCTCTATAATATGAATGCCTATGTCTTTTAACAACAATAGTCAAGTCTTCCAATGGACTTTTTAGTGAAACCCAATAGATAGCTTTATTTTCTCTTTGTTTACTAAAATATTGAATGCTTATGTCTTGTAAATTTAGTAGGAAAGTATTCTAATGACTTGCTTATGACACCCCATAGAATATATTATGTTTAGTACCTTGGACACTGTAGCTTATTCACTTAAATCTCTGATAAATTGTATGTCTGGTATGCACAGTCTAGTTAGCACAGTTAGTAAGGTGTTTGGTTTGCACAATCAAATAAAGACTGTCATTGGCTCGATTCCCATGTTATCATGTTTTTATTTTACTAGTGTGGTTTGTGGCTCTATAATATGAATGCCTATGTTTTTTAACAATAGTCAAGTCTTCCAATGGACTTTTTAGTGAAACCCAATAGATAGCTTTATTTTATCTTTGTTTACTCAAATATTGAATGCTTATGTCTTATAAATTTAGTAGGAAAGTATTCTAATGACTTGCTTATGACACCCCATAGAATATATTATGTTTAGTACCTTGGACACTGTAGCTTATTCACTTAAATCTCTGATAAATTGTGTGTCTGGTATGCACAGTCTGGTTAGCACAGTTAGTAAGGTGTTGGGTTTGCACTATCAAATTAAGACTGTCATTGGTTTGAATCCCATGTTATCATGTTTTTATTTGACTAGTGTGGTTTGTGGCTCTATAATATGAATGCCTATGTCTTTTAACAACAATAGTCAAGTCTTCCAATGGACTTTTTAGTGAAACCCAATAGATAGCTTTATTTTCTCTTTGTTTACTAAAATATTGAATGCTTATGTCTTATAAATTTAGTAGGAAAGTATTCTAATGACTTGCTTATGACACCCCATAAAATATATTATGTTTACTACCTTGGACACTGTAGCTTATTCACTTAAATCTCTGATAAATTGTGGGTCTGGTTAGCACAGTTAGTAAGGTGTTTGGTTTGCACTATCAAATTAAGACTGTCATTGGTTCGAATCCCATGTTATCATGTTTTTATTTTACTAGTGTGGTTTGTGGCTCTATAATATGAATGCCTATGTCTTTTAACAACAATAGTCAAGTCTTCCAATGGACTTTTTAGTGAAATCCAATAGATAGCTTTATTTTATCTTTGTTTACTCAAATATTGAATGCTTATGTCTTATAAATTTAGTAGGAAAGTATTCTAATGACTTGCTTATGACACCCCATAGAATATATTATGTTTAGTACCTTGGACACTGTAGCTTATTCACTTAAATCTCTGATAAATTGTGGATCTGGAATGCACAGTCTAGTTAGCACAGTTAGTAAGGTGTTGGGTTTGCACTATCAAATTAAGACTGTCATTGGCTCGAATTCCATGTTATCGTGTTTTTATTTTACTAGTGTGGTTTGTGGCTCTATAATATGAATGCCTATGTTTTTTAACAACAATAGTCAAGTCTTCCAATGGACTTTTTAGTGAAACCCAATAGATAGCTTTATTTTCTCTTTGTTTACTCAAATATTGAATGCTTATGTCTTATAAATTTAGTAGGAAAGTATTCTAATGACTTGCTTATGACACCCCATAGAATATATTATGTTTAGTACCTTGGACACTGTAGCTTATTCACTTAAATCTCTGATACATTGTGTATCTGGTATGCACAGTCTGGTTAGCACAGTTAGTAAAGTATTGGGTTTGCACTGTCAAATTAAGACTGTCATTGGTTCGAATCCCATGTTATCATGTTTTTATTTTACTAGTGTGGTTTGTGGCTCTATAATATGAATGCCTATGTCTTTTAACAACAATAGTCAAGTCTTCCAATGGACTTTTTAGTGAAATCCAATAGATAGCTTTATTTTATCTTTGTTTACTAAAATATTGAATGCTTATGTCTTATAAATTTAGTAGGAAAGTATTCTAATGACTTGCTTATGACACCCCATAGAATATATTATGTTCAGTACCTTGGACACTGTAGCTTATTCACTTAAATCTCTGATAAATTGTGTGTCTGGTATGCACAGTCTAGTTAGCACAGTTAGTAAGGTGTTGGGTTTGCACTATCAAATTAAGACTGTCTTTGGCTCGAATCCCATGTTATCATGTTTTTATTTTACTAGTGTGGTTTGTGGCTCTATAATATGAATGCCTATGTCTTTTAATAACAATAGTCAAGTCTTTCAATTTACTTTTTAGTGAAATCCAATAGATAGCTTTATTTTATCTTTGTTTACTCAAATATTGAATGCTTATGTCTTATAAATTTAGTAGGAAAGTATTCTAATAACTTGCTTATGACACCCCATAGAATATATTATGTTTAGTACCTTGGACACTGTAGCTTATTCACTTAAATCTCTGATAAATTGTGTATCTGGTATGCACAGTCTGGTTAGCACAGTTAGTAAGGTGTTGGGTTTGCACTATCAAATTAAGACTGTCATTGGTTCGAATCCCATGTTATCATGTTTTTATTTTACTATTGTGCTTTGTGGCTCTATAATATGAATGCCTATGTCTTTTAACAACAATAGTCAAGTCTTCCAATGGACTTTTTAGTGAAACCCAATAGATAGCTTTATTTTCTCTTTGTTTACTCAAATATTGAATGCTTATGTCTTATAAATTTAGTAGGAAAGTATTCTAATGACTTGCTTATGACACCCCATAGAATATATTATGTTTAGTACCTTGGACACTGTAGCTTATTCACTTAAATCTCTGATAAATTGTGTGTCTGGTATGCACAGTCTGTTTAGCACAGTTAGTAAGGTGTTGGGTTTGCACTATCAAATTAAGACTGTCATTGGTTCAAATCCCATGTTATCATGTTTTTATTTTACTAGTGTGGTTTGTGGCTCTATAATATGAATGCCTATGTCTTTTAACAACAATAGTCAAGTCTTCCAATGGACTTTTTAGTGAAACCCAATAGATAGCTTTATTTTCTCTTTGTTTACTAAAATATTGAATGCTTATGTCTTGTAAATTTAGTAGGAAAGTATTCGAATGACTTGCTTATGACACCCCATAGAATATATTATGTTTAGTACCTTGGACACTGTAGCTTATTCACTTAAATCTCTGATAAATTGTGTGTCTGGTATGCGCAGTCTAGTTAGCACAGTTAGTAAGGTGTTTGGTTTGCACTATCAAATTAAGACTGTCATTGGCTCGAATCCCATGTTATCATGTTTTTATTTTACTAGTGTGGTTTGTGGCTCTATAATATGAATGCCTATGTTTTTTAACAACAATAGTCAAGTCTTCTAATGGACTTTTTAGTGAAACCCAATAGATAGCTTTATTTTCTCTTTGTTTACTCAAATATTGAATGCTTATGTCTTATAAATTTAGTAGGAACGTGTTCTAATGACTTGCTTATGACACCCCATAGAATATATTATGTTTAGTACCTTGGACACTGTAGCTTATTCACTTAAATCTCTGATAAATTGTGTATCTGGTATGCACAGTCTGGTTAGCACAGTTAGTAAGGTGTTGGCTTTGCACTATCAAATTAAGACTGTCATTGGCTCGAATCCCATGTTATCATGTTTTTATTTTACTAGTGTGGTTTGTGGCTCTATAATATGAATGCCTATGTTTTTTAACAACAATAGTCAAGTCTTTCAATGGACTTTTTAGTGAAACCCAATAGATAGCTTTATTTTCTCTTTGTTTACTCAAATATTGAATGCTTATGTCTTATAAATTTAGTAGGAAAGTGTTCTAATGACTTGCTTATGACACCCCATAGAATATATTATGTTTAGTACCTTGGACACTGTAGCTTATTCACTTAAATCTCTGATAAATTGTGTGTCTGGTATGTACAGTCTAGTAAGCACAGTTAGTAAGGTGTTGGGTTTGCACTATCAAATTAAGACTGTCTTTGGCTCGAATCCCATGTTATGTTTTTATTTTACTAGTGTGGTTTGTGGCTCTATAATATGAATGCCTATGTCTTTTAACAACAATAGTCAAGTCTTCCAATGGACTTTTTAGTGAAACCCAATAGATAGCTTTATTTTCTCCTTGTTTACTCAAATATTGAATGCTTATGTCTTATAAATTTAGTAGGAAAGTATTCTAATGACTTGCTTATGACACCCCATAGAATATATTATGTTTAGTACCTTGGAAACTGTAGCTTATTCACTTAAATCTCTGATAAATTGTGTGTCTGGTATGCACAGTCTGGTTAGCACAGTTAGTAAGGTGTTGGGTTTGCACTATCAAATTAAGACTGTCATTGGTTCGAATCCCATGTTATCATGTTTTTATTTGACTAGTGTGGTTTGTGGCTCTATAATATGAATGCCTATGTCTTTTAACAACAATAGTCAAGTCTTCCAATGGATTTTTTAGTGAAACCCAATAGATAGCTTTATTTTCTCTTTGTTTACTAAAATATTGAATGCTTATGTCTTATAAATTTAGTAGGAAAGTATTCTAATGACTTGCTTATGACACCCCATAAAATATATTATGTTTACTACCTTGGACACTGTAGCTTATTCACTTAAATCTCTGATAAATTGTGGGTCTGGTATGCACAGTCTGGTTAGCACAGTTAGTAAGGTGTTTGGTTTGCACTATCAAATTAAGACTGTCATTGGTTCGAATCCCATGTTATCATGTTTTTATTTTACTAGTGTGGTTTGTGGCTCTATAATATGAATGCCTATGTCTTTTAACAACAATAGTCAAGTCTTCCAATGGACTTTTTAGTGAAATCCAATAGATAGCTTTATTTTATCTTTGTTTACTCAAATATTGAATGCTTATGTCTTATAAATTTAGTAGGAAAGTATTCTAATGACTTGCTTATGACACCCCATAGAATATATTATGTTTAGTACCTTGGACACTGTAGCTTATTCACTTAAATCTCTGATAAATTGTGTGTCTGGTATGCACAGTCTAGTTAGCACAGTTAGTAAGGTGTTGGGTTTGCACTATCAAATTAAGACTGTCATTGGCTCAAATCCCATGTTATCATGTTTTTATTTTACTAGTGTGGTTTGTGGCTCTATAATATGAATGCCTATGTTTTTTAACAACAATAGTCAAGTCTTCCAATGGACTTTTTAGTGAAACCCAATAGATAGCTTTATTTTCTCTTTGTTTACTCAAATATTGAATGCTTATGTCTTATAAATTTAGTAGGAAAGTATTCTAATGACTTGCTTATGACACCCCATAGAATATATTATGTTTAGTACCTTGGACACTGTAGCTTATTCACTTAAATCTCTGATAAATTGTGTATCTGGTATGCACAGTCTGGTTAGCACAGTTAGTAAGGTGTTGGTTTTGCACTATCAAATTAAGACTGTCATTGGCTCGAATCCCATGTTATCATGTTTTTATTTTACTAGTGTGGTTTGTGGCTCTATAATATGAATGCCTATGTTTTTTAACAACAATAGTCAAGTCTTCCAATGGACTTTTTAGTGAAACCCAATAGATAGCTTTATTTTCTCTTTGTTTACTAAAATATTGAATGCTTATGTCTTATAAATTTAGTAGGAAAGTATTCTAATGACTTGCTTATGACACCCCATAAAATATATTATGTTTACTACCTTGGACACTGTAGCTTATTCACTTAAATCTCTGATAAATTGTGGGTCTGGTATGCACAGTCTGGTTAGCACAGTTAGTAAGGTGTTTGGTTTGCACTATCAAATTAAGACTGTCATTGGTTCGAATCCCATGTTATCATGTTTTTATTTTACTAGTGTGGTTTGTGGCTCTATAATATGAATGCCTATGTCTTTTAACAACAATAGTCAAGTCTTCCAATGGACTTTTTAGTGAAATCCAATAGATAGCTTTATTTTATCTTTGTTTACTCAAATATTGAATGCTTATGTCTTATAAATTTAGTAGGAAAGTATTCTAATGACTTGCTTATGACACCCCATAGAATATATTATGTTTAGTACCTTGGACACTGTAGCTTATTCACTTAAATCTCTGATAAATTGTGTGTCTGGTATGCACAGTCTAGTTAGCACAGTTAGTAAGGTGTTGGGTTTGCACTATCAAATTAAGATTGTCATTGGCTCGAATCCCATGTTATCATGTTTTTATTTTACTAGTGTGGTTTGTGGCTCTATAATATGAATGCCTATGTTTTTTAACAACAATAGTCAAGTCTTCCAATGGACTTTTTAGTGAAACCCAATAGATAGCTTTATTTTCTCTTTGTTTACTCAAATATTGAATGCTTATGTCTTATAAATTTAGTAGGAACGTGTTCTAATGACTTGCTTATGACACCCCATAGAATATATTATGTTTAGTACCTTGGACACTGTAGCTTATTCACTTAAATCTCTGATAAATTGTGTATCTGGTATGCACAGTCTGGTTAGCATAGTTAGTAAGGTGTTGGCTTTGCACTATCAAATTAAGACTGTCATTGGCTTGAATCCCATGTTATCATGTTTTTATTTTACTAGTGTGGTTTGTGGCTCTATAATATGAATGCCTATGTCTTTTAACAACAATAGTCAAGTCTTCCAATGGATTTTTTAGTGAAACCCAATAGATAGCTTTATTTTCTCTTTGTTTACTAAAATATTGAATGCTTATGTCTTATAAATTTAGTAGGAAAGTATTCTAATGACTTGCTTATGACACCCCATAAAATATATTATGTTTACTACCTTGGACACTGTAGCTTATTCACTTAAATCTCTGATAAATTGTGGGTCTGGTATGCACAGTCTGGTTAGCACAGTTAGTAAGGTGTTCGGTTTGCACTATCAAATTAAGACTGTCATTGGTTCGAATCCCATGTTATCATGTTTTTATTTTACTAGTGTGGTTTGTGGCTCTATAATATGAATGCCTATGTCTTTTAACAACAATAGTCAAGTCTTCCAATGGACTTTTTAGTGAAATCCAATAGATAGCTTTATTTTATCTTTGTTTACTCAAATATTGAATGCTTATGTCTTATAAATTTAGTAGGAAAGTATTCTAATGACTTGCTTATGACACCCCATAGAATATATTATGTTTAGTACCTTGGACACTGTAGCTTATTCACTTAAATCTCTGATAAATTGTGTGTCTGGTATGCACAGTCTAGTTAGCACAGTTAGTAAGGTGTTGGGTTTGCACTATCAAATTAAGACTGTCATTGGCTCAAATCCCATGTTATCATGTTTTTATTTTACTAGTGTGGTTTGTGGCTCTATAATATGAATGCCTATGTTTTTTAACAACAATAGTCAAGTCTTCCAATGGACTTTTTAGTGAAACCCAATAGATAGCTTTATTTTCTCTTTGTTTACTCAAATATTGAATGCTTATGTCTTATAAATTTAGTAGGAAAGTATTCTAATGACTTGCTTATGACACCCCATAGAATATATTATGTTTAGTACCTTGGACACTGTAGCTTATTCACTTAAATCTCTGATAAATTGTGTGTCTGTTATGCACAGTCTAGTTAGCACAGTTAGTAAGGTGTTGGGTTTGCACTATCAAATTAAGACTGTCATTGGCTCGAATCCCATGTTATCATGTTTTTATTTTACTAGTGTGGTTTGTGCCTCTATAATATGAATGCCTATGTTTTTTAACAACAATAGTCAAGTCTTCCAATGGACTTTTTAGTGAAACCCAATAGATAGCTTTATTTTCTCTTTGTTTACTCAAATATTGAATGCTTATGTCTTATAAATTTAGTAGGAAAGTATTCTAATGACTTGCTTATGACACCCCATAGAATATATTATGTTTAGTACCTTGGACACTGTAGCTTATTCACTTAAATCTCTGATAAATTGTGTATCTGGTATGCACAGTCTGGTTAGCACAGTTAGTAAGGTGTTGGTTTTGCACTATCAAATTAAGACTGTCATTGGCTCGAATCCCATGTTATCATGTTTTTATTTTACTAGTGTGGTTTGTGGCTCTATAATATGAATGCCTATGTTTTTTAACAACAATAGTCAAGTCTTCCAATGGACTTTTTAGTGAAACCCAATAGATAGCTTTATTTTCTCTTTGTTTACTAAAATATTGAATGCTTATGTCTTATAAATTTAGTAGGAAAGTATTCTAATGACTTGCTTATGACACCCCATAAAATATATTATGTTTACTACCTTGGACACTGTAGCTTATTCACTTAAATCTCTGATAAATTGTGGGTCTGGTATGCACAGTCTGGTTAGCACAGTTAGTAAGGTGTTTGGTTTGCACTATCAAATTAAGACTGTCATTGGTTCGAATCCCATGTTATCATGTTTTTATTTTACTAGTGTGGTTTGTGGCTCTATAATATGAATGCCTATGTCTTTTAACAACAATAGTCAAGTCTTCCAATGGACTTTTTAGTGAAATCCAATAGATAGCTTTATTTTATCTTTGTTTACTCAAATATTGAATGCTTATGTCTTATAAATTTAGTAGGAAAGTATTCTAATGACTTGCTTATGACACCCCATAGAATATATTATGTTTAGTACCTTGGACACTGTAGCTTATTCACTTAAATCTCTGATAAATTGTGGATCTGGAATGCACAGTCTAGTTAGCACAGTTAGTAAGGTGTTGGGTTTGCACTATCAAATTAAGACTGTCATTGGCTCGAATTCCATGTTATCGTGTTTTTATTTTACTAGTGTGGTTTGTGGCTCTATAATATGAATGCCTATGTTTTTTAACAACAATAGTCAAGTCTTCCAATGGACTTTTTAGTGAAACCCAATAGATAGCTTTATTTTCTCTTTGTTTACTCAAATATTGAATGCTTATGTCTTATAAATTTAGTAGGAAAGTATTCTAATGACTTGCTTATGACACCCCATAGAATATATTATGTTTAGTACCTTGGACACTGTAGCTTATTCACTTAAATCTCTGATACATTGTGTATCTGGTATGCACAGTCTGGTTAGCACAGTTAGTAAAGTATTGGGTTTGCACTGTCAAATTAAGACTGTCATTGGTTCGAATCCCATGTTATCATGTTTTTATTTTACTAGTGTGGTTTGTGGCTCTATAATATGAATGCCTATGTCTTTTAACAACAATAGTCAAGTCTTCCAATGGACTTTTTAGTGAAATCCAATAGATAGCTTTATTTTATCTTTGTTTACTAAAATATTGAATGCTTATGTCTTATAAATTTAGTAGGAAAGTATTCTAATGACTTGCTTATGACACCCCATAGAATATATTATGTTCAGTACCTTGGACACTGTAGCTTATTCACTTAAATCTCTGATAAATTGTGTGTCTGGTATGCACAGTCTAGTTAGCACAGTTAGTAAGGTGTTGGGTTTGCACTATCAAATTAAGACTGTCTTTGGCTCGAATCCCATGTTATCATGTTTTTATTTTACTAGTGTGGTTTGTGGCTCTATAATATGAATGCCTATGTCTTTTAATAACAATAGTCAAGTCTTTCAATTTACTTTTTAGTGAAATCCAATAGATAGCTTTATTTTATCTTTGTTTACTCAAATATTGAATGCTTATGTCTTATAAATTTAGTAGGAAAGTATTCTAATAACTTGCTTATGACACCCCATAGAATATATTATGTTTAGTACCTTGGACACTGTAGCTTATTCACTTAAATCTCTGATAAATTGTGTATCTGGTATGCACAGTCTGGTTAGCACAGTTAGTAAGGTGTTGGGTTTGCACTATCAAATTAAGACTGTCATTGGTTCGAATCCCATGTTATCATGTTTTTATTTTACTATTGTGCTTTGTGGCTCTATAATATGAATGCCTATGTCTTTTAACAACAATAGTCAAGTCTTCCAATGGACTTTTTAGTGAAACCCAATAGATAGCTTTATTTTCTCTTTGTTTACTCAAATATTGAATGCTTATGTCTTATAAATTTAGTAGGAAAGTATTCTAATGACTTGCTTATGACACCCCATAGAATATATTATGTTTAGTACCTTGGACACTGTAGCTTATTCACTTAAATCTCTGATAAATTGTGTGTCTGGTATGCACAGTCTGTTTAGCACAGTTAGTAAGGTGTTGGGTTTGCACTATCAAATTAAGACTGTCATTGGTTCAAATCCCATGTTATCATGTTTTTATTTTACTAGTGTGGTTTGTGGCTCTATAATATGAATGCCTATGTCTTTTAACAACAATAGTCAAGTCTTCCAATGGACTTTTTAGTGAAACCCAATAGATAGCTTTATTTTCTCTTTGTTTACTAAAATATTGAATGCTTATGTCTTGTAAATTTAGTAGGAAAGTATTCGAATGACTTGCTTATGACACCCCATAGAATATATTATGTTTAGTACCTTGGACACTGTAGCTTATTCACTTAAATCTCTGATAAATTGTGTGTCTGGTATGCGCAGTCTAGTTAGCACAGTTAGTAAGGTGTTTGGTTTGCACTATCAAATTAAGACTGTCATTGGCTCGAATCCCATGTTATCATGTTTTTATTTTACTAGTGTGGTTTGTGGCTCTATAATATGAATGCCTATGTTTTTTAACAACAATAGTCAAGTCTTCTAATGGACTTTTTAGTGAAACCCAATAGATAGCTTTATTTTCTCTTTGTTTACTCAAATATTGAATGCTTATGTCTTATAAATTTAGTAGGAACGTGTTCTAATGACTTGCTTATGACACCCCATAGAATATATTATGTTTAGTACCTTGGACACTGTAGCTTATTCACTTAAATCTCTGATAAATTGTGTATCTGGTATGCACAGTCTGGTTAGCACAGTTAGTAAGGTGTTGGCTTTGCACTATCAAATTAAGACTGTCATTGGCTCGAATCCCATGTTATCATGTTTTTATTTTACTAGTGTGGTTTGTGGCTCTATAATATGAATGCCTATGTTTTTTAACAACAATAGTCAAGTCTTTCAATGGACTTTTTAGTGAAACCCAATAGATAGCTTTATTTTCTCTTTGTTTACTCAAATATTGAATGCTTATGTCTTATAAATTTAGTAGGAAAGTGTTCTAATGACTTGCTTATGACACCCCATAGAATATATTATGTTTAGTACCTTGGACACTGTAGCTTATTCACTTAAATCTCTGATAAATTGTGTGTCTGGTATGTACAGTCTAGTAAGCACAGTTAGTAAGGTGTTGGGTTTGCACTATCAAATTAAGACTGTCTTTGGCTCGAATCCCATGTTATGTTTTTATTTTACTAGTGTGGTTTGTGGCTCTATAATATGAATGCCTATGTCTTTTAACAACAATAGTCAAGTCTTCCAATGGACTTTTTAGTGAAACCCAATAGATAGCTTTATTTTCTCCTTGTTTACTCAAATATTGAATGCTTATGTCTTATAAATTTAGTAGGAAAGTATTCTAATGACTTGCTTATGACACCCCATAGAATATATTATGTTTAGTACCTTGGAAACTGTAGCTTATTCACTTAAATCTCTGATAAATTGTGTGTCTGGTATGCACAGTCTGGTTAGCACAGTTAGTAAGGTGTTGGGTTTGCACTATCAAATTAAGACTGTCATTGGTTCGAATCCCATGTTATCATGTTTTTATTTGACTAGTGTGGTTTGTGGCTCTATAATATGAATGCCTATGTCTTTTAACAACAATAGTCAAGTCTTCCAATGGATTTTTTAGTGAAACCCAATAGATAGCTTTATTTTCTCTTTGTTTACTAAAATATTGAATGCTTATGTCTTATAAATTTAGTAGGAAAGTATTCTAATGACTTGCTTATGACACCCCATAAAATATATTATGTTTACTACCTTGGACACTGTAGCTTATTCACTTAAATCTCTGATAAATTGTGGGTCTGGTATGCACAGTCTGGTTAGCACAGTTAGTAAGGTGTTTGGTTTGCACTATCAAATTAAGACTGTCATTGGTTCGAATCCCATGTTATCATGTTTTTATTTTACTAGTGTGGTTTGTGGCTCTATAATATGAATGCCTATGTCTTTTAACAACAATAGTCAAGTCTTCCAATGGACTTTTTAGTGAAATCCAATAGATAGCTTTATTTTATCTTTGTTTACTCAAATATTGAATGCTTATGTCTTATAAATTTAGTAGGAAAGTATTCTAATGACTTGCTTATGACACCCCATAGAATATATTATGTTTAGTACCTTGGACACTGTAGCTTATTCACTTAAATCTCTGATAAATTGTGTGTCTGGTATGCACAGTCTAGTTAGCACAGTTAGTAAGGTGTTGGGTTTGCACTATCAAATTAAGACTGTCATTGGCTCAAATCCCATGTTATCATGTTTTTATTTTACTAGTGTGGTTTGTGGCTCTATAATATGAATGCCTATGTTTTTTAACAACAATAGTCAAGTCTTCCAATGGACTTTTTAGTGAAACCCAATAGATAGCTTTATTTTCTCTTTGTTTACTCAAATATTGAATGCTTATGTCTTATAAATTTAGTAGGAAAGTATTCTAATGACTTGCTTATGACACCCCATAGAATATATTATGTTTAGTACCTTGGACACTGTAGCTTATTCACTTAAATCTCTGATAAATTGTGTATCTGGTATGCACAGTCTGGTTAGCACAGTTAGTAAGGTGTTGGTTTTGCACTATCAAATTAAGACTGTCATTGGCTCGAATCCCATGTTATCATGTTTTTATTTTACTAGTGTGGTTTGTGGCTCTATAATATGAATGCCTATGTTTTTTAACAACAATAGTCAAGTCTTCCAATGGACTTTTTAGTGAAACCCAATAGATAGCTTTATTTTCTCTTTGTTTACTAAAATATTGAATGCTTATGTCTTATAAATTTAGTAGGAAAGTATTCTAATGACTTGCTTATGACACCCCATAAAATATATTATGTTTACTACCTTGGACACTGTAGCTTATTCACTTAAATCTCTGATAAATTGTGGGTCTGGTATGCACAGTCTGGTTAGCACAGTTAGTAAGGTGTTTGGTTTGCACTATCAAATTAAGACTGTCATTGGTTCGAATCCCATGTTATCATGTTTTTATTTTACTAGTGTGGTTTGTGGCTCTATAATATGAATGCCTATGTCTTTTAACAACAATAGTCAAGTCTTCCAATGGACTTTTTAGTGAAATCCAATAGATAGCTTTATTTTATCTTTGTTTACTCAAATATTGAATGCTTATGTCTTATAAATTTAGTAGGAAAGTATTCTAATGACTTGCTTATGACACCCCATAGAATATATTATGTTTAGTACCTTGGACACTGTAGCTTATTCACTTAAATCTCTGATAAATTGTGTGTCTGGTATGCACAGTCTAGTTAGCACAGTTAGTAAGGTGTTGGGTTTGCACTATCAAATTAAGATTGTCATTGGCTCGAATCCCATGTTATCATGTTTTTATTTTACTAGTGTGGTTTGTGGCTCTATAATATGAATGCCTATGTTTTTTAACAACAATAGTCAAGTCTTCCAATGGACTTTTTAGTGAAACCCAATAGATAGCTTTATTTTCTCTTTGTTTACTCAAATATTGAATGCTTATGTCTTATAAATTTAGTAGGAACGTGTTCTAATGACTTGCTTATGACACCCCATAGAATATATTATGTTTAGTACCTTGGACACTGTAGCTTATTCACTTAAATCTCTGATAAATTGTGTATCTGGTATGCACAGTCTGGTTAGCACAGTTAGTAAGGTGTTGGCTTTGCACTATCAAATTAAGACTGTCATTGGCTTGAATCCCATGTTATCATGTTTTTATTTTACTAGTGTGGTTTGTGGCTCTATAATATGAATGCCTATGTCTTTTAACAACAATAGTCAAGTCTTCCAATGGATTTTTTAGTGAAACCCAATAGATAGCTTTATTTTCTCTTTGTTTACTAAAATATTGAATGCTTATGTCTTATAAATTTAGTAGGAAAGTATTCTAATGACTTGCTTATGACACCCCATAAAATATATTATGTTTACTACCTTGGACACTGTAGCTTATTCACTTAAATCTCTGATAAATTGTGGGTCTGGTATGCACAGTCTGGTTAGCACAGTTAGTAAGGTGTTCGGTTTGCACTATCAAATTAAGACTGTCATTGGTTCGAATCCCATGTTATCATGTTTTTATTTTACTAGTGTGGTTTGTGGCTCTATAATATGAATGCCTATGTCTTTTAACAACAATAGTCAAGTCTTCCAATGGACTTTTTAGTGAAATCCAATAGATAGCTTTATTTTATCTTTGTTTACTCAAATATTGAATGCTTATGTCTTATAAATTTAGTAGGAAAGTATTCTAATGACTTGCTTATGACACCCCATAGAATATATTATGTTTAGTACCTTGGACACTGTAGCTTATTCACTTAAATCTCTGATAAATTGTGTGTCTGGTATGCACAGTCTAGTTAGCACAGTTAGTAAGGTGTTGGGTTTGCACTATCAAATTAAGACTGTCATTGGCTCAAATCCCATGTTATCATGTTTTTATTTTACTAGTGTGGTTTGTGGCTCTATAATATGAATGCCTATGTTTTTTAACAACAATAGTCAAGTCTTCCAATGGACTTTTTAGTGAAACCCAATAGATAGCTTTATTTTCTCTTTGTTTACTCAAATATTGAATGCTTATGTCTTATAAATTTAGTAGGAAAGTATTCTAATGACTTGCTTATGACACCCCATAGAATATATTATGTTTAGTACCTTGGACACTGTAGCTTATTCACTTAAATCTCTGATAAATTGTGTGTCTGTTATGCACAGTCTAGTTAGCACAGTTAGTAAGGTGTTGGGTTTGCACTATCAAATTAAGACTGTCATTGGCTCGAATCCCATGTTATCATGTTTTTATTTTACTAGTGTGGTTTGTGCCTCTATAATATGAATGCCTATGTTTTTTAACAACAATAGTCAAGTCTTCCAATGGACTTTTTAGTGAAACCCAATAGATAGCTTTATTTTCTCTTTGTTTACTCAAATATTGAATGCTTATGTCTTATAAATTTAGTAGGAAAGTATTCTAATGACTTGCTTATGACACCCCATAGAATATATTATGTTTAGTACCTTGGACACTGTAGCTTATTCACTTAAATCTCTGATAAATTGTGTATCTGGTATGCACAGTCTGGTTAGCACAGTTAGTAAGGTGTTGGTTTTGCACTATCAAATTAAGACTGTCATTGGCTCGAATCCCATGTTATCATGTTTTTATTTTACTAGTGTGGTTTGTGGCTCTATAATATGAATGCCTATGTTTTTTAACAACAATAGTCAAGTCTTCCAATGGACTTTTTAGTGAAACCCAATAGATAGCTTTATTTTCTCTTTGTTTACTAAAATATTGAATGCTTATGTCTTATAAATTTAGTAGGAAAGTATTCTAATGACTTGCTTATGACACCCCATAAAATATATTATGTTTACTACCTTGGACACTGTAGCTTATTCACTTAAATCTCTGATAAATTGTGGGTCTGGTATGCACAGTCTGGTTAGCACAGTTAGTAAGGTGTTTGGTTTGCACTATCAAATTAAGACTGTCATTGGTTCGAATCCCATGTTATCATGTTTTTATTTTACTAGTGTGGTTTGTGGCTCTATAATATGAATGCCTATGTCTTTTAACAACAATAGTCAAGTCTTCCAATGGACTTTTTAGTGAAATCCAATAGATAGCTTTATTTTATCTTTGTTTACTCAAATATTGAATGCTTATGTCTTATAAATTTAGTAGGAAAGTATTCTAATGACTTGCTTATGACACCCCATAGAATATATTATGTTTAGTACCTTGGACACTGTAGCTTATTCACTTAAATCTCTGATAAATTGTGTGTCTGGTATGCACAGTCTAGTTAGCACAGTTAGTAAGGTGTTGGGTTTGCACTATCAAATTAAGATTGTCATTGGCTCGAATCCCATGTTATCATGTTTTTATTTTACTAGTGTGGTTTGTGGCTCTATAATATGAATGCCTATGTTTTTTAACAACAATAGTCAAGTCTTCCAATGGACTTTTTAGTGAAACCCAATAGATAGCTTTATTTTCTCTTTGTTTACTCAAATATTGAATGCTTATGTCTTATAAATTTAGTAGGAACGTGTTCTAATGACTTGCTTATGACACCCCATAGAATATATTATGTTTAGTACCTTGGACACTGTAGCTTATTCACTTAAATCTCTGATAAATTGTGTATCTGGTATGCACAGTCTGGTTAGCACAGTTAGTAAGGTGTTGGCTTTGCACTATCAAATTAAGACTGTCATTGGCTCGAATCCCATGTTATCATGTTTTTATTTTACTAGTGTGGTTTGTGGCTCTATAATATGAATGCCTATGTCTTTTAACAACAATAGTCAAGTCTTCCAATGGATTTTTTAGTGAAACCCAATAGATAGCTTTATTTTCTCTTTGTTTACTAAAATATTGAATGCTTATGTCTTATAAATTTAGTAGGAAAGTATTCTAATGACTTGCTTATGACACCCCATAAAATATATTATGTTTACTACCTTGGACACTGTAGCTTATTCACTTAAATCTCTGATAAATTGTGGGTCTGGTATGCACAGTCTGGTTAGCACAGTTAGTAAGGTGTTTGGTTTGCACTATCAAATTAAGACTGTCATTGGTTCGAATCCCATGTTATCATGTTTTTATTTTACTAGTGTGGTTTGTGGCTCTATAATATGAATGCCTATGTCTTTTAACAACAATAGTCAAGTCTTCCAATGGACTTTTTAGTGAAATCCAATAGATAGCTTTATTTTATCTTTGTTTACTCAAATATTGAATGCTTATGTCTTATAAATTTAGTAGGAAAGTATTCTAATGACTTGCTTATGACACCCCATAGAATATATTATGTTTAGTACCTTGGACACTGTAGCTTATTCACTTAAATCTCTGATAAATTGTGTGTCTGGTATGCACAGTCTAGTTAGCACAGTTAGTAAGGTGTTGGGTTTGCACTATCAAATTAAGACTGTCATTGGCTCAAATCCCATGTTATCATGTTTTTATTTTACTAGTGTGGTTTGTGGCTCTATAATATGAATGCCTATGTTTTTTAACAACAATAGTCAAGTCTTCCAATGGACTTTTTAGTGAAACCCAATAGATAGCTTTATTTTCTCTTTGTTTACTCAAATATTGAATGCTTATGTCTTATAAATTTAGTAGGAAAGTATTCTAATGACTTGCTTATGACACCCCATAGAATATATTATGTTTAGTACCTTGGACACTGTAGCTTATTCACTTAAATCTCTGATAAATTGTGTGTCTGTTATGCACAGTCTAGTTAGCACAGTTAGTAAGGTGTTGGGTTTGCACTATCAAATTAAGACTGTCATTGGCTCGAATCCCATGTTATCATGTTTTTATTTTACTAGTGTGGTTTGTGCCTCTATAATATGAATGCCTATGTTTTTTAACAACAATAGTCAAGTCTTCCAATGGACTTTTTAGTGAAACCCAATAGATAGCTTTATTTTCTCTTTGTTTACTCAAATATTGAATGCTTATGTCTTATAAATTTAGTAGGAAAGTATTCTAATGACTTGCTTATGACACCCCATAGAATATATTATGTTTAGTACCTTGGACACTGTAGCTTATTCACTTAAATCTCTGATAAATTGTGGATCTGGAATGCACAGTCTAGTTAGCACAGTTAGTAAGGTGTTGGGTTTGCACTATCAAATTAAGACTGTCATTGGCTCGAATTCCATGTTATCGTGTTTTTATTTTACTAGTGTGGTTTGTGGCTCTATAATATGAATGCCTATGTTTTTTAACAACAATAGTCAAGTCTTCCAATGGACTTTTTAGTGAAACCCAATAGATAGCTTTATTTTCTCTTTGTTTACTCAAATATTGAATGCTTATGTCTTATAAATTTAGTAGGAAAGTATTCTAATGACTTGCTTATGACACCCCATAGAATATATTATGTTTAGTACCTTGGACACTGTAGCTTATTCACTTAAATCTCTGATACATTGTGTATCTGGTATGCACAGTCTGGTTAGCACAGTTAGTAAAGTATTGGGTTTGCACTGTCAAATTAAGACTGTCATTGGTTCGAATCCCATGTTATCATGTTTTTATTTTACTAGTGTGGTTTGTGGCTCTATAATATGAATGCCTATGTCTTTTAACAACAATAGTCAAGTCTTCCAATGGACTTTTTAGTGAAATCCAATAGATAGCTTTATTTTATCTTTGTTTACTCAAATATTGAATGCTTATGTCTTATAAATTTAGTAGGAAAGTATTCTAATGACTTGCTTATGACACCCCATAGAATGTATTATGTTTAGTACCTTGGACACTGTAGCTTATTCACTTAAATCTCTGATAAATTGTGTGTCTGGTATGCACAGTCTAGTTAGCACAGTTAGTAAGGTGTTGGGTTTGCACTATCAAATTAAGATTGTCATTGGCTCGAATCCCATGTTATCATGTTTTTATTTTACTAGTGTGGTTTGTGGCTCTATAATATGAATGCCTATGTTTTTTAACAACAATAGTCAAGTCTTCCAATGGACTTTTCAGTGAAACCCAATAGATAGCTTTATTTTCTCTTTGTTTACTCAAATATTGAATGCTTATGTCTTATAAATTTAGTAGGAAAGTATTCTAATGACTTGCTTATGACACCCCATAGAATATATTATGTTTAGTACCTTGGACACTGTAGCTTATTCACTTAAATCTCTGATAATTTGTGTGTCTGGTTAGCACAGTTAGTAAGGTGTTGGGTTTACACTATCATATTAAGACTGTCATTGGTTCGAATCCCATGTTATCATGTTTTTATTTTACTAGTGTGGTTTGTGGCTCTATAATATGAATGCCTATGTCTTTTAACAACAATAGTCAAGTCTTCCAATGGACTTTTTAGTGAAACCCAATAGATAGCTTTATTTTCTCTTTGTTTACTAAAATATTGAATGCTTATGTCTTGTAAATTTAGTAGGAAAGTATTCTAATGACTTGCTTATGACACCCCATAGAATATATTATGTTTAGTACCTTGGACACTGTAGCTTATTCACTTAAATCTCTGATAAATTGTGTGTCTGGTATGCACAGTCTAGTTAGCACAGTTAGTAAGGTGTTTGGTTTGCACAATCAAATAAAGACTGTCATTGGCTCGATTCCCATGTTATCATGTTTTTATTTTACTAGTGTGGTTTGTGGCTCTATAATATGAATGCCTATGTTTTTTAACAATAGTCAAGTCTTCCAATGGACTTTTTAGTGAAACCCAATAGATAGCTTTATTTTATCTTTGTTTACTCAAATATTGAATGCTTATGTCTTATAAATTTAGTAGGAAAGTATTCTAATGACTTGCTTATGACACCCCATAGAATATATTATGTTTAGTACCTTGGACACTGTAGCTTATTCACTTAAATCTCTGATAAATTGTGTGTCTGGTATGCACAGTCTGGTTAGCACAGTTAGTAAGGTGTTGGGTTTGCACTATCAAATTAAGACTGTCATTGGTTTGAATCCCATGTTATCATGTTTTTATTTGACTAGTGTGGTTTGTGGCTCTATAATATGAATGCCTATGTCTTTTAACAACAATAGTCAAGTCTTCCAATGGACTTTTTAGTGAAACCCAATAGATAGCTTTATTTTCTCTTTGTTTACTAAAATATTGAATGCTTATGTCTTATAAATTTAGTAGGAAAGTATTCTAATGACTTGCTTATGACACCCCATAGAATATATTATGTTTAGTACCTTGGACACTGTAGCTTATTCACTTAAATCTCTGATAATTTGTGTGTCTGGTTAGCACAGTTAGTAAGGTGTTGGGTTTACACTATCATATTAAGACTGTCATTGGTTCGAATCCCATGTTATCATGTTTTTATTTTACTAGTGTGGTTTGTGGCTCTATAATATGAATGCCTATGTCTTTTAACAACAATAGTCAAGTCTTCCAATGGACTTTTTAGTGAAACCCAATAGATAGCTTTATTTTCTCTTTGTTTACTAAAATATTGAATGCTTATGTCTTGTAAATTTAGTAGGAAAGTATTCTAATGACTTGCTTATGACACCCCATAGAATATATTATGTTTAGTACCTTGGACACTGTAGCTTATTCACTTAAATCTCTGATAAATTGTGTGTCTGGTATGCACAGTCTAGTTAGCACAGTTAGTAAGGTGTTTGGTTTGCACAATCAAATAAAGACTGTCATTGGCTCGATTCCCATGTTATCATGTTTTTATTTTACTAGTGTGGTTTGTGGCTCTATAATATGAATGCCTATGTTTTTTAACAATAGTCAAGTCTTCCAATGGACTTTTTAGTGAAACCCAATAGATAGCTTTATTTTATCTTTGTTTACTCAAATATTGAATGCTTATGTCTTATAAATTTAGTAGGAAAGTATTCTAATGACTTGCTTATGACACCCCATAGAATATATTATGTTTAGTACCTTGGACACTGTAGCTTATTCACTTAAATCTCTGATAAATTGTGTGTCTGGTATGCACAGTCTGGTTAGCACAGTTAGTAAGGTGTTGGGTTTGCACTATCAAATTAAGACTGTCATTGGTTTGAATCCCATGTTATCATGTTTTTATTTGACTAGTGTGGTTTGTGGCTCTATAATATGAATGCCTATGTCTTTTAACAACAATAGTCAAGTCTTCCAATGGACTTTTTAGTGAAACCCAATAGATAGCTTTATTTTCTCTTTGTTTACTAAAATATTGAATGCTTATGTCTTATAAATTTAGTAGGAAAGTATTCTAATGACTTGCTTATGACACCCCATAAAATATATTATGTTTACTACCTTGGACACTGTAGCTTATTCACTTAAATCTCTGATAAATTGTGGGTCTGGTATGCACAGTCTGGTTAGCACAGTTAGTAAGGTGTTTGGTTTGCACTATCAAATTAAGACTGTCATTGGTTCGAATCCCATGTTATCATGTTTTTATTTTACTAGTGTGGTTTGTGGCTCTATAATATGAATGCCTATGTCTTTTAACAACAATAGTCAAGTCTTCCAATGGACTTTTTAGTGAAATCCAATAGATAGCTTTATTTTATCTTTGTTTACTCAAATATTGAATGCTTATGTCTTATAAATTTAGTAGGAAAGTATTCTAATGACTTGCTTATGACACCCCATAGAATATATTATGTTTAGTACCTTGGACACTGTAGCTTATTCACTTAAATCTCTGATAAATTGTGGATCTGGAATGCACAGTCTAGTTAGCACAGTTAGTAAGGTGTTGGGTTTGCACTATCAAATTAAGACTGTCATTGGCTCGAATTCCATGTTATCGTGTTTTTATTTTACTAGTGTGGTTTGTGGCTCTATAATATGAATGCCTATGTTTTTTAACAACAATAGTCAAGTCTTCCAATGGACTTTTTAGTGAAACCCAATAGATAGCTTTATTTTCTCTTTGTTTACTCAAATATTGAATGCTTATGTCTTATAAATTTAGTAGGAAAGTATTCTAATGACTTGCTTATGACACCCCATAGAATATATTATGTTTAGTACCTTGGACACTGTAGCTTATTCACTTAAATCTCTGATACATTGTGTATCTGGTATGCACAGTCTGGTTAGCACAGTTAGTAAAGTATTGGGTTTGCACTGTCAAATTAAGACTGTCATTGGTTCGAATCCCATGTTATCATGTTTTTATTTTACTAGTGTGGTTTGTGGCTCTATAATATGAATGCCTATGTCTTTTAACAACAATAGTCAAGTCTTCCAATGGACTTTTTAGTGAAATCCAATAGATAGCTTTATTTTATCTTTGTTTACTAAAATATTGAATGCTTATGTCTTATAAATTTAGTAGGAAAGTATTCTAATGACTTGCTTATGACACCCCATAGAATATATTATGTTCAGTACCTTGGACACTGTAGCTTATTCACTTAAATCTCTGATAAATTGTGTGTCTGGTATGCACAGTCTAGTTAGCACAGTTAGTAAGGTGTTGGGTTTGCACTATCAAATTAAGACTGTCTTTGGCTCGAATCCCATGTTATCATGTTTTTATTTTACTAGTGTGGTTTGTGGCTCTATAATATGAATGCCTATGTCTTTTAATAACAATAGTCAAGTCTTTCAATTTACTTTTTAGTGAAATCCAATAGATAGCTTTATTTTATCTTTGTTTACTCAAATATTGAATGCTTATGTCTTATAAATTTAGTAGGAAAGTATTCTAATAACTTGCTTATGACACCCCATAGAATATATTATGTTTAGTACCTTGGACACTGTAGCTTATTCACTTAAATCTCTGATAAATTGTGGATCTGGTATGCACAGTCTGGTTAGCACAGTTAGTAAGGTGTTGGGTTTGCACTATCAAATTAAGACTGTCATTGGTTCGAATCCCATGTTATCATGTTTTTATTTTACTATTGTGCTTTGTGGCTCTATAATATGAATGCCTATGTCTTTTAACAACAATAGTCAAGTCTTCCAATGGACTTTTTAGTGAAACCCAATAGATAGCTTTATTTTCTCTTTGTTTACTCAAATATTGAATGCTTATGTCTTATAAATTTAGTAGGAAAGTATTCTAATGACTTGCTTATGACACCCCATAGAATATATTATGTTTAGTACCTTGGACACTGTAGCTTATTCACTTAAATCTCTGATAAATTGTGTGTCTGGTATGCACAGTCTGTTTAGCACAGTTAGTAAGGTGTTGGGTTTGCACTATCAAATTAAGACTGTCATTGGTTCAAATCCCATGTTATCATGTTTTTATTTTACTAGTGTGGTTTGTGGCTCTATAATATGAATGCCTATGTCTTTTAACAACAATAGTCAAGTCTTCCAATGGACTTTTTAGTGAAACCCAATAGATAGCTTTATTTTCTCTTTGTTTACTAAAATATTGAATGCTTATGTCTTGTAAATTTAGTAGGAAAGTATTCTAATGACTTGCTTATGACACCCCATAGAATATATTATGTTTAGTACCTTGGACACTGTAGCTTATTCACTTAAATCTCTGATAAATTGTGTGTCTGGTATGCACAGTCTAGTTAGCACAGTTAGTAAGGTGTTTGGTTTGCACAATCAAATAAAGACTGTCATTGGCTCGATTCCCATGTTATCATGTTTTTATTTTACTAGTGTGGTTTGTGGCTCTATAATATGAATGCCTATGTTTTTTAACAATAGTCAAGTCTTCCAATGGACTTTTTAGTGAAACCCAATAGATAGCTTTATTTTATCTTTGTTTACTCAAATATTGAATGCTTATGTCTTATAAATTTAGTAGGAAAGTATTCTAATGACTTGCTTATGACACCCCATAGAATATATTATGTTTAGTACCTTGGACACTGTAGCTTATTCACTTAAATCTCTGATAAATTGTGTGTCTGGTATGCACAGTCTGGTTAGCACAGTTAGTAAGGTGTTGGGTTTGCACTATCAAATTAAGACTGTCATTGGTTTGAATCCCATGTTATCATGTTTTTATTTGACTAGTGTGGTTTGTGGCTCTATAATATGAATGCCTATGTCTTTTAACAACAATAGTCAAGTCTTCCAATGGACTTTTTAGTGAAACCCAATAGATAGCTTTATTTTCTCTTTGTTTACTAAAATATTGAATGCTTATGTCTTATAAATTTAGTAGGAAAGTATTCTAATGACTTGCTTATGACACCCCATAAAATATATTATGTTTACTACCTTGGACACTGTAGCTTATTCACTTAAATCTCTGATAAATTGTGGGTCTGGTATGCACAGTCTGGTTAGCACAGTTAGTAAGGTGTTTGGTTTGCACTATCAAATTAAGACTGTCATTGGTTCGAATCCCATGTTATCATGTTTTTATTTTACTAGTGTGGTTTGTGGCTCTATAATATGAATGCCTATGTCTTTTAACAACAATAGTCAAGTCTTCCAATGGACTTTTTAGTGAAATCCAATAGATAGCTTTATTTTATCTTTGTTTACTCAAATATTGAATGCTTATGTCTTATAAATTTAGTAGGAAGGTATTCTAATGACTTGCTTATGACACCCCATAGAATATATTATGTTTAGTACCTTGGACACTGTAGCTTATTCACTTAAATCTCTGATAAATTGTGGATCTGGAATGCACAGTCTAGTTAGCACAGTTAGTAAGGTGTTGGGTTTGCACTATCAAATTAAGACTGTCATTGGCTCGAATTCCATGTTATCGTGTTTTTATTTTACTAGTGTGGTTTGTGGCTCTATAATATGAATGCCTATGTTTTTTAACAACAATAGTCAAGTCTTCCAATGGACTTTTTAGTGAAACCCAATAGATAGCTTTATTTTCTCTTTGTTTACTCAAATATTGAATGCTTATGTCTTATAAATTTAGTAGGAAAGTATTCTAATGACTTGCTTATGACACCCCATAGAATATATTATGTTTAGTACCTTGGACACTGTAGCTTATTCACTTAAATCTCTGATACATTGTGTATCTGGTATGCACAGTCTGGTTAGCACAGTTAGTAAAGTATTGGGTTTGCACTGTCAAATTAAGACTGTCATTGGTTCGAATCCCATGTTATCATGTTTTTTTTTTACTAGTGTGGTTTGTGGCTCTATAATATGAATGCCTATGTCTTTTAACAACAATAGTCAAGTCTTCCAATGGACTTTTTAGTGAAATCCAATAGATAGCTTTATTTTATCTTTGTTTACTAAAATATTGAATGCTTATGTCTTATAAATTTAGTAGGAAAGTATTCTAATGACTTGCTTATGACACCCCATAGAATATATTATGTTCAGTACCTTGGACACTGTAGCTTATTCACTTAAATCTCTGATAAATTGTGTGTCTGGTATGCACAGTCTAGTTAGCACAGTTAGTAAGGTGTTGGGTTTGCACTATCAAATTAAGACTGTCTTTGGCTCGAATCCCATGTTATCATGTTTTTATTTTACTAGTGTGGTTTGTGGCTCTATAATATGAATGCCTATGTCTTTTAATAACAATAGTCAAGTCTTTCAATTTACTTTTTAGTGAAATCCAATAGATAGCTTTATTTTATCTTTGTTTACTCAAATATTGAATGCTTATGTCTTATAAATTTAGTAGGAAAGTATTCTAATAACTTGCTTATGACACCCCATAGAATATATTATGTTTAGTACCTTGGACACTGTAGCTTATTCACTTAAATCTCTGATAAATTGTGGATCTGGTATGCACAGTCTGGTTAGCACAGTTAGTAAGGTGTTGGGTTTGCACTATCAAATTAAGACTGTCATTGGTTCGAATCCCATGTTATCATGTTTTTATTTTACTATTGTGCTTTGTGGCTCTATAATATGAATGCCTATGTCTTTTAACAACAATAGTCAAGTCTTCCAATGGACTTTTTAGTGAAACCCAATAGATAGCTTTATTTTCTCTTTGTTTACTCAAATATTGAATGCTTATGTCTTATAAATTTAGTAGGAAAGTATTCTAATGACTTGCTTATGACACCCCATAGAATATATTATGTTTAGTACCTTGGACACTGTAGCTTATTCACTTAAATCTCTGATAAATTGTGTGTCTGGTATGCACAGTCTGTTTAGCACAGTTAGTAAGGTGTTGGGTTTGCACTATCAAATTAAGACTGTCATTGGTTCAAATCCCATGTTATCATGTTTTTATTTTACTAGTGTGGTTTGTGGCTCTATAATATGAATGCCTATGTCTTTTAACAACAATAGTCAAGTCTTCCAATGGACTTTTTAGTGAAACCCAATAGATAGCTTTATTTTCTCTTTGTTTACTAAAATATTGAATGCTTATGTCTTGTAAATTTAGTAGGAAAGTATTCGAATGACTTGCTTATGACACCCCATAGAATATATTATGTTTAGTACCTTGGACACTGTAGCTTATTCACTTAAATCTCTGATAAATTGTGTGTCTGGTATGCGCAGTCTAGTTAGCACAGTTAGTAAGGTGTTTGGTTTGCACTATCAAATTAAGACTGTCATTGGCTCGAATCCCATGTTATCATGTTTTTATTTTACTAGTGTGGTTTGTGGCTCTATAATATGAATGCCTATGTTTTTTAACAACAATAGTCAAGTCTTCTAATGGACTTTTTAGTGAAACCCAATAGATAGCTTTATTTTCTCTTTGTTTACTCAAATATTGAATGCTTATGTCTTATAAATTTAGTAGGAACGTGTTCTAATGACTTGCTTATGACACCCCATAGAATATATTATGTTTAGTACCTTGGACACTGTAGCTTATTCACTTAAATCTCTGATAAATTGTGTATCTGGTATGCACAGTCTGGTTAGCACAGTTAGTAAGGTGTTGGCTTTGCACTATCAAATTAAGACTGTCATTGGCTCGAATCCCATGTTATCATGTTTTTATTTTACTAGTGTGGTTTGTGGCTCTATAATATGAATGCCTATGTTTTTTAACAACAATAGTCAAGTCTTTCAATGGACTTTTTAGTGAAACCCAATAGATAGCTTTATTTTCTCTTTGTTTACTCAAATATTGAATGCTTATGTCTTATAAATTTAGTAGGAAAGTGTTCTAATGACTTGCTTATGACACCCCATAGAATATATTATGTTTAGTACCTTGGACACTGTAGCTTATTCACTTAAATCTCTGATAAATTGTGTGTCTGGTATGTACAGTCTAGTAAGCACAGTTAGTAAGGTGTTGGGTTTGCACTATCAAATTAAGACTGTCTTTGGCTCGAATCCCATGTTATCATGTTTTTATTTTACTAGTGTGGTTTGTGGCTCTATAATATGAATGCCTATGTCTTTTAACAACAATAGTCAAGTCTTCCAATGGACTTTTTAGTGAAACCCAATAGATAGCTTTATTTTCTCCTTGTTTACTCAAATATTGAATGCTTATGTCTTATAAATTTAGTAGGAAAGTATTCTAATGACTTGCTTATGACACCCCATAGAATATATTATGTTTAGTACCTTGGAAACTGTAGCTTATTCACTTAAATCTCTGATAAATTGTGTGTCTGGTATGCACAGTCTGGTTAGCACAGTTAGTAAGGTGTTGGGTTTGCACTATCAAATTAAGACTGTCATTGGTTCGAATCCCATGTTATCATGTTTTTATTTGACTAGTGTGGTTTGTGGCTCTATAATATGAATGCCTATGTCTTTTAACAACAATAGTCAAGTCTTCCAATGGACTTTTTAGTGAAACCCAATAGATAGCTTTATTTTCTCTTTGTTTACTAAAATATTGAATGCTTATGTCTTATAAATTTAGTAGGAAAGTATTCTAATGACTTGCTTATGACACCCCATAAAATATATTATGTTTACTACCTTGGACACTGTAGCTTATTCACTTAAATCTCTGATAAATTGTGGGTCTGGTATGCACAGTCTGGTTAGCACAGTTAGTAAGGTGTTTGGTTTGCACTATCAAATTAAGACTGTCATTGGTTCGAATCCCATGTTATCATGTTTTTATTTTACTAGTGTGGTTTGTGGCTCTATAATATGAATGCCTATGTCTTTTAACAACAATAGTCAAGTCTTCCAATGGACTTTTTAGTGAAATCCAATAGATAGCTTTATTTTATCTTTGTTTACTCAAATATTGAATGCTTATGTCTTATAAATTTAGTAGGAAAGTATTCTAATGACTTGCTTATGACACCCCATAGAATATATTATGTTTAGTACCTTGGACACTGTAGCTTATTCACTTAAATCTCTGATAAATTGTGTGTCTGGTATGCACAGTCTAGTTAGCACAGTTAGTAAGGTGTTGGGTTTGCACTATCAAATTAAGACTGTCATTGGCTCAAATCCCATGTTATCATGTTTTTATTTTACTAGTGTGGTTTGTGGCTCTATAATATGAATGCCTATGTTTTTTAACAACAATAGTCAAGTCTTCCAATGGACTTTTTAGTGAAACCCAATAGATAGCTTTATTTTCTCTTTGTTTACTCAAATATTGAATGCTTATGTCTTATAAATTTAGTAGGAAAGTATTCTAATGACTTGCTTATGACACCCCATAGAATATATTATGTTTAGTACCTTGGACACTGTAGCTTATTCACTTAAATCTCTGATAAATTGTGTATCTGGTATGCACAGTCTGGTTAGCACAGTTAGTAAGGTGTTGGTTTTGCACTATCAAATTAAGACTGTCATTGGCTCGAATCCCATGTTATCATGTTTTTATTTTACTAGTGTGGTTTGTGGCTCTATAATATGAATGCCTGTGTTTTTTAACAACAATAGTCAAGTCTTCCAATGGACTTTTTAGTGAAACCCAATAGATAGCTTTATTTTCTCTTTGTTTACTAAAATATTGAATGCTTATGTCTTATAAATTTAGTAGGAAAGTATTCTAATGACTTGCTTATGACACCCCATAAAATATATTATGTTTACTACCTTGGACACTGTAGCTTATTCACTTAAATCTCTGATAAATTGTGGGTCTGGTATGCACAGTCTGGTTAGCACAGTTAGTAAGGTGTTTGGTTTGCACTATCAAATTAAGACTGTCATTGGTTCGAATCCCATGTTATCATGTTTTTATTTTACTAGTGTGGTTTGTGGCTCTATAATATGAATGCCTATGTCTTTTAACAACAATAGTCAAGTCTTCCAATGGACTTTTTAGTGAAATCCAATAGATAGCTTTATTTTATCTTTGTTTACTCAAATATTGAATGCTTATGTCTTATAAATTTAGTAGGAAAGTATTCTAATGACTTGCTTATGACACCCCATAGAATATATTATGTTTAGTACCTTGGACACTGTAGCTTATTCACTTAAATCTCTGATAAATTGTGTGTCTGGTATGCACAGTCTAGTTAGCACAGTTAGTAAGGTGTTGGGTTTGCACTATCAAATTAAGATTGTCATTGGCTCAAATCCCATGTTATCATGTTTTTATTTTACTAGTGTGGTTTGTGGCTCTATAATATGAATGCCTATGTTTTTTAACAACAATAGTCAAGTCTTCCAATGGACTTTTTAGTGAAACCCAATAGATAGCTTTATTTTCTCTTTGTTTACTCAAATATTGAATGCTTATGTCTTATAAATTTAGTAGGAACGTGTTCTAATGACTTGCTTATGACACCCCATAGAATATATTATGTTTAGTACCTTGGACACTGTAGCTTATTCACTTAAATCTCTGATAAATTGTGTATCTGGTATGCACAGTCTGGTTAGCACAGTTAGTAAGGTGTTGGCTTTGCACTATCAAATTAAGACTGTCATTGGCTCGAATCCCATGTTATCATGTTTTTATTTTACTAGTGTGGTTTGTGGCTCTATAATATGAATGCCTATGTTTTTTAACAACAATAGTCAAGTCTTTCAATGGACTTTTTAGTGAAACCCAATAGATAGCTTTATTTTCTCTTTGTTTACTCAAATATTGAATGCTTATGTCTTATAAATTTAGTAGGAAAGTGTTCTAATGACTTGCTTATGACACCCCATAGAATATATTATGTTTAGTACCTTGGACACTGTAGCTTATTCACTTAAATCTCTGATAAATTGTGTGTCTGGTATGTACAGTCTAGTAAGCACAGTTAGTAAGGTGTTGGGTTTGCACTATCAAATTAAGACTGTCTTTGGCTCGAATCCCATGTTATCATGTTTTTATTTTACTAGTGTGGTTTGTGGCTCTATAATATGAATGCCTATGTCTTTTAACAACAATAGTCAAGTCTTCCAATGGACTTTTTAGTGAAACCCAATAGATAGCTTTATTTTCTCCTTGTTTACTCAAATATTGAATGCTTATGTCTTATAAATTTAGTAGGAAAGTATTCTAATGACTTGCTTATGACACCCCATAGAATATATTATGTTTAGTACCTTGGAAACTGTAGCTTATTCACTTAAATCTCTGATAAATTGTGTGTCTGGTATGCACAGTCTGGTTAGCACAGTTAGTAAGGTGTTGGGTTTGCACTATCAAATTAAGACTGTCATTGGTTCGAATCCCATGTTATCATGTTTTTATTTGACTAGTGTGGTTTGTGGCTCTATAATATGAATGCCTATGTCTTTTAACAACAATAGTCAAGTCTTCCAATGGATTTTTTAGTGAAACCCAATAGATAGCTTTATTTTCTCTTTGTTTACTAAAATATTGAATGCTTATGTCTTATAAATTTAGTAGGAAAGTATTCTAATGACTTGTTTATGACACCCCATAAAATATATTATGTTTACTACCTTGGACACTGTAGCTTATTCACTTAAATCTCTGATAAATTGTGGGTCTGGTATGCACAGTCTGGTTAGCACAGTTAGTAAGGTGTTTGGTTTGCACTATCAAATTAAGACTGTCATTGGTTCGAATCCCATGTTATCATGTTTTTATTTTACTAGTGTGGTTTGTGGCTCTATAATATGAATGCCTATGTCTTTTAACAACAATAGTCAAGTCTTCCAATGGACTTTTTAGTGAAATCCAATAGATAGCTTTATTTTATCTTTGTTTACTCAAATATTGAATGCTTATGTCTTATAAATTTAGTAGGAAAGTATTCTAATGACTTGCTTATGACACCCCATAGAATATATTATGTTTAGTACCTTGGACACTGTAGCTTATTCACTTAAATCTCTGATAAATTGTGTGTCTGGTATGCACAGTCTAGTTAGCACAGTTAGTAAGGTGTTGGGTTTGCACTATCAAATTAAGACTGTCATTGGCTCAAATCCCATGTTATCATGTTTTTATTTTACTAGTGTGGTTTGTGGCTCTATAATATGAATGCCTATGTTTTTTAACAACAATAGTCAAGTCTTCCAATGGACTTTTTAGTGAAACCCAATAGATAGCTTTATTTTCTCTTTGTTTACTCAAATATTGAATGCTTATGTCTTATAAATTTAGTAGGAAAGTATTCTAATGACTTGCTTATGACACCCCATAGAATATATTATGTTTAGTACCTTGGAAACTGTAGCTTATTCACTTAAATCTCTGATAAATTGTGTGTCTGGTATGCACAGTCTGGTTAGCACAGTTAGTAAGGTGTTGGGTTTGCACTATCAAATTAAGACTGTCATTGGTTCGAATCCCATGTTATCATGTTTTTATTTGACTAGTGTGGTTTGTGGCTCTATAATATGAATGCCTATGTCTTTTAACAACAATAGTCAAGTCTTCCAATGGATTTTTTAGTGAAACCCAATAGATAGCTTTATTTTCTCTTTGTTTACTAAAATATTGAATGCTTATGTCTTATAAATTTAGTAGGAAAGTATTCTAATGACTTGTTTATGACACCCCATAAAATATATTATGTTTACTACCTTGGACACTGTAGCTTATTCACTTAAATCTCTGATAAATTGTGGGTCTGGTATGCACAGTCTGGTTAGCACAGTTAGTAAGGTGTTTGGTTTGCACTATCAAATTAAGACTGTCATTGGTTCGAATCCCATGTTATCATGTTTTTATTTTACTAGTGTGGTTTGTGGCTCTATAATATGAATGCCTATGTCTTTTAACAACAATAGTCAAGTCTTCCAATGGACTTTTTAGTGAAATCCAATAGATAGCTTTATTTTATCTTTGTTTACTCAAATATTGAATGCTTATGTCTTATAAATTTAGTAGGAAAGTATTCTAATGACTTGCTTATGACACCCCATAGAATATATTATGTTTAGTACCTTGGACACTGTAGCTTATTCACTTAAATCTCTGATAAATTGTGTGTCTGGTATGCACAGTCTAGTTAGCACAGTTAGTAAGGTGTTGGGTTTGCACTATCAAATTAAGACTGTCATTGGCTCAAATCCCATGTTATCATGTTTTTATTTTACTAGTGTGGTTTGTGGCTCTATAATATGAATGCCTATGTTTTTTAACAACAATAGTCAAGTCTTCCAATGGACTTTTTAGTGAAACCCAATAGATAGCTTTATTTTCTCTTTGTTTACTCAAATATTGAATGCTTATGTCTTATAAATTTAGTAGGAAAGTATTCTAATGACTTGCTTATGACACCCCATAGAATATATTATGTTTAGTACCTTGGAAACTGTAGCTTATTCACTTAAATCTCTGATAAATTGTGTGTCTGGTATGCACAGTCTGGTTAGCACAGTTAGTAAGGTGTTGGGTTTGCACTATCAAATTAAGACTGTCATTGGTTCGAATCCCATGTTATCATGTTTTTATTTGACTAGTGTGGTTTGTGGCTCTATAATATGAATGCCTATGTCTTTTAACAACAATAGTCAAGTCTTCCAATGGATTTTTTAGTGAAACCCAATAGATAGCTTTATTTTCTCTTTGTTTACTAAAATATTGAATGCTTATGTCTTATAAATTTAGTAGGAAAGTATTCTAATGACTTGTTTATGACACCCCATAAAATATATTATGTTTACTACCTTGGACACTGTAGCTTATTCACTTAAATCTCTGATAAATTGTGGGTCTGGTATGCACAGTCTGGTTAGCACAGTTAGTAAGGTGTTTGGTTTGCACTATCAAATTAAGACTGTCATTGGTTCGAATCCCATGTTATCATGTTTTTATTTTACTAGTGTGGTTTGTGGCTCTATAATATGAATGCCTATGTCTTTTAACAACAATAGTCAAGTCTTCCAATGGACTTTTTAGTGAAATCCAATAGATAGCTTTATTTTATCTTTGTTTACTCAAATATTGAATGCTTATGTCTTGTAAATTTAGTAGGAAAGTATTCTAATGACTTGCTTATGACACCCCATAGAATATATTATGTTTAGTACCTTGGACACTGTAGCTTATTCACTTAAATCTCTGATAAATTGTGTGTCTGGTATGCACAGTCTAGTTAGCACAGTTAGTAAGGTGTTGGGTTTGCACTATCAAATTAAGACTGTCATTGGCTCAAATCCCATGTTATCATGTTTTTATTTTACTAGTGTGGTTTGTGGCTCTATAATATGAATGCCTATGTTTTTTAACAACAATAGTCAAGTCTTCCAATGGACTTTTTAGTGAAACCCAATAGATAGCTTTATTTTCTCTTTGTTTACTCAAATATTGAATGCTTATGTCTTATAAATTTAGTAGGAAAGTATTCTAATGACTTGCTTATGACACCCCATAGAATATATTATGTTTAGTACCTTGGACACTGTAGCTTATTCACTTAAATCTCTGATAAATTGTGTATCTGGTATGCACAGTCTGGTTAGCACAGTTAGTAAGGTGTTGGTTTTGCACTATCAAATTAAGACTGTCATTGGCTCGAATCCCATGTTATCATGTTTTTATTTTACTAGTGTGGTTTGTGGCTCTATAATATGAATGCCTATGTTTTTTAACAACAATAGTCAAGTCTTCCAATGGACTTTTTAGTGAAACCCAATAGATAGCTTTATTTTCTCTTTGTTTACTAAAATATTGAATGCTTATGTCTTATAAATTTAGTAGGAAAGTATTCTAATGACTTGCTTATGACACCCCATAAAATATATTATGTTTACTACCTTGGACACTGTAGCTTATTCACTTAAATCTCTGATAAATTGTGGGTCTGGTATGCACAGTCTGGTTAGCACAGTTAGTAAGGTGTTTGGTTTGCACTATCAAATTAAGACTGTCATTGGTTCGAATCCCATGTTATCATGTTTTTATTTTACTAGTGTGGTTTGTGGCTCTATAATATGAATGCCTATGTCTTTTAACAACAATAGTCAAGTCTTCCAATGGACTTTTTAGTGAAATCCAATAGATAGCTTTATTTTATCTTTGTTTACTCAAATATTGAATGCTTATGTCTTATAAATTTAGTAGGAAAGTATTCTAATGACTTGCTTATGACACCCCATAGAATATATTATGTTTAGTACCTTGGACACTGTAGCTTATTCACTTAAATCTCTGATAAATTGTGTGTCTGGTATGCACAGTCTAGTTAGCACAGTTAGTAAGGTGTTGGGTTTGCACTATCAAATTAAGATTGTCATTGGCTCGAATCCCATGTTATCATGTTTTTATTTTACTAGTGTGGTTTGTGGCTCTATAATATGAATGCCTATGTTTTTTAACAACAATAGTCAAGTCTTCCAATGGACTTTTTAGTGAAACCCAATAGATAGCTTTATTTTCTCTTTGTTTACTCAAATATTGAATGCTTATGTCTTATAAATTTAGTAGGAAAGTATTCTAATGACTTGCTTATGACACCCCATAGAATATATTATGTTTAGTACCTTGGACACTGTAGCTTATTCACTTAAATCTCTGATAAATTGTGTGTCTGGTATGCACAGTCTAGTTAGCACAGTTAGTAAGGTGTTGGGTTTGCACTATCAAATTAAGACTGTCATTGGCTCGAATCCCATGTTGTCATGTTTTTATTTTACTAGTGTGGTTTGTGGCTCTATAATATGAATGCCTATGTTTTTTAACAACAATAGTCAAGTCTTCCAATGGACTTTTTAGTGAAACCCAATAGATAGCTTTATTTTCTCTTTGTTTACTCAAATATTGAATGCTTATGTCTTATAAATTTAGTAGGAAAGTATTCTAATGACTTGCTTATGACACCCCATAGAATATATTATGTTTAGTACCTTGGACACTGTAGCTTATTCACTTAAATCTCTGATAAATTGTGTGTCTAGTTAGCACAGTTAGTAAGGTGTTTGGTTTGCACTATCAAATTAAGACTGTCATTGGCTCGAATCCCATGTTATCATGTTTTTATTTTACTAGTGTGGTTTGTGGCTCTATAATATGAATGCCTATGTTTTTTAACAACAATAGTCAAGTCTTCTAATGGACTTTTTAGTGAAACCCAATAGATAGCTTTATTTTCTCTTTGTTTACTCAAATATTGAATGCTTATGTCTTATAAATTTAGTAGGAACGTGTTCTAATGACTTGCTTATGACACCCCATAGAATATATTATGTTTAGTACCTTGGACACTGTAGCTTATTCACTTAAATCTCTGATAAATTGTGTATCTGGTATGCACAGTCTGGTTAGCACAGTTAGTAAGGTGTTGGCTTTGCACTATCAAATTAAGACTGTCATTGGCTCGAATCCCATGTTATCATGTTTTTATTTTACTAGTGTGGTTTGTGGCTCTATAATATGAATGCCTATGTTTTTTAACAACAATAGTCAAGTCTTTCAATGGACTTTTTAGTGAAACCCAATAGATAGCTTTATTTTCTCTTTGTTTACTCAAATATTGAATGCTTATGTCTTATAAATTTAGTAGGAAAGTGTTCTAATGACTTGCTTATGACACCCCATAGAATATATTATGTTTAGTACCTTGGACACTGTAGCTTATTCACTTAAATCTCTGATAAATTGTGTGTCTGGTATGTACAGTCTAGTAAGCACAGTTAGTAAGGTGTTGGGTTTGCACTATCAAATTAAGACTGTCTTTGGCTCGAATCCCATGTTATCATGTTTTTATTTTACTAGTGTGGTTTGTGGCTCTATAATATGAATGCCTATGTCTTTTAACAACAATAGTCAAGTCTTCCAATGGACTTTTTAGTGAAACCCAATAGATAGCTTTATTTTCTCCTTGTTTACTCAAATATTGAATGCTTATGTCTTATAAATTTAGTAGGAAAGTATTCTAATGACTTGCTTATGACACCCCATAGAATATATTATGTTTAGTACCTTGGAAACTGTAGCTTATTCACTTAAATCTCTGATAAATTGTATGTCTGGTATGCACAGTCTGGTTAGCACAGTTAGTAAGGTGTTGGGTTTGCACTATCAAATTAAGACTGTCATTGGTTCGAATCCCATGTTATCATGTTTTTATTTGACTAGTGTGGTTTGTGGCTCTATAATATGAATGCCTATGTCTTTTAACAACAATAGTCAAGTCTTCCAATGGATTTTTTAGTGAAACCCAATAGATAGCTTTATTTTCTCTTTGTTTACTAAAATATTGAATGCTTATGTCTTATAAATTTAGTAGGAAAGTATTCTAATGACTTGCTTATGACACCCCATAAAATATATTATGTTTACTACCTTGGACACTGTAGCTTATTCACTTAAATCTCTGATAAATTGTGGGTCTGGTATGCACAGTCTGGTTAGCACAGTTAGTAAGGTGTTTGGTTTGCACTATCAAATTAAGACTGTCATTGGTTCGAATCCCATGTTATCATGTTTTTATTTTACTAGTGTGGTTTGTGGCTCTATAATATGAATGCCTATGTCTTTTAACAACAATAGTCAAGTCTTCCAATGGACTTTTTAGTGAAATCCAATAGATAGCTTTATTTTATCTTTGTTTACTCAAATATTGAATGCTTATGTCTTATAAATTTAGTAGGAAAGTATTCTAATGACTTGCTTATGACACCCCATAGAATATATTATGTTTAGTACCTTGGACACTGTAGCTTATTCACTTAAATCTCTGATAAATTGTGTGTCTGGTATGCACAGTCTAGTTAGCACAGTTAGTAAGGTGTTGGGTTTGCACTATCAAATTAAGACTGTCATTGGCTCAAATCCCATGTTATCATGTTTTTATTTTACTAGTGTGGTTTGTGGCTCTATAATATGAATGCCTATGTCTTTTAACAACAATAGTCAAGTCTTCCAATGGATTTTTTAGTGAAACCCAATAGATAGCTTTATTTTCTCTTTGTTTACTAAAATATTGAATGCTTATGTCTTATAAATTTAGTAGGAAAGTATTCTAATGACTTGTTTATGACACCCCATAAAATATATTATGTTTACTACCTTGGACACTGTAGCTTATTCACTTAAATCTCTGATAAATTGTGGGTCTGGTATGCACAGTCTGGTTAGCACAGTTAGTAAGGTGTTTGGTTTGCACTATCAAATTAAGACTGTCATTGGTTCGAATCCCATGTTATCATGTTTTTATTTTACTAGTGTGGTTTGTGGCTCTATAATATGAATGCCTATGTCTTTTAACAACAATAGTCAAGTCTTCCAATGGACTTTTTAGTGAAATCCAATAGATAGCTTTATTTTATCTTTGTTTACTCAAATATTGAATGCTTATGTCTTATAAATTTAGTAGGAAAGTATTCTAATGACTTGCTTATGACACCCCATAGAATATATTATGTTTAGTACCTTGGACACTGTAGCTTATTCACTTAAATCTCTGATAAATTGTGTGTCTGGTATGCACAGTCTAGTTAGCACAGTTAGTAAGGTGTTGGGTTTGCACTATCAAATTAATACTGTCATTGGCTCAAATCCCATGTTATCATGTTTTTATTTTACTAGTGTGGTTTGTGGCTCTATAATATGAATGCCTATGTTTTTTAACAACAATAGTCAAGTCTTCCAATGGACTTTTTAGTGAAACCCAATAGATAGCTTTATTTTCTCTTTGTTTACTCAAATATTGAATGCTTATGTCTTATAAATTTAGTAGGAAAGTATTCTAATGACTTGCTTATGACACCCCATAGAATATATTATGTTTAGTACCTTGGAAACTGTAGCTTATTCACTTAAATCTCTGATAAATTGTGTGTCTGGTATGCACAGTCTGGTTAGCACAGTTAGTAAGGTGTTGGGTTTGCACTATCAAATTAAGACTGTCATTGGTTCGAATCCCATGTTATCATGTTTTTATTTGACTAGTGTGGTTTGTGGCTCTATAATATGAATGCCTATGTCTTTTAACAACAATAGTCAAGTCTTCCAATGGATTTTTTAGTGAAACCCAATAGATAGCTTTATTTTCTCTTTGTTTACTAAAATATTGAATGCTTATGTCTTATAAATTTAGTAGGAAAGTATTCTAATGACTTGTTTATGACACCCCATAAAATATATTATGTTTACTACCTTGGACACTGTAGCTTATTCACTTAAATCTCTGATAAATTGTGGGTCTGGTATGCACAGTCTGGTTAGCACAGTTAGTAAGGTGTTTGGTTTGCACTATCAAATTAAGACTGTCATTGGTTCGAATCCCATGTTATCATGTTTTTATTTTACTAGTGTGGTTTGTGGCTCTATAATATGAATGCCTATGTCTTTTAACAACAATAGTCAAGTCTTCCAATGGACTTTTTAGTGAAATCCAATAGATAGCTTTATTTTATCTTTGTTTACTCAAATATTGAATGCTTATGTCTTGTAAATTTAGTAGGAAAGTATTCTAATGACTTGCTTATGACACCCCATAGAATATATTATGTTTAGTACCTTGGACACTGTAGCTTATTCACTTAAATCTCTGATAAATTGTGTGTCTGGTATGCACAGTCTAGTTAGCACAGTTAGTAAGGTGTTGGGTTTGCACTATCAAATTAAGACTGTCATTGGCTCGAATCCCATGTTGTCATGTTTTTATTTTACTAGTGTGGTTTGTGGCTCTATAATATGAATGCCTATGTTTTTTAACAACAATAGTCAAGTCTTCCAATGGACTTTTTAGTGAAACCCAATAGATAGCTTTATTTTCTCTTTGTTTACTCAAATATTGAATGCTTATGTCTTATAAATTTAGTAGGAAAGTATTCTAATGACTTGCTTATGACACCCCATAGAATATATTATGTTTAGTACCTTGGACACTGTAGCTTATTCACTTAAATCTCTGATAAATTGTGTATCTGGTATGCACAGTCTGGTTAGCACAGTTAGTAAGGTGTTGGTTTTGCACTATCAAATTAAGACTGTCATTGGCTCGAATCCCATGTTATCATGTTTTTATTTTACTAGTGTGGTTTGTGGCTCTATAATATGAATGCCTATGTTTTTTAACAACAATAGTCAAGTCTTCCAATGGACTTTTTAGTGAAACCCAATAGATAGCTTTATTTTCTCTTTGTTTACTAAAATATTGAATGCTTATGTCTTATAAATTTAGTAGGAAAGTATTCTAATGACTTGCTTATGACACCCCATAAAATATATTATGTTTACTACCTTGGACACTGTAGCTTATTCACTTAAATCTCTGATAAATTGTGGGTCTGGTATGCACAGTCTGGTTAGCACAGTTAGTAAGGTGTTTGGTTTGCACTATCAAATTAAGACTGTCATTGGTTCGAATCCCATGTTATCATGTTTTTATTTTACTAGTGTGGTTTGTGGCTCTATAATATGAATGCCTATGTCTTTTAACAACAATAGTCAAGTCTTCCAATGGACTTTTTAGTGAAATCCAATAGATAGCTTTATTTTATCTTTGTTTACTCAAATATTGAATGCTTATGTCTTATAAATTTAGTAGGAAAGTATTCTAATGACTTGCTTATGACACCCCATAGAATATATTATGTTTAGTACCTTGGACACTGTAGCTTATTCACTTAAATCTCTGATAAATTGTGTGTCTGGTATGCACAGTCTAGTTAGCACAGTTAGTAAGGTGTTGGGTTTGCACTATCAAATTAAGATTGTCATTGGCTCGAATCCCATGTTATCATGTTTTTATTTTACTAGTGTGGTTTGTGGCTCTATAATATGAATGCCTATGTTTTTTAACAACAATAGTCAAGTCTTCCAATGGACTTTTTAGTGAAACCCAATAGATAGCTTTATTTTCTCTTTGTTTACTCAAATATTGAATGCTTATGTCTTATAAATTTAGTAGGAAAGTATTCTAATGACTTGCTTATGACACCCCATAGAATATATTATGTTTAGTACCTTGGACACTGTAGCTTATTCACTTAAATCTCTGATAAATTGTGTGTCTGGTATGCACAGTCTAGTTAGCACAGTTAGTAAGGTGTTGGGTTTGCACTATCAAATTAAGACTGTCATTGGCTCGAATCCCATGTTGTCATGTTTTTATTTTACTAGTGTGGTTTGTGGCTCTATAATATGAATGCCTATGTTTTTTAACAACAATAGTCAAGTCTTCCAATGGACTTTTTAGTGAAACCCAATAGATAGCTTTATTTTCTCTTTGTTTACTCAAATATTGAATGCTTATGTCTTATAAATTTAGTAGGAAAGTATTCTAATGACTTGCTTATGACACCCCATAGAATATATTATGTTTAGTACCTTGGACACTGTAGCTTATTCACTTAAATCTCTGATAAATTGTGTGTCTAGTTAGCACAGTTAGTAAGGTGTTTGGTTTGCACTATCAAATTAAGACTGTCATTGGCTCGAATCCCATGTTATCATGTTTTTATTTTACTAGTGTGGTTTGTGGCTCTATAATATGAATGCCTATGTTTTTTAACAACAATAGTCAAGTATTCTAATGGACTTTTTAGTGAAACCCAATAGATAGCTTTATTTTCTCTTTGTTTACTCAAATATTGAATGCTTATGTCTTATAAATTTAGTAGGAACGTGTTCTAATGACTTGCTTATGACACCCCATAGAATATATTATGTTTAGTACCTTGGACACTGTAGCTTATTCACTTAAATCTCTGATAAATTGTGTATCTGGTATGCACAGTCTGGTTAGCACAGTTAGTAAGGTGTTGGCTTTGCACTATCAAATTAAGACTGTCATTGGCTCGAATCCCATGTTATCATGTTTTTATTTTACTAGTGTGGTTTGTGGCTCTATAATATGAATGCCTATGTTTTTTAACAACAATAGTCAAGTCTTTCAATGGACTTTTTAGTGAAACCCAATAGATAGCTTTATTTTCTCTTTGTTTACTCAAATATTGAATGCTTATGTCTTATAAATTTAGTAGGAAAGTGTTCTAATGACTTGCTTATGACACCCCATAGAATATATTATGTTTAGTACCTTGGACACTGTAGCTTATTCACTTAAATCTCTGATAAATTGTGTGTCTGGTATGTACAGTCTAGTAAGCACAGTTAGTAAGGTGTTGGGTTTGCACTATCAAATTAAGACTGTCTTTGGCTCGAATCCCATGTTATCATGTTTTTATTTTACTAGTGTGGTTTGTGGCTCTATAATATGAATGCCTATGTCTTTTAACAACAATAGTCAAGTCTTCCAATGGACTTTTTAGTGAAACCCAATAGATAGCTTTATTTTCTCCTTGTTTACTCAAATATTGAATGCTTATGTCTTATAAATTTAGTAGGAAAGTATTCTAATGACTTGCTTATGACACCCCATAGAATATATTATGTTTAGTACCTTGGAAACTGTAGCTTATTCACTTAAATCTCTGATAAATTGTATGTCTGGTATGCACAGTCTGGTTAGCACAGTTAGTAAGGTGTTGGGTTTGCACTATCAAATTAAGACTGTCATTGGTTCGAATCCCATGTTATCATGTTTTTATTTGACTAGTGTGGTTTGTGGCTCTATAATATGAATGCCTATGTCTTTTAACAACAATAGTCAAGTCTTCCAATGGATTTTTTAGTGAAACCCAATAGATAGCTTTATTTTCTCTTTGTTTACTAAAATATTGAATGCTTATGTCTTATAAATTTAGTAGGAAAGTATTCTAATGACTTGCTTATGACACCCCATAAAATATATTATGTTTACTACCTTGGACACTGTAGCTTATTCACTTAAATCTCTGATAAATTGTGGGTCTGGTATGCACAGTCTGGTTAGCACAGTTAGTAAGGTGTTTGGTTTGCACTATCAAATTAAGACTGTCATTGGTTCGAATCCCATGTTATCATGTTTTTATTTTACTAGTGTGGTTTGTGGCTCTATAATATGAATGCCTATGTCTTTTAACAACAATAGTCAAGTCTTCCAATGGACTTTTTAGTGAAATCCAATAGATAGCTTTATTTTATCTTTGTTTACTCAAATATTGAATGCTTATGTCTTATAAATTTAGTAGGAAAGTATTCTAATGACTTGCTTATGACACCCCATAGAATATATTATGTTTAGTACCTTGGACACTGTAGCTTATTCACTTAAATCTCTGATAAATTGTGTGTCTGGTATGCACAGTCTAGTTAGCACAGTTAGTAAGGTGTTGGGTTTGCACTATCAAATTAAGACTGTCATTGGCTCAAATCCCATGTTATCATGTTTTTATTTTACTAGTGTGGTTTGTGGCTCTATAATATGAATGCCTATGTTTTTTAACAACAATAGTCAAGTCTTCCAATGGACTTTTTAGTGAAACCCAATAGATAGCTTTATTTTCTCTTTGTTTACTCAAATATTGAATGCTTATGTCTTATAAATTTAGTAGGAAAGTATTCTAATGACTTGCTTATGACACCCCATAGAATATATTATGTTTAGTACCTTGGACACTGTAGCTTATTCACTTAAATCTCTGATAAATTGTGTGTCTGGTATGCACAGTCTAGTTAGCACAGTTAGTAAGGTGTTGGGTTTGCACTATCAAATTAAGACTGTCATTGGCTCGAATCCCATGTTGTCATGTTTTTATTTTACTAGTGTGGTTTGTGGCTCTATAATATGAATGCCTATGTTTTTTAACAACAATAGTCAAGTCTTCCAATGGACTTTTTAGTGAAACCCAATAGATAGCTTTATTTTCTCTTTGTTTACTCAAATATTGAATGCTTATGTCTTATAAATTTAGTAGGAAAGTATTCTAATGACTTGCTTATGACACCCCATAGAATATATTATGTTTAGTACCTTGGACACTGTAGCTTATTCACTTAAATCTCTGATAAATTGTGTGTCTAGTTAGCACAGTTAGTAAGGTGTTTGGTTTGCACTATCAAATTAAGACTGTCATTGGCTCGAATCCCATGTTATCATGTTTTTATTTTACTAGTGTGGTTTGTGGCTCTATAATATGAATGCCTATGTTTTTTAACAACAATAGTCAAGTCTTCCAATGGACTTTTTAGTGAAACCCAATAGATAGCTTTATTTTCTCTTTGTTTACTAAAATATTGAATGCTTATGTCTTATAAATTTAGTAGGAAAGTATTCTAATGACTTGCTTATGACACCCCATAAAATATATTATGTTTACTACCTTGGACACTGTAGCTTATTCACTTAAATCTCTGATAAATTGTGGGTCTGGTATGCACAGTCTGGTTAGCACAGTTAGTAAGGTGTTTGGTTTGCACTATCAAATTAAGACTGTCATTGGTTCGAATCCCATGTTATCATGTTTTTATTTTACTAGTGTGGTTTGTGGCTCTATAATATGAATGCCTATGTCTTTTAACAACAATAGTCAAGTCTTCCAATGGACTTTTTAGTGAAATCCAATAGATAGCTTTATTTTATCTTTGTTTACTCAAATATTGAATGCTTATGTCTTATAAATTTAGTAGGAAAGTATTCTAATGACTTGCTTATGACACCCCATAGAATATATTATGTTTAGTACCTTGGACACTGTAGCTTATTCACTTAAATCTCTGATAAATTGTGTGTCTGGTATGCACAGTCTAGTTAGCACAGTTAGTAAGGTGTTGGGTTTGCACTATCAAATTAAGATTGTCATTGGCTCGAATCCCATGTTATCATGTTTTTATTTTACTAGTGTGGTTTGTGGCTCTATAATATGAATGCCTATGTTTTTTAACAACAATAGTCAAGTCTTCCAATGGACTTTTTAGTGAAACCCAATAGATAGCTTTATTTTCTCTTTGTTTACTCAAATATTGAATGCTTATGTCTTATAAATTTAGTAGGAAAGTATTCTAATGACTTGCTTATGACACCCCATAGAATATATTATGTTTAGTACCTTGGACACTGTAGCTTATTCACTTAAATCTCTGATAAATTGTGTGTCTGGTATGCACAGTCTAGTTAGCACAGTTAGTAAGGTGTTGGGTTTGCACTATCAAATTAAGACTGTCATTGGCTCGAATCCCATGTTGTCATGTTTTTATTTTACTAGTGTGGTTTGTGGCTCTATAATATGAATGCCTATGTTTTTTAACAACAATAGTCAAGTCTTCCAATGGACTTTTTAGTGAAACCCAATAGATAGCTTTATTTTCTCTTTGTTTACTCAAATATTGAATGCTTATGTCTTATAAATTTAGTAGGAAAGTATTCTAATGACTTGCTTATGACACCCCATAGAATATATTATGTTTAGTACCTTGGACTCTGTAGCTTATTCACTTAAATCTCTGATAAATTGTGTGTCTAGTTAGCACAGTTAGTAAGGTGTTTGGTTTGCACTATCAAATTAAGACTGTCATTGGCTCGAATCCCATGTTATCATGTTTTTATTTTACTAGTGTGGTTTGTGGCTCTATAATATGAATGCCTATGTTTTTTAACAACAATAGTCAAGTCTTCTAATGGACTTTTTAGTGAAACCCAATAGATAGCTTTATTTTCTCTTTGTTTACTCAAATATTGAATGCTTATGTCTTATAAATTTAGTAGGAACGTGTTCTAATGACTTGCTTATGACACCCCATAGAATATATTATGTTTAGTACCTTGGACACTGTAGCTTATTCACTTAAATCTCTGATAAATTGTGTATCTGGTATGCACAGTCTGGTTAGCACAGTTAGTAAGGTGTTGGCTTTGCACTATCAAATTAAGACTGTCATTGGCTCGAATCCCATGTTATCATGTTTTTATTTTACTAGTGTGGTTTGTGGCTCTATAATATGAATGCCTATGTTTTTTAACAACAATAGTCAAGTCTTTCAATGGACTTTTTAGTGAAACCCAATAGATAGCTTTATTTTCTCTTTGTTTACTCAAATATTGAATGCTTATGTCTTATAAATTTAGTAGGAAAGTGTTCTAATGACTTGCTTATGACACCCCATAGAATATATTATGTTTAGTACCTTGGACACTGTAGCTTATTCACTTAAATCTCTGATAAATTGTGTGTCTGGTATGTACAGTCTAGTAAGCACAGTTAGTAAGGTGTTGGGTTTGCACTATCAAATTAAGACTGTCTTTGGCTCGAATCCCATGTTATCATGTTTTTATTTTACTAGTGTGGTTTGTGGCTCTATAATATGAATGCCTATGTCTTTTAACAACAATAGTCAAGTCTTCCAATGGACTTTTTAGTGAAACCCAATAGATAGCTTTATTTTCTCCTTGTTTACTCAAATATTGAATGCTTATGTCTTATAAATTTAGTAGGAAAGTATTCTAATGACTTGCTTATGACACCCCATAGAATATATTATGTTTAGTACCTTGGAAACTGTAGCTTATTCACTTAAATCTCTGATAAATTGTATGTCTGGTATGCACAGTCTGGTTAGCACAGTTAGTAAGGTGTTGGGTTTGCACTATCAAATTAAGACTGTCATTGGTTCGAATCCCATGTTATCATGTTTTTATTTGACTAGTGTGGTTTGTGGCTCTATAATATGAATGCCTATGTCTTTTAACAACAATAGTCAAGTCTTCCAATGGATTTTTTAGTGAAACCCAATAGATAGCTTTATTTTCTCTTTGTTTACTAAAATATTGAATGCTTATGTCTTATAAATTTAGTAGGAAAGTATTCTAATGACTTGCTTATGACACCCCATAAAATATATTATGTTTACTACCTTGGACACTGTAGCTTATTCACTTAAATCTCTGATAAATTGTGGGTCTGGTATGCACAGTCTGGTTAGCACAGTTAGTAAGGTTTTTGGTTTGCACTATCAAATTAAGACTGTCATTGGTTCGAATCCCATGTTATCATGTTTTTATTTTACTAGTGTGGTTTGTGGCTCTATAATATGAATGCCTATGTCTTTTAACAACAATAGTCAAGTCTTCCAATGGACTTTTTAGTGAAATCCAATAGATAGCTTTATTTTATCTTTGTTTACTCAAATATTGAATGCTTATGTCTTATAAATTTAGTAGGAAAGTATTCTAATGACTTGCTTATGACACCCCATAGAATATATTATGTTTAGTACCTTGGACACTGTAGCTTATTCACTTAAATCTCTGATAAATTGTGTGTCTGGTATGCACAGTCTAGTTAGCACAGTTAGTAAGGTGTTGGGTTTGCACTATCAAATTAAGACTGTCATTGGCTCAAATCCCATGTTATCATGTTTTTATTTTACTAGTGTGGTTTGTGGCTCTATAATATGAATGCCTATGTTTTTTAACAACAATAGTCAAGTCTTCCAATGGACTTTTTAGTGAAACCCAATAGATAGCTTTATTTTCTCTTTGTTTACTCAAATATTGAATGCTTATGTCTTATAAATTTAGTAGGAAAGTATTCTAATGACTTGCTTATGACACCCCATAGAATATATTATGTTTAGTACCTTGGACACTGTAGCTTATTCACTTAAATCTCTGATAAATTGTGTATCTGGTATGCACAGTCTGGTTAGCACAGTTAGTAAGGTGTTGGTTTTGCACTATCAAATTAAGACTGTCATTGGCTCGAATCCCATGTTATCATGTTTTTATTTTACTAGTGTGGTTTGTGGCTCTATAATATGAATGCCTATGTTTTTTAACAACAATAGTCAAGTCTTCCAATGGACTTTTTAGTGAAACCCAATAGATAGCTTTATTTTCTCTTTGTTTACTAAAATATTGAATGCTTATGTCTTATAAATTTAGTAGGAAAGTATTCTAATGACTTGCTTATGACACCCCATAAAATATATTATGTTTACTACCTTGGACACTGTAGCTTATTCACTTAAATCTCTGATAAATTGTGGGTCTGGTATGCACAGTCTGGTTAGCACAGTTAGTAAGGTGTTTGGTTTGCACTATCAAATTAAGACTGTCATTGGTTCGAATCCCATGTTATCATGTTTTTATTTTACTAGTGTGGTTTGTGGCTCTATAATATGAATGCCTATGTCTTTTAACAACAATAGTCAAGTCTTCCAATGGACTTTTTAGTGAAATCCAATAGATAGCTTTATTTTATCTTTGTTTACTCAAATATTGAATGCTTATGTCTTATAAATTTAGTAGGAAAGTATTCTAATGACTTGCTTATGACACCCCATAGAATATATTATGTTTAGTACCTTGGACACTGTAGCTTATTCACTTAAATCTCTGATAAATTGTGTGTCTGGTATGCACAGTCTAGTTAGCACAGTTAGTAAGGTGTTGGGTTTGCACTATCAAATTAAGATTGTCATTGGCTCAAATCCCATGTTATCATGTTTTTATTTTACTAGTGTGGTTTGTGGCTCTATAATATGAATGCCTATGTTTTTTAACAACAATAGTCAAGTCTTCCAATGGACTTTTTAGTGAAACCCAATAGATAGCTTTATTTTCTCTTTGTTTACTCAAATATTGAATGCTTATGTCTTATAAATTTAGTAGGAACGTGTTCTAATGACTTGCTTATGACACCCCATAGAATATATTATGTTTAGTACCTTGGACACTGTAGCTTATTCACTTAAATCTCTGATAAATTGTGTATCTGGTATGCACAGTCTGGTTAGCACAGTTAGTAAGGTGTTGGCTTTGCACTATCAAATTAAGACTGTCATTGGCTCGAATCCCATGTTATCATGTTTTTATTTTACTAGTGTGGTTTGTGGCTCTATAATATGAATGCCTATGTTTTTTAACAACAATAGTCAAGTCTTTCAATGGACTTTTTAGTGAAACCCAATAGATAGCTTTATTTTCTCTTTGTTTACTCAAATATTGAATGCTTATGTCTTATAAATTTAGTAGGAAAGTGTTCTAATGACTTGCTTATGACACCCCATAGAATATATTATGTTTAGTACCTTGGACACTGTAGCTTATTCACTTAAATCTCTGATAAATTGTGTGTCTGGTATGTACAGTCTAGTAAGCACAGTTAGTAAGGTGTTGGGTTTGCACTATCAAATTAAGACTGTCTTTGGCTCGAATCCCATGTTATCATGTTTTTATTTTACTAGTGTGGTTTGTGGCTCTATAATATGAATGCCTATGTCTTTTAACAACAATAGTCAAGTCTTCCAATGGACTTTTTAGTGAAACCCAATAGATAGCTTTATTTTCTCCTTGTTTACTCAAATATTGAATGCTTATGTCTTATAAATTTAGTAGGAAAGTATTCTAATGACTTGCTTATGACACCCCATAGAATATATTATGTTTAGTACCTTGGAAACTGTAGCTTATTCACTTAAATCTCTGATAAATTGTGTGTCTGGTATGCACAGTCTGGTTAGCACAGTTAGTAAGGTGTTGGGTTTGCACTATCAAATTAAGACTGTCATTGGTTCGAATCCCATGTTATCATGTTTTTATTTGACTAGTGTGGTTTGTGGCTCTATAATATGAATGCCTATGTCTTTTAACAACAATAGTCAAGTCTTCCAATGGATTTTTTAGTGAAACCCAATAGATAGCTTTATTTTCTCTTTGTTTACTAAAATATTGAATGCTTATGTCTTATAAATTTAGTAGGAAAGTATTCTAATGACTTGTTTATGACACCCCATAAAATATATTATGTTTACTACCTTGGACACTGTAGCTTATTCACTTAAATCTCTGATAAATTGTGGGTCTGGTATGCACAGTCTGGTTAGCACAGTTAGTAAGGTGTTTGGTTTGCACTATCAAATTAAGACTGTCATTGGTTCGAATCCCATGTTATCATGTTTTTATTTTACTAGTGTGGTTTGTGGCTCTATAATATGAATGCCTATGTCTTTTAACAACAATAGTCAAGTCTTCCAATGGACTTTTTAGTGAAATCCAATAGATAGCTTTATTTTATCTTTGTTTACTCAAATATTGAATGCTTATGTCTTATAAATTTAGTAGGAAAGTATTCTAATGACTTGCTTATGACACCCCATAGAATATATTATGTTTAGTACCTTGGACACTGTAGCTTATTCACTTAAATCTCTGATAAATTGTGTGTCTGGTATGCACAGTCTAGTTAGCACAGTTAGTAAGGTGTTGGGTTTGCACTATCAAATTAAGACTGTCATTGGCTCAAATCCCATGTTATCATGTTTTTATTTTACTAGTGTGGTTTGTGGCTCTATAATATGAATGCCTATGTTTTTTAACAACAATAGTCAAGTCTTCCAATGGACTTTTTAGTGAAACCCAATAGATAGCTTTATTTTCTCTTTGTTTACTCAAATATTGAATGCTTATGTCTTATAAATTTAGTAGGAAAGTATTCTAATGACTTGCTTATGACACCCCATAGAATATATTATGTTTAGTACCTTGGACACTGTAGCTTATTCACTTAAATCTCTGATAAATTGTGTATCTGGTATGCACAGTCTGGTTAGCACAGTTAGTAAGGTGTTGGTTTTGCACTATCAAATTAAGACTGTCATTGGCTCGAATCCCATGTTATCATGTTTTTATTTTACTAGTGTGGTTTGTGGCTCTATAATATGAATGCCTATGTTTTTTAACAACAATAGTCAAGTCTTCCAATGGACTTTTTAGTGAAACCCAATAGATAGCTTTATTTTCTCTTTGTTTACTAAAATATTGAATGCTTATGTCTTATAAATTTAGTAGGAAAGTATTCTAATGACTTGCTTATGACACCCCATAAAATATATTATGTTTACTACCTTGGACACTGTAGCTTATTCACTTAAATCTCTGATAAATTGTGGGTCTGGTATGCACAGTCTGGTTAGCACAGTTAGTAAGGTGTTTGGTTTGCACTATCAAATTAAGACTGTCATTGGTTCGAATCCCATGTTATCATGTTTTTATTTTACTAGTGTGGTTTGTGGCTCTATAATATGAATGCCTATGTCTTTTAACAACAATAGTCAAGTCTTCCAATGGACTTTTTAGTGAAATCCAATAGATAGCTTTATTTTATCTTTGTTTACTCAAATATTGAATGCTTATGTCTTATAAATTTAGTAGGAAAGTATTCTAATGACTTGCTTATGACACCCCATAGAATATATTATGTTTAGTACCTTGGACACTGTAGCTTATTCACTTAAATCTCTGATAAATTGTGTGTCTGGTATGCACAGTCTAGTTAGCACAGTTAGTAAGGTGTTGGGTTTGCACTATCAAATTAAGATTGTCATTGGCTCAAATCCCATGTTATCATGTTTTTATTTTACTAGTGTGGTTTGTGGCTCTATAATATGAATGCCTATGTTTTTTAACAACAATAGTCAAGTCTTCCAATGGACTTTTTAGTGAAACCCAATAGATAGCTTTATTTTCTCTTTGTTTACTCAAATATTGAATGCTTATGTCTTATAAATTTAGTAGGAACGTGTTCTAATGACTTGCTTATGACACCCCATAGAATATATTATGTTTAGTACCTTGGACACTGTAGCTTATTCACTTAAATCTCTGATAAATTGTGTATCTGGTATGCACAGTCTGGTTAGCACAGTTAGTAAGGTGTTGGCTTTGCACTATCAAATTAAGACTGTCATTGGCTCGAATCCCATGTTATCATGTTTTTATTTTACTAGTGTGGTTTGTGGCTCTATAATATGAATGCCTATGTTTTTTAACAACAATAGTCAAGTCTTTCAATGGACTTTTTAGTGAAACCCAATAGATAGCTTTATTTTCTCTTTGTTTACTCAAATATTGAATGCTTATGTCTTATAAATTTAGTAGGAAAGTGTTCTAATGACTTGCTTATGACACCCCATAGAATATATTATGTTTAGTACCTTGGACACTGTAGCTTATTCACTTAAATCTCTGATAAATTGTGTGTCTGGTATGTACAGTCTAGTAAGCACAGTTAGTAAGGTGTTGGGTTTGCACTATCAAATTAAGACTGTCTTTGGCTCGAATCCCATGTTATCATGTTTTTATTTTACTAGTGTGGTTTGTGGCTCTATAATATGAATGCCTATGTCTTTTAACAACAATAGTCAAGTCTTCCAATGGACTTTTTAGTGAAACCCAATAGATAGCTTTATTTTCTCCTTGTTTACTCAAATATTGAATGCTTATGTCTTATAAATTTAGTAGGAAAGTATTCTAATGACTTGCTTATGACACCCCATAGAATATATTATGTTTAGTACCTTGGAAACTGTAGCTTATTCACTTAAATCTCTGATAAATTGTGTGTCTGGTATGCACAGTCTGGTTAGCACAGTTAGTAAGGTGTTGGGTTTGCACTATCAAATTAAGACTGTCATTGGTTCGAATCCCATGTTATCATGTTTTTATTTGACTAGTGTGGTTTGTGGCTCTATAATATGAATGCCTATGTCTTTTAACAACAATAGTCAAGTCTTCCAATGGATTTTTTAGTGAAACCCAATAGATAGCTTTATTTTCTCTTTGTTTACTAAAATATTGAATGCTTATGTCTTATAAATTTAGTAGGAAAGTATTCTAATGACTTGTTTATGACACCCCATAAAATATATTATGTTTACTACCTTGGACACTGTAGCTTATTCACTTAAATCTCTGATAAATTGTGGGTCTGGTATGCACAGTCTGGTTAGCACAGTTAGTAAGGTGTTTGGTTTGCACTATCAAATTAAGACTGTCATTGGTTCGAATCCCATGTTATCATGTTTTTATTTTACTAGTGTGGTTTGTGGCTCTATAATATGAATGCCTATGTCTTTTAACAACAATAGTCAAGTCTTCCAATGGACTTTTTAGTGAAATCCAATAGATAGCTTTATTTTATCTTTGTTTACTCAAATATTGAATGCTTATGTCTTATAAATTTAGTAGGAAAGTATTCTAATGACTTGCTTATGACACCCCATAGAATATATTATGTTTAGTACCTTGGACACTGTAGCTTATTCACTTAAATCTCTGATAAATTGTGTGTCTGGTATGCACAGTCTAGTTAGCACAGTTAGTAAGGTGTTGGGTTTGCACTATCAAATTAAGACTGTCATTGGCTCAAATCCCATGTTATCATGTTTTTATTTTACTAGTGTGGTTTGTGGCTCTATAATATGAATGCCTATGTTTTTTAACAACAATAGTCAAGTCTTCCAATGGACTTTTTAGTGAAACCCAATAGATAGCTTTATTTTCTCTTTGTTTACTCAAATATTGAATGCTTATGTCTTATAAATTTAGTAGGAAAGTATTCTAATGACTTGCTTATGACACCCCATAGAATATATTATGTTTAGTACCTTGGACACTGTAGCTTATTCACTTAAATCTCTGATAAATTGTGTATCTGGTATGCACAGTCTGGTTAGCACAGTTAGTAAGGTGTTGGTTTTGCACTATCAAATTAAGACTGTCATTGGCTCGAATCCCATGTTATCATGTTTTTATTTTACTAGTGTGGTTTGTGGCTCTATAATATGAATGCCTATGTTTTTTAACAACAATAGTCAAGTCTTCCAATGGACTTTTTAGTGAAACCCAATAGATAGCTTTATTTTCTCTTTGTTTACTAAAATATTGAATGCTTATGTCTTATAAATTTAGTAGGAAAGTATTCTAATGACTTGCTTATGACACCCCATAAAATATATTATGTTTACTACCTTGGACACTGTAGCTTATTCACTTAAATCTCTGATAAATTGTGGGTCTGGTATGCACAGTCTGGTTAGCACAGTTAGTAAGGTGTTTGGTTTGCACTATCAAATTAAGACTGTCATTGGTTCGAATCCCATGTTATCATGTTTTTATTTTACTAGTGTGGTTTGTGGCTCTATAATATGAATGCCTATGTCTTTTAACAACAATAGTCAAGTCTTCCAATGGACTTTTTAGTGAAATCCAATAGATAGCTTTATTTTATCTTTGTTTACTCAAATATTGAATGCTTATGTCTTATAAATTTAGTAGGAAAGTATTCTAATGACTTGCTTATGACACCCCATAGAATATATTATGTTTAGTACCTTGGACACTGTAGCTTATTCACTTAAATCTCTGATAAATTGTGTGTCTGGTATGCACAGTCTAGTTAGCACAGTTAGTAAGGTGTTGGGTTTGCACTATCAAATTAAGATTGTCATTGGCTCGAATCCCATGTTATCATGTTTTTATTTTACTAGTGTGGTTTGTGGCTCTATAATATGAATGCCTATGTTTTTTAACAACAATAGTCAAGTCTTCCAATGGACTTTTTAGTGAAACCCAATAGATAGCTTTATTTTCTCTTTGTTTACTCAAATATTGAATGCTTATGTCTTATAAATTTAGTAGGAAAGTATTCTAATGACTTGCTTATGACACCCCATAGAATATATTATGTTTAGTACCTTGGACACTGTAGCAAATTCACTTAAATCTCTGATAAATTGTGTGTCTGGTATGCACAGTCTAGTTAGCACAGTTAGTAAGGTGTTGGGTTTGCACTATCAAATTAAGACTGTCATTGGCTCGAATCCCATGTTGTCATGTTTTTATTTTACTAGTGTGGTTTGTGGCTCTATAATATGAATGCCTATGTTTTTTAACAACAATAGTCAAGTCTTCCAATGGACTTTTTAGTGAAACCCAATAGATAGCTTTATTTTCTCTTTGTTTACTCAAATATTGAATGCTTATGTCTTATAAATTTAGTAGGAAAGTATTCTAATGACTTGCTTATGACACCCCATAGAATATATTATGTTTAGTACCTTGGACACTGTAGCTTATTCACTTAAATCTCTGATAAATTGTGTGTCTGGTTAGCACAGTTAGTAAGGTGTTGGGTTTGCACTATCATATTAAGACTGTCATTGGTTCGAATCCCATGTTATCATGTTTTTATTTTACTAGTGTGGTTTGTGGCTCTATAATATGAATGCCTATGTCTTTTAACAACAATAGTCAAGTCTTCCAATGGATTTTTTAGTGAAACCCAATAGATAGCTTTATTTTCTCTTTGTTTACTAAAATATTGAATGCTTATGTCTTATAAATTTAGTAGGAAAGTATTCTAATGACTTGCTTATGACACCCCATAGAATATATTATGTTTAGTACCTTGGACACTGTAGCTTATTCACTTAAATCTCTGATAAATTGTGTGTCTGGTTAGCACAGTTAGTAAGGTGTTTGGTTTGCACTATCATATTAAGACTGTCATTGGTTCGAATCCCATGTTATCATGTTTTTATTTGACTAGTGTGGTTTGTGGCTCTATAATATGAATGCCTATGTCTTTTAACAACAATAGTCAAGTCTTCCAATGGACTTTTTAGTGAAACCCAATAGATAGCTTTATTTTCTCTTTGTTTACTAAAATATTGAATGCTTATGTCTTGTAAATTTAGTAGGAAAGTATTCTAATGACTTGCTTATGACACCCCATAGAATATATTATGTTTAGTACCTTGGACACTGTAGCTTATTCACTTAAATCTCTGATAAATTGTGTGTCTGGTATGCACAGTCTAGTTAGCACAGTTAGTAAGGTGTTTGGTTTGCACAATCAAATAAAGACTGTCATTGGCTCGATTCCCATGTTATCATGTTTTTATTTTACTAGTGTGGTTTGTGGCTCTATAATATGAATGCCTATGTTTTTTAACAATAGTCAAGTCTTCCAATGGACTTTTTAGTGAAACCCAATAGATAGCTTTATTTTATCTTTGTTTACTCAAATATTGAATGCTTATGTCTTATAAATTTAGTAGGAAAGTATTCTAATGACTTGCTTATGACACCCCATAGAATATATTATGTTTAGTACCTTGGACACTGTAGCTTATTCACTTAAATCTCTGATAAATTGTGTGTCTGGTATGCACAGTCTGGTTAGCACAGTTAGTAAGGTGTTGGGTTTGCACTATCAAATTAAGACTGTCATTGGTTCGAATCCCATGTTATCATGTTTTTATTTGACTAGTGTGGTTTGTGGCTCTATAATATGAATGCCTATGTCTTTTAACAACAATAGTCAAGTCTTCCAATGGACTTTTTAGTGAAACCCAATAGATAACTTTATTTTCTCTTTGTTTACTAAAATATTGAATGCTTATGTCTTATAAATTTAGTAGGAAAGTATTCTAATGACTTGCTTATGACACCCCATAAAATATATTATGTTTACTACCTTGGACACTGTAGCTTATTCACTTAAATCTCTGATAAATTGTGTGTCTGGTATGCACAGTCTGTTTAGCACAGTTAGTAAGGTGTTGGGTTTGCACTATCAAATTAAGACTGTCATTGGTTCAAATCCTATGTTATCATGTTTTTATTTTACTAGTGTGGTTTGTGGCTCTATAATATGAATGCCTATGTCTTTTAACAACAATAGTCAAGTCTTCCAATGGACTTTTTAGTGAAACCCAATAGATAGCTTTATTTTCTCTTTGTTTACTAAAATATTGAATGCTTATGTCTTGTAAATTTAGTAGGAAAGTATTCGAATGACTTGCTTATGACACCCCATAGAATATATTATGTTTAGTACCTTGGACACTGTAGCTTATTCACTTAAATCTCTGATAAATTGTGTGTCTGGTATGCGCAGTCTAGTTAGCACAGTTAGTAAGGTGTTTGGTTTGCACTATCAAATTAAGACTGTCATTGGCTCGAATCCCATGTTATCATGTTTTTATTTTACTAGTGTGGTTTGTGGCTCTATAATATGAATGCCTATGTTTTTTAACAACAATAGTCAAGTCTTCTAATGGACTTTTTAGTGAAACCCAATAGATAGCTTTATTTTCTCTTTGTTTACTCAAATATTGAATGCTTATGTCTTATAAATTTAGTAGGAACGTGTTCTAATGACTTGCTTATGACACCCCATAGAATATATTATGTTTAGTACCTTGGACACTGTAGCTTATTCACTTAAATCTCTGATAAATTGTGTATCTGGTATGCACAGTCTGGTTAGCATAGTTAGTAAGGTGTTGGCTTTGCACTATCAAATTAAGACTGTCATTGGCTCGAATCCCATGTTATCATGTTTTTATTTTACTAGTGTGGTTTGTGGCTCTATAATATGAATGCCTATGTTTTTTAACAACAATAGTCAAGTCTTTCAATGGACTTTTTAGTGAAACCCAATAGATAGCTTTATTTTCTCTTTGTTTACTCAAATATTGAATGCTTATGTCTTATAAATTTAGTAGGAAAGTGTTCTAATGACTTGCTTATGACACCCCATAGAATATATTATGTTTAGTACCTTGGACACTGTAGCTTATTCACTTAAATCTCTGATAAATTGTGTGTCTGGTATGCACAGTCTAGTAAGCACAGTTAGTAAGGTGTTGGGTTTGCACTATCAAATTAAGACTGTCTTTGGCTCGAATCCCATGTTATCATGTTTTTATTTTACTAGTGTGGTTTGTGGCTCTATAATATGAATGCCTATGTCTTTTAACAACAATAGTCAAGTCTTCCAATGGACTTTTTAGTGAAACCCAATAGATAGCTTTATTTTCTCCTTGTTTACTCAAATATTGAATGCTTATGTCTTATAAATTTAGTAGGAAAGTATTCTAATGACTTGCTTATGACACCCCATAGAATATATTATGTTTAGTACCTTGGAAACTGTAGCTTATTCACTTAAATCTCTGATAAATTGTGTGTTTGGTATGCACAGTCTGGTTAGCACAGTTAGTAAGGTGTTGGGTTTGCACTATCAAATTAAGACTGTCATTGGTTCGAATCCCATGTTATCATGTTTTTATTTGACTAGTGTGGTTTGTGGCTCTATAATATGAATGCCTATGTCTTTTAACAACAATAGTCAAGTCTTCCAATGGATTTTTTAGTGAAACCCAATAGATAGCTTTATTTTCTCTTTGTTTACTAAAATATTGAATGCTTATGTCTTATAAATTTAGTAGGAAAGTATTCTAATGACTTGCTTATGACACCCCATAAAATATATTATGTTTACTACCTTGGACACTGTAGCTTATTCACTTAAATCTCTGATAAATTGTGGGTCTGGTATGCACAGTCTGGTTAGCACAGTTAGTAAGGTGTTTGGTTTGCACTATCAAATTAAGACTGTCATTGGTTCGAATCCCATGTTATCATGTTTTTATTTTACTAGTGTGGTTTGTGGCTCTATAATATGAATGCCTATGTCTTTTAACAACAATAGTCAAGTCTTCCAATGGACTTTTTAGTGAAATCCAATAGATAGCTTTATTTTATCTTTGTTTACTCAAATATTGAATGCTTATGTCTTATAAATTTAGTAGGAAAGTATTCTAATGACTTGCTTATGACACCCCATAGAATATATTATGTTTAGTACCTTGGACACTGTAGCTTATTCACTTAAATCTCTGATAAATTGTGTGTCTGGTATGCACAGTCTAGTTAGCACAGTTAGTAAGGTGTTGGGTTTGCACTATCAAATTAAGACTGTCATTGGCTCAAATCCCATGTTATCATGTTTTTATTTTACTAGTGTGGTTTGTGGCTCTATAATATGAATGCCTATGTTTTTTAACAACAATAGTCAAGTCTTCCAATGGACTTTTTAGTGAAACCCAATAGATAGCTTTATTTTCTCTTTGTTTACTCAAATATTGAATGCTTATGTCTTATAAATTTAGTAGGAAAGTATTCTAATGACTTGCTTATGACACCCCATAGAATATATTATGTTTAGTACCTTGGACACTGTAGCTTATTCACTTAAATCTCTGATAAATTGTGTATCTGGTATGCACAGTCTGGTTAGCACAGTTAGTAAGGTGTTGGTTTTGCACTATCAAATTAAGACTGTTATTGGCTCGAATCCCATGTTATCATGTTTTTATTTTACTAGTGTGGTTTGTGGCTCTATAATATGAATGCCTATGTTTTTTAACAACAATAGTCAAGTCTTCCAATGGACTTTTTAGTGAAACCCAATAGATAGCTTTATTTTCTCTTTGTTTACTCAAATATTGAATGCTTATGTCTTATAAATTTAGTAGGAAAGTATTCTAATGACTTGCTTATGACACCCCATAAAATATATTATGTTTACTACCTTGGACACTGTAGCTTATTCACTTAAATCTCTGATAAATTGTGGGTCTGGTATGCACAGTCTGGTTAGCACAGTTAGTAAGGTGTTTGGTTTGCACTATCAAATTAAGACTGTCATTGGTTCGAATCCCATGTTATCATGTTTTTATTTTACTAGTGTGGTTTGTGGCTCTATAATATGAATGCCTATGTCTTTTAACAACAATAGTCAAGTCTTCCAATGGACTTTTTAGTGAAATCCAATAGATAGCTTTATTTTATCTTTGTTTACTCAAATATTGAATGCTTATGTCTTATAAATTTAGTAGGAAAGTATTCTAATGACTTGCTTATGACACCCCATAGAATATATTATGTTTAGGACCTTGGACACTGTAGCTTATTCACTTAAATCTCTGATAAATTGTGCGTCTGGTATGCACAGTCTAGTTAGCACAGTTAGTAAGGTGTTGGGTTTGCACTATCAAATTAAGATTGTCATTGGCTCGAATCCCATGTTATCATGTTTTTATTTTACTAGTGTGGTTTGTGGCTCTATAATATGAATGCCTATGTTTTTTAACAACAATAGTCAAGTCTTCCAATGGACTTTTTAGTGAAACCCAATAGATAGCTTTATTTTCTCTTTGTTTACTCAAATATTGAATGCTTATGTCTTATAAATTTAGTAGGAAAGTATTCTAATGACTTGCTTATGACACCCCATAGAATATATTATGTTTAGTACCTTGGACACTGTAGCTTATTCACTTAAATCTCTGATAAATTGTGTGTCTGGTATGCACAGTCTAGTTAGCACAGTTAGTAAGGTGTTGGGTTTGCACTATCAAATTAAGACTGTCATTGGCTCGAATCCCATGTTGTCATGTTTTTATTTTACTAGTGTGGTTTGTGGCTCTATAATATGAATGCCTATGTTTTTTAACAACAATAGTCAAGTCTTCCAATGGACTTTTTAGTGAAACCCAATAGATAGCTTTATTTTCTCTTTGTTTACTCAAATATTGAATGCTTATGTCTTATAAATTTAGTAGGAAAGTATTCTAATGACTTGCTTATGACACCCCATAGAATATATTATGTTTAGTACCTTGGACACTGTAGCTTATTCACTTAAATCTCTGATAAATTGTGTGTCTGGTTAGCACAGTTAGTAAGGTGTTGGGTTTGCACTATCATATTAAGACTGTCATTGGTTCGAATCCCATGTTATCATGTTTTTATTTGACTAGTGTGGTTTGTGGCTCTATAATATGAATGCCTATGTCTTTTAACAACAATAGTCAAGTCTTCCAATGGACTTTTTAGTGAAACCCAATAGATAGCTTTATTTTCTCTTTGTTTACTAAAATATTGAATGCTTATGTCTTATAAATTTAGTAGGAAAGTATTCTAATGACTTGCTTATGACACCCCATAGAATATATTATGTTTAGTACCTTGGACACTGTAGCTTATTCACTTAAATCTCTGATAAATTGTGTGTCTGGTTAGCACAGTTAGTAAGGTGTTGGGTTTGCACTATCAAATTAAGACTGTCATTGGTTCGAATCCCATGTTATCATGTTTTTATTTTACTAGTGTGGTTTGTGGCTCTATAATATGAATGCCTATGTCTTTTAACAACAATAGTCAAGTCTTCCAATGGACTTTTTAGTGAAACCCAATAGATAGCTTTATTTTCTCTTTGTTTACTAAAATATTGAATGCTTATGTCTTGTAAATTTAGTAGGAAAGTATTCTAATGACTTGCTTATGACACCCCATAGAATATATTATGTTTAGTACCTTGGACACTGTAGCTTATTCACTTAAATCTCTGATAAATTGTGTGTCTGGTATGCACAGTCTAGTTAGCACAGTTAGTAAGGTGTTTGGTTTGCACAATCAAATAAAGACTGTCATTGGCTCGATTCCCATGTTATCATGTTTTTATTTTACTAGTGTGGTTTGTGGCTCTATAATATGAATGCCTATGTTTTTTAACAATAGTCAAGTCTTCCAATGGACTTTTTAGTGAAACCCAATAGATAGCTTTATTTTATCTTTGTTTACTCAAATATTGAATGCTTATGTCTTATAAATTTAGTAGGAAAGTATTCTAATGACTTGCTTATGACACCCCATAGAATATATTATGTTTAGTACCTTGGACACTGTAGCTTATTCACTTAAATCTCTGATAAATTGTGTGTCTGGTATGCACAGTCTGGTTAGCACAGTTAGTAAGGTGTTGGATTTGCACTATCAAATTAAGACTGTCATTGGTTCGAATCCCATGTTATCATGTTTTTATTTGACTAGTGTGGTTTGTGGCTCTATAATATGAATGCCTATGTCTTTTAACAACAATAGTCAAGTCTTCCAATGGACTTTTTAGTGAAACCCAATAGATAACTTTATTTTCTCTTTGTTTACTAAAATATTGAATGCTTATGTCTTATAAATTTAGTAGGAAAGTATTCTAATGACTTGCTTATGACACCCCATAAAATATATTATGTTTACTACCTTGGACACTGTAGCTTATTCACTTAAATCTCTGATAAATTGTGGGCTGGTATGCACAGTCTGGTTAGCACAGTTAGTAAGGTGTTTGGTTTGCACTATCAAATTAAGACTGTCATTGGTTCGAATCCCATGTTATCATGTTTTTATTTTACTAGTGTGGTTTGTGGCTCTATAATATGAATGCCTATGTCTTTTAACAACAATAGTCAAGTCTTCCAATGGACTTTTTAGTGAAATCCAATAGATAGCTTTATTTTATCTTTGTTTACTCAAATATTGAATGCTTATGTCTTATAAATTTAGTAGGAAAGTATTCTAATGACTTGCTTATGACACCCCATAGAATATATTATGTTTAGTACCTTGGACACTGTAGCTTATTCACTTAAATCTCTGATAAATTGTGGATCTGGAATGCACAGTCTAGTTAGCACAGTTAGTAAGGTGTTGGGTTTGCACTATCAAATTAAGACTGTCATTGGCTCGAATTCCATGTTATCGTGTTTTTATTTTACTAGTGTGGTTTGTGGCTCTATAATATGAATGCCTATGTCTTTTAACAACAATAGTCAAGTCTTCCAATGGACTTTTTAGTGAAATCCAATAGATAGCTTTATTTTATCTTTGTTTACTCAAATATTGAATGCTTATGTCTTATAAATTTAGTAGGAAAGTATTCTAATGACTTGCTTATGACACCCCATAGAATGTATTATGTTTAGTACCTTGGACACTGTAGCTTATTCACTTAAATCTCTGATAAATTGTGTGTCTGGTATGCACAGTCTAGTTAGCACAGTTAGTAAGGTGTTGGGTTTGCACTATCAAATTAAGATTGTCATTGGCTCGAATCCCATGTTATCATGTTTTTATTTTACTAGTGTGGTTTGTGGCTCTATAATATGAATGCCTATGTTTTTTAACAACAATAGTCAAGTCTTCCAATGGACTTTTTAGTGAAACCCAATAGATAGCTTTATTTTCTCTTTGTTTACTCAAATATTGAATGCTTATGTCTTATAAATTTAGTAGGAAAGTATTCTAATGACTTGCTTATGACACCCCATAGAATATATTATGTTTAGTACCTTGGACACTGTAGCTTATTCACTTAAATCTCTGATAAATTGTGTGTCTGGTTAGCACAGTTAGTAAGGTGTTGGGTTTGCACTATCATATTAAGACTGTCATTGGTTCGAATCCCATGTTATCATGTTTTTATTTTACTAGTGTGGTTTGTGGCTCTATAATATGAATGCCTATGTCTTTTAACAACAATAGTCAAGTCTTCCAATGGACTTTTTAGTGAAACCCAATAGATAGCTTTATTTTCTCTTTGTTTACTAAAATATTGAATGCTTATGTCTTGTAAATTTAGTAGGAAAGTATTCTAATGACTTGCTTATGACACCCCATAGAATATATTATGTTTAGTACCTTGGACACTGTAGCTTATTCACTTAAATCTCTGATAAATTGTGTGTCTGGTATGCACAGTCTAGTTAGCACAGTTAGTAAGGTGTTTGGTTTGCACAATCAAATAAAGACTGTCATTGGCTCGATTCCCATGTTATCATGTTTTTATTTTACTAGTGTGGTTTGTGGCTCTATAATATGAATGCCTATGTTTTTTAACAATAGTCAAGTCTTCCAATGGACTTTTTAGTGAAACCCAATAGATAGCTTTATTTTATCTTTGTTTACTCAAATATTGAATGCTTATGTCTTATAAATTTAGTAGGAAAGTATTCTAATGACTTGCTTATGACACCCCATAGAATATATTATGTTTAGTACCTTGGACACTGTAGCTTATTCACTTAAATCTCTGATAAATTGTGTGTCTGGTATGCACAGTCTGGTTAGCACAGTTAGTAAGGTGTTGGGTTTGCACTATCAAATTAAGACTGTCATTGGTTTGAATCCCATGTTATCATGTTTTTATTTGACTAGTGTGGTTTGTGGCTCTATAATATGAATGCCTATGTCTTTTAACAACAATAGTCAAGTCTTCCAATGGACTTTTTAGTGAAACCCAATAGATAGCTTTATTTTCTCTTTGTTTACTAAAATATTGAATGCTTATGTCTTATAAATTTAGTAGGAAAGTATTCTAATGACTTGCTTATGACACCCCATAAAATATATTATGTTTACTACCTTGGACACTGTAGCTTATTCACTTAAATCTCTGATAAATTGTGGGTCTGGTATGCACAGTCTGGTTAGCACAGTTAGTAAGGTGTTTGGTTTGCACTATCAAATTAAGACTGTCATTGGTTCGAATCCCATGTTATCATGTTTTTATTTTACTAGTGTGGTTTGTGGCCCTATAATATGAATGCCTATGTCTTTTAACAACAATAGTCAAGTCTTCCAATGGACTTTTTAGTGAAATCCAATAGATAGCTTTATTTTATCTTTGTTTACTCAAATATTGAATGCTTATGTCTTATAAATTTAGTAGGAAAGTATTCTAATGACTTGCTTATGACACCCCATAGAATATATTATGTTTAGTACCTTGGACACTGTAGCTTATTCACTTAAATCTCTGATAAATTGTGTGTCTGGTATGCACAGTCTAGTTAGCACAGTTAGTAAGGTGTTGGGTTTGCACTATCAAATTAAGATTGTCATTGGCTCGAATCCCATGTTATCATGTTTTTATTTTACTAGTGTGGTTTGTGGCTCTATAATATGAATGCCTATGTTTTTTAACAACAATAGTCAAGTCTTCCAATGGACTTTTTAGTGAAACCCAATAGATAGCTTTATTTTCTCTTTGTTTACTCAAATATTGAATGCTTATGTCTTATAAATTTAGTAGGAAAGTATTCTAATGACTTGCTTATGACACCCCATAGAATATATTATGTTTAGTACCTTGGACACTGTAGCTTATTCACTTAAATCTCTGATAAATTGTGTGTCTGGTTAGCACAGTTAGTAAGGTGTTGGGTTTGCACTATCATATTAAGACTGTCATTGGTTCGAATCCCATGTTATCATGTTTTTATTTTACTAGTGTGGTTTGTGGCTCTATAATATGAATGCCTATGTCTTTTAACAACAATAGTCAAGTCTTCCAATGGATTTTTTAGTGAAACCCAATAGATAGCTTTATTTTCTCTTTGTTTACTAAAATATTGAATGCTTATGTCTTATAAATTTAGTAGGAAAGTATTCTAATGACTTGCTTATGACACCCCATAGAATATATTATGTTTAGTACCTTGGACACTGTAGCTTATTCACTTAAATCTCTGATAAATTGTGTGTCTGGTTAGCACAGTTAGTAAGGTGTTGGGTTTGCACTATCATATTAAGACTGTCATTGGTTCGAATCCCATGTTATCATGTTTTTATTTTACTAGTGTGGTTTGTGGCTCTATAATATGAATGCCTATGTCTTTTAACAACAATAGTCAAGTCTTCCAATGGACTTTTTAGTGAAACCCAATAGATAGCTTTATTTTCTCTTTGTTTACTAAAATATTGAATGCTTATGTCTTGTAAATTTAGTTGGAAAGTATTCTAATGACTTGCTTATGACACCCCATAGAATATATTATGTTTAGTACCTTGGACACTGTAGCTTATTCACTTAAATCTCTGATAAATTGTGTGTCTGGTATGCACAGTCTAGTTAGCACAGTTAGTAAGGTGTTTGGTTTGCACAATCAAATAAAGACTGTCATTGGCTCGATTCCCATGTTATCATGTTTTTATTTTACTAGTGTGGTTTGTGGCTCTATAATATGAATGCCTATGTCTTTTAACAACAATAGTCAAGTCTTCCAATGGACTTTTTAGTGAAACCTAATAGATAGCTTTATTTTCTCTTTGTTTACTAAAATATTGAATGCTTATGTCTTGTAAATTTAGTAGGAAAGTATTCTAATGACTTGCTTATGACACCCCATAGAATATATTATGTTTAGTACCTTGGACACTGTAGCTTATTCACTTAAATCTCTGATAAATTGTGTGTCTGTTATGCACAGTCTAGTTAGCACAGTTAGTAAGGTGTTGGGTTTGCACTATCAAATTAAGACTGTCATTGGCTCGAATCCCATGTTATCATGTTTTTATTTTACTAGTGTGGTTTGTGCCTCTATAATATGAATGCCTATGTTTTTTAACAACAATAGTCAAGTCTTCCAATGGACTTTTTAGTGAAACCCAATAGATAGCTTTATTTTCTCTTTGTTTACTCAAATATTGAATGCTTATGTCTTATAAATTTAGTAGGAAAGTATTCTAATGACTTGCTTATGACACCCCATAGAATATATTATGTTTAGTACCTTGGACACTGTAGCTTATTCACTTAAATCTCTGATAAATTGTGGATCTGGAATGCACAGTCTAGTTAGCACAGTTAGTAAGGTGTTGGGTTTGCACTATCAAATTAAGACTGTCATTGGCTCGAATTCCATGTTATTGTGTTTTTATTTTACTAGTGTGGTTTGTGGCTCTATAATATGAATGCCTATGTTTTTTAACAACAATAGTCAAGTCTTCCAATGGACTTTTTAGTGAAACCCAATAGATAGCTTTATTTTCTCTTTGTTTACTCAAATATTGAATGCTTATGTCTTATAAATTTAGTAGGAAAGTATTCTAATGACTTGCTTATGACACCCCATAGAATATATTATGTTTAGTACCTTGGACACTGTAGCTTATTCACTTAAATCTCTGATACATTGTGTATCTGGTATGCACAGTCTGGTTAGCACAGTTAGTAAAGTATTGGGTTTGCACTGTCAAATTAAGACTGTCATTGGTTCGAATCCCATGTTATCATGTTTTTATTTTACTAGTGTGGTTTGTGGCTCTATAATATGAATGCCTATGTCTTTTAACAACAATAGTCAAGTCTTCCAATGGACTTTTTAGTGAAATCCAATAGATAGCTTTATTTTATCTTTGTTTACTCAAATATTGAATGCTTATGTCTTATAAATTTAGTAGGAAAGTATTCTAATGACTTGCTTATGACACCCCATAGAATGTATTATGTTTAGTACCTTGGACACTGTAGCTTATTCACTTAAATCTCTGATAAATTGTGTGTCTGGTATGCACAGTCTAGTTAGCACAGTTAGTAAGGTGTTGGGTTTGCACTATCAAATTAAGATTGTCATTGGCTCGAATCCCATGTTATCATGTTTTTATTTTACTAGTGTGGTTTGTGGCTCTATAATATGAATGCCTATGTTTTTTAACAACAATAGTCAAGTCTTCCAATGGACTTTTTAGTGAAACCCAATAGATAGCTTTATTTTCTCTTTGTTTACTAAAATATTGAATGCTTATGTCTTGTAAATTTAGTAGGAAAGTATTCTAATGACTTGCTTATGACACCCCATAGAATATATTATGTTTAGTACCTTGGACACTGTAGCTTATTCACTTAAATCTCTGATAAATTGTGTGTCTGGTATGCACAGTCTAGTTAGCACAGTTAGTAAGGTGTTTGGTTTGCACAATCAAATAAAGACTGTCATTGGCTCGATTCCCATGTTATCATGTTTTTATTTTACTAGTGTGGTTTGTGGCTCTATAATATGAATGCCTATGTTTTTTAACAATAGTCAAGTCTTCCAATGGACTTTTTAGTGAAACCCAATAGATAGCTTTATTTTATCTTTGTTTACTCAAATATTGAATGCTTATGTCTTATAAATTTAGTAGGAAAGTATTCTAATGACTTGCTTATGACACCCCATAGAATATATTATGTTTAGTACCTTGGACACTGTAGCTTATTCACTTAAATCTCTGATAAATTGTGCGTCTGGTATGCACAGTCTGGTTAGCACAGTTAGTAAGGTGTTGGGTTTGCACTATCATATTAAGACTGTCATTGGTTCGAATCCCATGTTATCATGTTTTTATTTTACTAGTGTGGTTTGTGGCTCTATAATATGAATGCCTATGTCTTTTAACAATAGTCAAGTCTTCCAATGGACTTTTTAGTGAAACCCAATAGATAGCTTTATTTTCTCTTTGTTTACTAAAATATTGAATGCTTATGTCTTATAAATTTAGTAGGAAAGTATTCTAATGACTTGCTTATGACACCCCATAAAATATATTATGTTTACTACCTTGGACACTGTAGCTTATTCACTTAAATCTCTGATAAATTGTGGGTCTGGTATGCACAGTCTGGTTAGCACAGTTAGTAAGGTGTTTGGTTTGCACTATCAAATTAAGACTGTCATTGGTTCGAATCCCATGTTATCATGTTTTTATTTTACTAGTGTGGTTTGTGGCTCTATAATATGAATGCCTATGTCTTTTAACAACAATAGTCAAGTCTTCCAATGGACTTTTTAGTGAAATCCAATAGATAGCTTTATTTTATCTTTGTTTACTCAAATATTGAATGCTTATGTCTTATAAATTTAGTAGGAAAGTATTCTAATGACTTGCTTATGACACCCCATAGAATATATTATGTTTAGTACCTTGGACACTGTAGCTTATTCACTTAAATCTCTGATAAATTGTGGATCTGGAATGCACAGTCTAGTTAGCACAGTTAGTAAGGTGTTGGGTTTGCACTATCAAATTAAGACTGTCATTGGCTCGAATTCCATGTTATCGTGTTTTTATTTTACTAGTGTGGTTTGTGGCTCTATAATATGAATGCCTATGTTTTTTAACAACAATAGTCAAGTCTTCCAATGGACTTTTTAGTGAAACCCAATAGATAGCTTTATTTTCTCTTTGTTTACTCAAATATTGAATGCTTATGTCTTATAAATTTAGTAGGAAAGTATTCTAATGACTTGCTTATGACACCCCATAGAATATATTATGTTTAGTACCTTGGACACTGTAGCTTATTCACTTAAATCTCTGATACATTGTGTATCTGGTATGCACAGTCTGGTTAGCACAGTTAGTAAAGTATTGGGTTTGCACTGTCAAATTAAGACTGTCATTGGTTCGAATCCCATGTTATCATGTTTTTATTTTACTAGTGTGGTTTGTGGCTCTATAATATGAATGCCTATGTTTTTTAACAATAGTCAAGTCTTCCAATGGACTTTTTAGTGAAACCCAATAGATAGCTTTATTTTATCTTTGTTTACTCAAATATTGAATGCTTATGTCTTATAAATTTAGTAGGAAAGTATTCTAATGACTTGCTTATGACACCCCATAGAATATATTATGTTTAGTACCTTGGACACTGTAGCTTATTCACTTAAATCTCTGATAAATTGTGTGTCTGGTATGCACAGTCTGGTTAGCACAGTTAGTAAGGTGTTGTGTTTGCACTATCAAATTAAGACTGTCATTGGTTTGAATCCCATGTTATCATGTTTTTATTTGACTAGTGTGGTTTGTGGCTCTATAATATGAATGCCTATGTCTTTTAACAACAATAGTCAAGTCTTCCAATGGACTTTTTAGTGAAACCCAATAGATAGCTTTATTTTCTCTTTGTTTACTCAAATATTGAATGCTTATGTCTTATAAATTTAGTAGGAAAGTATTCTAATGACTTGCTTATGACACCCCATAGAATATATTATGTTTAGTACCTTGGACACTGTAGCTTATTCACTTAAATCTCTGATAAATTGTGTGTCTGGTTAGCACAGTTAGTAAGGTGTTGGGTTTGCACTATCATATTAAGACTGTCATTGGTTCGAATCCCATGTTATCATGTTTTTATTTTACTAGTGTGGTTTGTGGCTCTATAATATGAATGCCTATGTCTTTTAACAACAATAGTCAAGTCTTCCAATGGACTTTTTAGTGAAACCCAATAGATAGCTTTATTTTCTCTTTGTTTACTAAAATATTGAATGCTTATGTCTTGTAAATTTAGTAGGAAAGTATTCTAATGACTTGCTTATGACACCCCATAGAATATATTATGTTTAGTACCTTGGACACTGTAGCTTATTCACTTAAATCTCTGATAAATTGTGTGTCTGGTATGCACAGTCTAGTTAGCACAGTTAGTAAGGTGTTTGGTTTGCACAATCAAATAAAGACTGTCATTGGCTCGATTCCCATGTTATCATGTTTTTATTTTACTAGTGTGGTTTGTGGCTCTATAATATGAATGCCTATGTTTTTTAACAATAGTCAAGTCTTCCAATGGACTTTTTAGTGAAACCCAATAGATAGCTTTATTTTATCTTTGTTTACTCAAATATTGAATGCTTATGTCTTATAAATTTAGTAGGAAAGTATTCTAATGACTTGCTTATGACACCCCATAGAATATATTATGTTTAGTACCTTGGACACTGTAGCTTATTCACTTAAATCTCTGATAAATTGTGCGTCTGGTATGCACAGTCTGGTTAGCACAGTTAGTAAGGTGTTGGGTTTGCACTATCATATTAAGACTGTCATTGGTTCGAATCCCATGTTATCATGTTTTTATTTTACTAGTGTGGTTTGTGGCTCTATAATATGAATGCCTATGTCTTTTAACAACAATAGTCAAGTCTTCCAATGGACTTTTTAGTGAAACCCAATAGATAGCTTTATTTTCTCTTTGTTTACTAAAATATTGAATGCTTATGTCTTATAAATTTAGTAGGAAAGTATTCTAATGACTTGCTTATGACACCCCATAAAATATATTATGTTTACTACCTTGGACACTGTAGCTTATTCACTTAAATCTCTGATAAATTGTGGGTCTGGTATGCACAGTCTGGTTAGCACAGTTAGTAAGGTGTTTGGTTTGCACTATCAAATTAAGACTGTCATTGGTTCGAATCCCATGTTATCATGTTTTTATTTTACTAGTGTGGTTTGTGGCTCTATAATATGAATGCCTATGTCTTTTAACAACAATAGTCAAGTCTTCCAATGGACTTTTTAGTGAAATCCAATAGATAGCTTTATTTTATCTTTGTTTACTCAAATATTGAATGCTTATGTCTTATAAATTTAGTAGGAAAGTATTCTAATGACTTGCTTATGACACCCCATAGAATATATTATGTTTAGTACCTTGGACACTGTAGCTTATTCACTTAAATCTCTGATAAATTGTGGATCTGGAATGCACAGTCTAGTTAGCACAGTTAGTAAGGTGTTGGGTTTGCACTATCAAATTAAGACTGTCATTGGCTCGAATTCCATGTTATCGTGTTTTTATTTTACTAGTGTGGTTTGTGGCTCTATAATATGAATGCCTATGTTTTTTAACAACAATAGTCAAGTCTTCCAATGGACTTTTTAGTGAAACCCAATAGATAGCTTTATTTTCTCTTTGTTTACTCAAATATTGAATGCTTATGTCTTATAAATTTAGTAGGAAAGTATTCTAATGACTTGCTTATGACACCCCATAGAATATATTATGTTTAGTACCTTGGACACTGTAGCTTATTCACTTAAATCTCTGATACATTGTGTATCTGGTATGCACAGTCTGGTTAGCACAGTTAGTAAAGTATTGGGTTTGCACTGTCAAATTAAGACTGTCATTGGTTCGAATCCCATGTTATCATGTTTTTATTTTACTAGTGTGGTTTGTGGCTCTATAATATGAATGCCTATGTTTTTTAACAACAATAGTCAAGTCTTCCAATGGACTTTTTAGTGAAACCCAATAGATAGCTTTATTTTCTCTTTGTTTACTCAAATATTGAATGCTTATGTCTTATAAATTTAGTAGGAAAGTATTCTAATGACTTGCTTATGACACCCCATAGAATATATTATGTTTAGTACCTTGGACACTGTAGCTTATTCACTTAAATCTCTGATAAATTGTGGATCTGGAATGCACAGTCTAGTTAGCACAGTTAGTAAGGTGTTGGGTTTGCACTATCAAATTAAGACTGTCATTGGCTCGAATTCCATGTTATTGTGTTTTTATTTTACTAGTGTGGTTTGTGGCTCTATAATATGAATGCCTATGTTTTTTAACAACAATAGTCAAGTCTTCCAATGGACTTTTTAGTGAAACCCAATAGATAGCTTTATTTTCTCTTTGTTTACTCAAATATTGAATGCTTATGTCTTATAAATTTAGTAGGAAAGTATTCTAATGACTTGCTTATGACACCCCATAGAATATATTATGTTTAGTACCTTGGACACTGTAGCTTATTCACTTAAATCTCTGATACATTGTGTATCTGGTATGCACAGTCTGGTTAGCACAGTTAGTAAAGTATTGGGTTTGCACTGTCAAATTAAGACTGTCATTGGTTCGAATCCCATGTTATCATGTTTTTATTTTACTAGTGTGGTTTGTGGCTCTATAATATGAATGCCTATGTCTTTTAACAACAATAGTCAAGTCTTCCAATGGACTTTTTAGTGAAATCCAATAGATAGCTTTATTTTATCTTTGTTTACTCAAATATTGAATGCTTATGTCTTATAAATTTAGTAGGAAAGTATTCTAATGACTTGCTTATGACACCCCATAGAATGTATTATGTTTAGTACCTTGGACACTGTAGCTTATTCACTTAAATCTCTGATAAATTGTGTGTCTGGTATGCACAGTCTAGTTAGCACAGTTAGTAAGGTGTTGGGTTTGCACTATCAAATTAAGATTGTCATTGGCTCGAATCCCATGTTATCATGTTTTTATTTTACTAGTGTGGTTTGTGGCTCTATAATATGAATGCCTATGTTTTTTAACAACAATAGTCAAGTCTTCCAATGGACTTTTTAGTGAAACCCAATAGATAGCTTTATTTTCTCTTTGTTTACTAAAATATTGAATGCTTATGTCTTGTAAATTTAGTAGGAAAGTATTCTAATGACTTGCTTATGACACCCCATAGAATATATTATGTTTAGTACCTTGGACACTGTAGCTTATTCACTTAAATCTCTGATAAATTGTGTGTCTGGTATGCACAGTCTAGTTAGCACAGTTAGTAAGGTGTTTGGTTTGCACAATCAAATAAAGACTGTCATTGGCTCGATTCCCATGTTATCATGTTTTTATTTTACTAGTGTGGTTTGTGGCTCTATAATATGAATGCCTATGTTTTTTAACAATAGTCAAGTCTTCCAATGGACTTTTTAGTGAAACCCAATAGATAGCTTTATTTTATCTTTGTTTACTCAAATATTGAATGCTTATGTCTTATAAATTTAGTAGGAAAGTATTCTAATGACTTGCTTATGACACCCCATAGAATATATTATGTTTAGTACCTTGGACACTGTAGCTTATTCACTTAAATCTCTGATACATTGTGTATCTGGTATGCACAGTCTGGTTAGCACAGTTAGTAAAGTATTGGGTTTGCACTGTCAAATTAAGACTGTCATTGGTTCGAATCCCATGTTATCATGTTTTTATTTTACTAGTGTGGTTTGTGGCTCTATAATATGAATGCCTATGTCTTTTAACAACAATAGTCAAGTCTTCCAATGGACTTTTTAGTGAAATCCAATAGATAGCTTTATTTTATCTTTGTTTACTCAAATATTGAATGCTTATGTCTTATAAATTTAGTAGGAAAGTATTCTAATGACTTGCTTATGACACCCCATAGAATGTATTATGTTTAGTACCTTGGACACTGTAGCTTATTCACTTAAATCTCTGATAAATTGTGTGTCTGGTATGCACAGTCTAGTTAGCACAGTTAGTAAGGTGTTGGGTTTGCACTATCAAATTAAGATTGTCATTGGCTCGAATCCCATGTTATCATGTTTTTATTTTACTAGTGTGGTTTGTGGCTCTATAATATGAATGCCTATGTTTTTTAACAACAATAGTCAAGTCTTCCAATGGACTTTTTAGTGAAACCCAATAGATAGCTTTATTTTCTCTTTGTTTACTAAAATATTGAATGCTTATGTCTTGTAAATTTAGTAGGAAAGTATTCTAATGACTTGCTTATGACACCCCATAGAATATATTATGTTTAGTACCTTGGACACTGTAGCTTATTCACTTAAATCTCTGATAAATTGTGTGTCTGGTATGCACAGTCTAGTTAGCACAGTTAGTAAGGTGTTTGGTTTGCACAATCAAATAAAGACTGTCATTGGCTCGATTCCCATGTTATCATGTTTTTATTTTACTAGTGTGGTTTGTGGCTCTATAATATGAATGCCTATGTTTTTTAACAATAGTCAAGTCTTCCAATGGACTTTTTAGTGAAACCCAATAGATAGCTTTATTTTATCTTTGTTTACTCAAATATTGAATGCTTATGTCTTATAAATTTAGTAGGAAAGTATTCTAATGACTTGCTTATGACACCCCATAGAATATATTATGTTTAGTACCTTGGACACTGTAGCTTATTCACTTAAATCTCTGATAAATTGTGCGTCTGGTATGCACAGTCTGGTTAGCACAGTTAGTAAGGTGTTGGGTTTGCACTATCATATTAAGACTGTCATTGGTTCGAATCCCATGTTATCATGTTTTTATTTTACTAGTGTGGTTTGTGGCTCTATAATATGAATGCCTATGTCTTTTAACAATAGTCAAGTCTTCCAATGGACTTTTTAGTGAAACCCAATAGATAGCTTTATTTTCTCTTTGTTTACTAAAATATTGAATGCTTATGTCTTATAAATTTAGTAGGAAAGTATTCTAATGACTTGCTTATGACACCCCATAAAATATATTATGTTTACTACCTTGGACACTGTAGCTTATTCACTTAAATCTCTGATAAATTGTGGGTCTGGTATGCACAGTCTGGTTAGCACAGTTAGTAAGGTGTTTGGTTTGCACTATCAAATTAAGACTGTCATTGGTTCGAATCCCATGTTATCATGTTTTTATTTTACTAGTGTGGTTTGTGGCTCTATAATATGAATGCCTATGTCTTTTAACAACAATAGTCAAGTCTTCCAATGGACTTTTTAGTGAAATCCAATAGATAGCTTTATTTTATCTTTGTTTACTCAAATATTGAATGCTTATGTCTTATAAATTTAGTAGGAAAGTATTCTAATGACTTGCTTATGACACCCCATAGAATATATTATGTTTAGTACCTTGGACACTGTAGCTTATTCACTTAAATCTCTGATAAATTGTGGATCTGGAATGCACAGTCTAGTTAGCACAGTTAGTAAGGTGTTGGGTTTGCACTATCAAATTAAGACTGTCATTGGCTCGAATTCCATGTTATCGTGTTTTTATTTTACTAGTGTGGTTTGTGGCTCTATAATATGAATGCCTATGTTTTTTAACAACAATAGTCAAGTCTTCCAATGGACTTTTTAGTGAAACCCAATAGATAGCTTTATTTTCTCTTTGTTTACTCAAATATTGAATGCTTATGTCTTATAAATTTAGTAGGAAAGTATTCTAATGACTTGCTTATGACACCCCATAGAATATATTATGTTTAGTACCTTGGACACTGTAGCTTATTCACTTAAATCTCTGATACATTGTGTATCTGGTATGCACAGTCTGGTTAGCACAGTTAGTAAAGTATTGGGTTTGCACTGTCAAATTAAGACTGTCATTGGTTCGAATCCCATGTTATCATGTTTTTATTTTACTAGTGTGGTTTGTGGCTCTATAATATGAATGCCTATGTTTTTTAACAATAGTCAAGTCTTCCAATGGACTTTTTAGTGAAACCCAATAGATAGCTTTATTTTATCTTTGTTTACTCAAATATTGAATGCTTATGTCTTATAAATTTAGTAGGAAAGTATTCTAATGACTTGCTTATGACACCCCATAGAATATATTATGTTTAGTACCTTGGACACTGTAGCTTATTCACTTAAATCTCTGATAAATTGTGTGTCTGGTATGCACAGTCTGGTTAGCACAGTTAGTAAGGTGTTGTGTTTGCACTATCAAATTAAGACTGTCATTGGTTTGAATCCCATGTTATCATGTTTTTATTTGACTAGTGTGGTTTGTGGCTCTATAATATGAATGCCTATGTCTTTTAACAACAATAGTCAAGTCTTCCAATGGACTTTTTAGTGAAACCCAATAGATAGCTTTATTTTCTCTTTGTTTACTCAAATATTGAATGCTTATGTCTTATAAATTTAGTAGGAAAGTATTCTAATGACTTGCTTATGACACCCCATAGAATATATTATGTTTAGTACCTTGGACACTGTAGCTTATTCACTTAAATCTCTGATAAATTGTGTGTCTGGTTAGCACAGTTAGTAAGGTGTTGGGTTTGCACTATCATATTAAGACTGTCATTGGTTCGAATCCCATGTTATCATGTTTTTATTTTACTAGTGTGGTTTGTGGCTCTATAATATGAATGCCTATGTCTTTTAACAACAATAGTCAAGTCTTCCAATGGACTTTTTAGTGAAACCCAATAGATAGCTTTATTTTCTCTTTGTTTACTAAAATATTGAATGCTTATGTCTTGTAAATTTAGTAGGAAAGTATTCTAATGACTTGCTTATGACACCCCATAGAATATATTATGTTTAGTACCTTGGACACTGTAGCTTATTCACTTAAATCTCTGATAAATTGTGTGTCTGGTATGCACAGTCTAGTTAGCACAGTTAGTAAGGTGTTTGGTTTGCACAATCAAATAAAGACTGTCATTGGCTCGATTCCCATGTTATCATGTTTTTATTTTACTAGTGTGGTTTGTGGCTCTATAATATGAATGCCTATGTTTTTTAACAATAGTCAAGTCTTCCAATGGACTTTTTAGTGAAACCCAATAGATAGCTTTATTTTATCTTTGTTTACTCAAATATTGAATGCTTATGTCTTATAAATTTAGTAGGAAAGTATTCTAATGACTTGCTTATGACACCCCATAGAATATATTATGTTTAGTACCTTGGACACTGTAGCTTATTCACTTAAATCTCTGATAAATTGTGCGTCTGGTATGCACAGTCTGGTTAGCACAGTTAGTAAGGTGTTGGGTTTGCACTATCATATTAAGACTGTCATTGGTTCGAATCCCATGTTATCATGTTTTTATTTTACTAGTGTGGTTTGTGGCTCTATAATATGAATGCCTATGTCTTTTAACAACAATAGTCAAGTCTTCCAATGGACTTTTTAGTGAAACCCAATAGATAGCTTTATTTTCTCTTTGTTTACTAAAATATTGAATGCTTATGTCTTATAAATTTAGTAGGAAAGTATTCTAATGACTTGCTTATGACACCCCATAAAATATATTATGTTTACTACCTTGGACACTGTAGCTTATTCACTTAAATCTCTGATAAATTGTGGGTCTGGTATGCACAGTCTGGTTAGCACAGTTAGTAAGGTGTTTGGTTTGCACTATCAAATTAAGACTGTCATTGGTTCGAATCCCATGTTATCATGTTTTTATTTTACTAGTGTGGTTTGTGGCTCTATAATATGAATGCCTATGTCTTTTAACAACAATAGTCAAGTCTTCCAATGGACTTTTTAGTGAAATCCAATAGATAGCTTTATTTTATCTTTGTTTACTCAAATATTGAATGCTTATGTCTTATAAATTTAGTAGGAAAGTATTCTAATGACTTGCTTATGACACCCCATAGAATATATTATGTTTAGTACCTTGGACACTGTAGCTTATTCACTTAAATCTCTGATAAATTGTGGATCTGGAATGCACAGTCTAGTTAGCACAGTTAGTAAGGTGTTGGGTTTGCACTATCAAATTAAGACTGTCATTGGCTCGAATTCCATGTTATCGTGTTTTTATTTTACTAGTGTGGTTTGTGGCTCTATAATATGAATGCCTATGTTTTTTAACAACAATAGTCAAGTCTTCCAATGGACTTTTTAGTGAAACCCAATAGATAGCTTTATTTTCTCTTTGTTTACTCAAATATTGAATGCTTATGTCTTATAAATTTAGTAGGAAAGTATTCTAATGACTTGCTTATGACACCCCATAGAATATATTATGTTTAGTACCTTGGACACTGTAGCTTATTCACTTAAATCTCTGATACATTGTGTATCTGGTATGCACAGTCTGGTTAGCACAGTTAGTAAAGTATTGGGTTTGCACTGTCAAATTAAGACTGTCATTGGTTCGAATCCCATGTTATCATGTTTTTATTTTACTAGTGTGGTTTGTGGCTCTATAATATGAATGCCTATGTTTTTTAACAATAGTCAAGTCTTCCAATGGACTTTTTAGTGAAACCCAATAGATAGCTTTATTTTATCTTTGTTTACTCAAATATTGAATGCTTATGTCTTATAAATTTAGTAGGAAAGTATTCTAATGACTTGCTTATGACACCCCATAGAATATATTATGTTTAGTACCTTGGACACTGTAGCTTATTCACTTAAATCTCTGATAAATTGTGTGTCTGGTATGCACAGTCTGGTTAGCACAGTTAGTAAGGTGTTGGGTTTGCACTATCAAATTAAGACTGTCATTGGTTTGAATCCCATGTTATCATGTTTTTATTTGACTAGTGTGGTTTGTGGCTCTATAATATGAATGCCTATGTCTTTTAACAACAATAGTCAAGTCTTCCAATGGACTTTTTAGAGAAACCCAATAGATAGCTTTATTTTCTCTTTGTTTACTAAAATATTGAATGCTTATGTCTTATAAATTTAGTAGGAAAGTATTCTAATGACTTGCTTATGACACCCCATAAAATATATTATGTTTACTACCTTGGACACTGTAGCTTATTCACTTAAATCTCTGATAAATTGTGGGTCTGGTATGCACAGTCTGGTTAGCACAGTTAGTAAGGTGTTTGGTTTGCACTATCAAATTAAGACTGTCATTGGTTCGAATCCCATGTTATCATGTTTTTATTTTACTAGTGTGGTTTGTGGCTCTATAATATGAATGCCTATGTCTTTTAACAACAATAGTCAAGTCTTCCAATGGACTTTTTAGTGAAATCCAATAGATAGCTTTATTTTATCTTTGTTTACTCAAATATTGAATGCTTATGTCTTATAAATTTAGTAGGAAAGTATTCTAATGACTTGCTTATGACACCCCATAGAATATATTATGTTTAGTACCTTGGACACTGTAGCTTATTCACTTAAATCTCTGATAAATTGTGTGTCTGGTATGCACAGTCTAGTTAGCACAGTTAGTAAGGTGTTGGGTTTGCACTATCAAATTAAGATTGTCATTGGCTCGAATCCCATGTTATCATGTTTTTATTTTACTAGTGTGGTTTGTGGCTCTATAATATGAATGCCTATGTTTTTTAACAACAATAGTCAAGTCTTCCAATGGACTTTTTAGTGAAACCCAATAGATAGCTTTATTTTCTCTTTGTTTACTCAAATATTGAATGCTTATGTCTTATAAATTTAGTAGGAAAGTATTCTAATGACTTGCTTATGACACCCCATAGAATATATTATGTTTAGTACCTTGGACACTGTAGCTTATTCACTTAAATCTCTGATAAATTGTGTGTCTGGTTAGCACAGTTAGTAAGGTGTTGGGTTTGCACTATCATATTAAGACTGTCATTGGTTCGAATCCCATGTTATCATGTTTTTATTTTACTAGTGTGGTTTGTGGCTCTATAATATGAATGCCTATGTCTTTTAACAACAATAGTCAAGTCTTCCAATGGATTTTTTAGTGAAACCCAATAGATAGCTTTATTTTCTCTTTGTTTACTAAAATATTGAATGCTTATGTCTTATAAATTTAGTAGGAAAGTATTCTAATGACTTGCTTATGACACCCCATAGAATATATTATGTTTAGTACCTTGGACACTGTAGCTTATTCACTTAAATCTCTGATAAATTGTGTGTCTGGTTAGCACAGTTAGTAAGGTGTTGGGTTTGCACTATCATATTAAGACTGTCATTGGTTCGAATCCCATGTTATCATGTTTTTATTTTACTAGTGTGGTTTGTGGCTCTATAATATGAATGCCTATGTCTTTTAACAACAATAGTCAAGTCTTCCAATGGACTTTTTAGTGAAACCCAATAGATAGCTTTATTTTCTCTTTGTTTACTAAAATATTGAATGCTTATGTCTTGTAAATTTAGTAGGAAAGTATTCTAATGACTTGCTTATGACACCCCATAGAATATATTATGTTTAGTACCTTGGACACTGTAGCTTATTCACTTAAATCTCTGATAAATTGTGTGTCTGGTATGCACAGTCTAGTTAGCACAGTTAGTAAGGTGTTTGGTTTGCACAATCAAATAAAGACTGTCATTGGCTCGATTCCCATGTTATCATGTTTTTATTTTACTAGTGTGGTTTGTGGCTCTATAATATGAATGCCTATGTCTTTTAACAACAATAGTCAAGTCTTCCAATGGACTTTTTAGTGAAACCTAATAGATAGCTTTATTTTCTCTTTGTTTACTAAAATATTGAATGCTTATGTCTTGTAAATTTAGTAGGAAAGTATTCTAATGACTTGCTTATGACACCCCATAGAATATATTATGTTTAGTACCTTGGACACTGTAGCTTATTCACTTAAATCTCTGATAAATTGTGTGTCTGTTATGCACAGTCTAGTTAGCACAGTTAGTAAGGTGTTGGGTTTGCACTATCAAATTAAGACTGTCATTGGCTCGAATCCCATGTTATCATGTTTTTATTTTACTAGTGTGGTTTGTGCCTCTATAATATGAATGCCTATGTTTTTTAACAACAATAGTCAAGTCTTCCAATGGACTTTTTAGTGAAACCCAATAGATAGCTTTATTTTCTCTTTGTTTACTCAAATATTGAATGCTTATGTCTTATAAATTTAGTAGGAAAGTATTCTAATGACTTGCTTATGACACCCCATAGAATATATTATGTTTAGTACCTTGGACACTGTAGCTTATTCACTTAAATCTCTGATAAATTGTGGATCTGGAATGCACAGTCTAGTTAGCACAGTTAGTAAGGTGTTGGGTTTGCACTATCAAATTAAGACTGTCATTGGCTCGAATTCCATGTTATTGTGTTTTTATTTTACTAGTGTGGTTTGTGGCTCTATAATATGAATGCCTATGTTTTTTAACAACAATAGTCAAGTCTTCCAATGGACTTTTTAGTGAAACCCAATAGATAGCTTTATTTTCTCTTTGTTTACTCAAATATTGAATGCTTATGTCTTATAAATTTAGTAGGAAAGTATTCTAATGACTTGCTTATGACACCCCATAGAATATATTATGTTTAGTACCTTGGACACTGTAGCTTATTCACTTAAATCTCTGATACATTGTGTATCTGGTATGCACAGTCTGGTTAGCACAGTTAGTAAAGTATTGGGTTTGCACTGTCAAATTAAGACTGTCATTGGTTCGAATCCCATGTTATCATGTTTTTATTTTACTAGTGTGGTTTGTGGCTCTATAATATGAATGCCTATGTCTTTTAACAACAATAGTCAAGTCTTCCAATGGACTTTTTAGTGAAATCCAATAGATAGCTTTATTTTATCTTTGTTTACTCAAATATTGAATGCTTATGTCTTATAAATTTAGTAGGAAAGTATTCTAATGACTTGCTTATGACACCCCATAGAATGTATTATGTTTAGTACCTTGGACACTGTAGCTTATTCACTTAAATCTCTGATAAATTGTGTGTCTGGTATGCACAGTCTAGTTAGCACAGTTAGTAAGGTGTTGGGTTTGCACTATCAAATTAAGATTGTCATTGGCTCGAATCCCATGTTATCATGTTTTTATTTTACTAGTGTGGTTTGTGGCTCTATAATATGAATGCCTATGTTTTTTAACAACAATAGTCAAGTCTTCCAATGGACTTTTTAGTGAAACCCAATAGATAGCTTTATTTTCTCTTTGTTTACTCAAATATTGAATGCTTATGTCTTATAAATTTAGTAGGAAAGTATTCTAATGACTTGCTTATGACACCCCATAGAATATATTATGTTTAGTACCTTGGACACTGTAGCTTATTCACTTAAATCTCTGATAAATTGTGTGTCTGGTTAGCACAGTTAGTAAGGTGTTGGGTTTGCACTATCATATTAAGACTGTCATTGGTTCGAATCCCATGTTATCATGTTTTTATTTTACTAGTGTGGTTTGTGGCTCTATAATATGAATGCCTATGTCTTTTAACAACAATAGTCAAGTCTTCCAATGGACTTTTTAGTGAAACCCAATAGATAGCTTTATTTTCTCTTTGTTTACTAAAATATTGAATGCTTATGTCTTGTAAATTTAGTAGGAAAGTATTCTAATGACTTGCTTATGACACCCCATAGAATATATTATGTTTAGTACCTTGGACACTGTAGCTTATTCACTTAAATCTCTGATAAATTGTGTGTCTGGTATGCACAGTCTAGTTAGCACAGTTAGTAAGGTGTTTGGTTTGCACAATCAAATAAAGACTGTCATTGGCTCGATTCCCATGTTATCATGTTTTTATTTTACTAGTGTGGTTTGTGGCTCTATAATATGAATGCCTATGTTTTTTAACAATAGTCAAGTCTTCCAATGGACTTTTTAGTGAAACCCAATAGATAGCTTTATTTTATCTTTGTTTACTCAAATATTGAATGCTTATGTCTTATAAATTTAGTAGGAAAGTATTCTAATGACTTGCTTATGACACCCCATAGAATATATTATGTTTAGTACCTTGGACACTGTAGCTTATTCACTTAAATCTCTGATAAATTGTGCGTCTGGTATGCACAGTCTGGTTAGCACAGTTAGTAAGGTGTTGGGTTTGCACTATCATATTAAGACTGTCATTGGTTCGAATCCCATGTTATCATGTTTTTATTTTACTAGTGTGGTTTGTGGCTCTATAATATGAATGCCTATGTCTTTTAACAACAATAGTCAAGTCTTCCAATGGACTTTTTAGTGAAACCCAATAGATAGCTTTATTTTCTCTTTGTTTACTAAAATATTGAATGCTTATGTCTTATAAATTTAGTAGGAAAGTATTCTAATGACTTGCTTATGACACCCCATAAATATATATTATGTTTACTACCTTGGACACTGTAGCTTATTCACTTAAATCTCTGATAAATTGTGGGTCTGGTATGCACAGTCTGGTTAGCACAGTTAGTAAGGTGTTTGGTTTGCACTATCAAATTAAGACTGTCATTGGTTCGAATCCCATGTTATCATGTTTTTATTTTACTAGTGTGGTTTGTGGCTCTATAATATGAATGCCTATGTCTTTTAACAACAATAGTCAAGTCTTCCAATGGACTTTTTAGTGAAATCCAATAGATAGCTTTATTTTATCTTTGTTTACTCAAATATTGAATGCTTATGTCTTATAAATTTAGTAGGAAAGTATTCTAATGACTTGCTTATGACACCCCATAGAATATATTATGTTTAGTACCTTGGACACTGTAGCTTATTCACTTAAATCTCTGATAAATTGTGGATCTGGAATGCACAGTCTAGTTAGCACAGTTAGTAAGGTGTTGGGTTTGCACTATCAAATTAAGACTGTCATTGGCTCGAATTCCATGTTATCGTGTTTTTATTTTACTAGTGTGGTTTGTGGCTCTATAATATGAATGCCTATGTTTTTTAACAACAATAGTCAAGTCTTCCAATGGACTTTTTAGTGAAACCCAATAGATAGCTTTATTTTCTCTTTGTTTACTCAAATATTGAATGCTTATGTCTTATAAATTTAGTAGGAAAGTATTCTAATGACTTGCTTATGACACCCCATAGAATATATTATGTTTAGTACCTTGGACACTGTAGCTTATTCACTTAAATCTCTGATACATTGTGTATCTGGTATGCACAGTCTGGTTAGCACAGTTAGTAAAGTATTGGGTTTGCACTGTCAAATTAAGACTGTCATTGGTTCGAATCCCATGTTATCATGTTTTTATTTTACTAGTGTGGTTTGTGGCTCTATAATATGAATGCCTATGTCTTTTAACAACAATAGTCAAGTCTTCCAATGGACTTTTTAGTGAAATCCAATAGATAGCTTTATTTTATCTTTGTTTACTCAAATATTGAATGCTTATGTCTTATAAATTTAGTAGGAAAGTATTCTAATGACTTGCTTAAGACACCCCATAGAATGTATTATGTTTAGTACCTTGGACACTGTAGCTTATTCACTTAAATCTCTGATAAATTGTGTGTCTGGTATGCACAGTCTAGTTAGCACAGTTAGTAAGGTGTTGGGTTTGCACTATCAAATTAAGATTGTCATTGGCTCGAATCCCATGTTATCATGTTTTTATTTTACTAGTGTGGTTTGTGGCTCTATAATATGAATGCCTATGTTTTTTAACAACAATAGTCAAGTCTTCCAATGGACTTTTTAGTGAAACCCAATAGATAGCTTTATTTTCTCTTTGTTTACTCAAATATTGAATGCTTATGTCTTATAAATTTAGTAGGAAAGTATTCTAATGACTTGCTTATGACACCCCATAGAATATATTATGTTTAGTACCTTGGACACTGTAGCTTATTCACTTAAATCTCTGATAAATTGTGTGTCTGGTTAGCACAGTTAGTAAGGTGTTGGGTTTGCACTATCATATTAAGACTGTCATTGGTACGAATCCCATGTTATCATGTTTTTATTTTACTAGTGTGGTTTGTGGCTCTATAATATGAATGCCTATGTCTTTTAACAACAATAGTCAAGTCTTCCAATGGACTTTTTAGTGAAACCCAATAGATAGCTTTATTTTCTCTTTGTTTACTAAAATATTGAATGCTTATGTCTTGTAAATTTAGTAGGAATGTATTCTAATGACTTGCTTATGACACCCCATAGAATATATTATGTTTAGTACCTTGGACACTGTAGCTTATTCACTTAAATCTCTGATAAATTGTGTGTCTGGTATGCACAGTCTAGTTAGCACAGTTAGTAAGGTGTTTGGTTTGCACAATCAAATAAAGACTGTCATTGGCTCGATTCCCATGTTATCATGTTTTTATTTTACTAGTGTGGTTTGTGGCTCTATAATATGAATGCCTATGTTTTTTAACAATAGTCAAGTCTTCCAATGGACTTTTTAGTGAAACCCAATAGATAGCTTTATTTTATCTTTGTTTACTCAAATATTGAATGCTTATGTCTTATAAATTTAGTAGGAAAGTATTCTAATGACTTGCTTATGACACCCCATAGAATATATTATGTTTAGTACCTTGGACACTGTAGCTTATTCACTTAAATCTCTGATAAATTGTGTGTCTGGTATGCACAGTCTGGTTAGCACAGTTAGTAAGGTGTTGGGTTTGCACTATCAAATTAAGACTGTCATTGGTTTGAATCCCATGTTATCATGTTTTTATTTGACTAGTGTGGTTTGTGGCTCTATAATATGAATGCCTATGTCTTTTAACAACAATAGTCAAGTCTTCCAATGGACTTTTTAGTGAAACCCAATAGATAGCTTTATTTTCTCTTTGTTTACTAAAATATTGAATGCTTATGTCTTATAAATTTAGTAGGAAAGTATTCTAATGACTTGCTTATGACACCCCATAAAATATATTATGTTTACTACCTTGGACACTGTAGCTTATTCACTTAAATCTCTGATAAATTGTGGGTCTGGTATGCACAGTCTGGTTAGCACAGTTAGTAAGGTGTTTGGTTTGCACTATCAAATTAAGACTGTCATTGGTTCGAATCCCATGTTATCATGTTTTTATTTTACTAGTGTGGTTTGTGGCTCTATAATATGAATGCCTATGTCTTTTAACAACAATAGTCAAGTCTTCCAATGGACTTTTTAGTGAAATCCAATAGATAGCTTTATTTTATCTTTGTTTACTCAAATATTGAATGCTTATGTCTTATAAATTTAGTAGGAAAGTATTCTAATGACTTGCTTATGACACCCCATAGAATATATTATGTTTAGTACCTTGGACACTGTAGCTTATTCACTTAAATCTCTGATACATTGTGTATCTGGTATGCACAGTCTGGTTAGCACAGTTAGTAAAGTATTGGGTTTGCACTGTCAAATTAAGACTGTCATTGGTTCGAATCCCATGTTATCATGTTTTTATTTTACTAGTGTGGTTTGTGGCTCTATAATATGAATGCCTATGTCTTTTAACAACAATAGTCAAGTCTTCCAATGGACTTTTTAGTGAAATCCAATAGATAGCTTTATTTTATCTTTGTTTACTCAAATATTGAATGCTTATGTCTTATAAATTTAGTAGGAAAGTATTCTAATGACTTGCTTATGACACCCCATAGAATGTATTATGTTTAGTACCTTGGACACTGTAGCTTATTCACTTAAATCTCTGATAAATTGTGTGTCTGGTATGCACAGTCTAGTTAGCACAGTTAGTAAGGTGTTGGGTTTGCACTATCAAATTAAGATTGTCATTGGCTCGAATCCCATGTTATCATGTTTTTATTTTACTAGTGTGGTTTGTGGCTCTATAATATGAATGCCTATGTTTTTTAACAACAATAGTCAAGTCTTCCAATGGACTTTTTAGTGAAACCCAATAGATAGCTTTATTTTATCTTTGTTTACTCAAATATTGAATGCTTATGTCTTATAAATTTAGTAGGAAAGTATTCTAATGACTTGCTTATGACACCCCATAGAATATATTATGTTTAGTACCTTGGACACTGTAGCTTATTCACTTAAATCTCTGATAAATTGTGTGTCTGGTTAGCACAGTTAGTAAGGTGTTGGGTTTGCACTATCATATTAAGACTGTCATTGGTTCGAATCCCATGTTATCATGTTTTTATTTTACTAGTGTGGTTTGTGGCTCTATAATATGAATGCCTATGTCTTTTAACAACAATAGTCAAGTCTTCCAATGGACTTTTTAGTGAAACCCAATAGATAGCTTTATTTTCTCTTTGTTTACTAAAATATTGAATGCTTATGTCTTGTAAATTTAGTAGGAAAGTATTCTAATGACTTGCTTATGACACCCCATAGAATATATTATGTTTAGTACCTTGGACACTGTAGCTTATTCACTTAAATCTCTGATAAATTGTGTGTCTGGTATGCACAGTCTAGTTAGCACAGTTAGTAAGGTGTTTGGTTTGCACAATCAAATAAAGACTGTCATTGGCTCGATTCCCATGTTATCATGTTTTTATTTTACTAGTGTGGTTTGTGGCTCTATAATATGAATGCCTATGTTTTTTAACAATAGTCAAGTCTTCCAATGGACTTTTTAGTGAAACCCAATAGATAGCTTTATTTTATCTTTGTTTACTCAAATATTGAATGCTTATGTCTTATAAATTTAGTAGGAAAGTATTCTAATGACTTGCTTATGACACCCCATAGAATATATTATGTTTAGTACCTTGGACACTGTAGCTTATTCACTTAAATCTCTGATAAATTGTGTGTCTGGTATGCACAGTCTGGTTAGCACAGTTAGTAAGGTGTTGGGTTTGCACTATCAAATTAAGACTGTCATTGGTTTGAATCCCATGTTATCATGTTTTTATTTTACTAGTGTGGTTTGTGGCTCTATAATATGAATGCCTATGTCTTTTACCAACAATAGTCAAGTCTTCCAATGGACTTTTTAGTGAAACCCAATAGATAGCTTTATTTTATCTTTGTTTACTCAAATATTGAATGCTTATGTCTTATAAATTTAGTAGGAAAGTATTCTAATGACTTGCTTATGACACCCCATAGAATATATTATGTTTAGTACCTTGGACACTGTAGCTTATTCACTTAAATCTCTGATAAATTGTGTGTCTGGTATGCACAGTCTAGTTAGCACAGTTAGTAAGGTGTTGGGTTTGCACTATCAAATTAAGATTGTCATTGGCTCGAATCCCATGTTATCATGTTTTTATTTTACTAGTGTGGTTTGTGGCTCTATAATATGAATGCCTATGTTTTTTAACAACAATAGTCAAGTCTTCCAATGGACTTTTTAGTGAAACCCAATAGATAGCTTTATTTTCTCTTTGTTTACTCAAATATTGAATGCTTATGTCTTATAAATTTAGTAGGAAAGTATTCTAATGACTTGCTTATGACACCCCATAGAATATATTATGTTTAGTACCTTGGACACTGTAGCTTATTCACTTAAATCTCTGATAAATTGTGTGTCTGGTATGCACAGTCTAGTTAGCACAGTTAGTAAGGTGTTGGGTTTGCACTATCAAATTAAGACTGTCATTGGCTCGAATCCCATGTTGTCATGTTTTTATTTTACTAGTGTGGTTTGTGGCTCTATAATATGAATGCCTATGTTTTTTAACAACAATAGTCAAGTCTTCCAATGGACTTTTTAGTGAAACCCAATAGATAGCTTTATTTTCTCTTTGTTTACTCAAATATTGAATGCTTATGTCTTATAAATTTAGTAGGAAAGTATTCTAATGACTTGCTTATGACACCCCATAGAATATATTATGTTTAGTACCTTGGACACTGTAGCTTATTCACTTAAATCTCTGATAAATTGTGTGTCTGGTTAGCACAGTTAGTAAGGTGTTGGGTTTGCACTATCATATTAAGACTGTCATTGGTTCGAATCCCATGTTATCATGTTTTTATTTTACTAGTGTGGTTTGTGGCTCTATAATATGAATGCCTATGTCTTTTAACAACAATAGTCAAGTCTTCCAATGGATTTTTTAGTGAAACCCAATAGATAGCTTTATTTTCTCTTTGTTTACTAAAATATTGAATGCTTATGTCTTATAAATTTAGTAGGAAAGTATTCTAATGACTTGCTTATGACACCCCATAGAATATATTATGTTTAGTACCTTGGACACTGTAGCTTATTCACTTAAATCTCTGATAAATTGTGTGTCTGGTTAGCACAGTTAGTAAGGTGTTGGGTTTGCACTATCATATTAAGACTGTCATTGGTTCGAATCCCATGTTATCATGTTTTTATTTTACTAGTGTGGTTTGTGGCTCTATAATATGAATGCCTATGTCTTTTAACAACAATAGTCAAGTCTTCCAATGGACTTTTTAGTGAAACCCAATAGATAGCTTTATTTTCTCTTTGTTTACTAAAATATTGAATGCTTATGTCTTGTAAATTTAGTAGGAAAGTATTCTAATGACTTGCTTATGACACCCCATAGAATATATTATGTTTAGTACCTTGGACACTGTAGCTTATTCACTTAAATCTCTGATAAATTGTGTATCTGGTATGCACAGTCTAGTTAGCACAGTTAGTAAGGTGTTTGGTTTGCACAATCAAATAAAGACTGTCATTGGCTCGATTCCTATGTTATCATGTTTTTATTTTACTAGTGTGGTTTGTGGCTCTATAATATGAATGCCTATGTTTTTTAACAATAGTCAAGTCTTCCAATGGACTTTTTAGTGAAACCCAATAGATAGCTTTATTTTATCTTTGTTTACTCAAATATTGAATGCTTATGTCTTATAAATTTAGTAGGAAAGTATTCTAATGACTTGCTTATGACACCCCATAGAATATATTATGTTTAGTACCTTGGACACTGTAGCTTATTCACTTAAATCTCTGATAAATTGTGTGTCTGGTATGCACAGTCTGGTTAGCACAGTTAGTAAGGTGTTGGGTTTGCACTATCAAATTAAGACTGTCATTGGTTCGAATCCCATGTTATCATGTTTTTATTTGACTAGTGTGGTTTGTGGCTCTATAATATGAATGCCTATGTCTTTTAACAACAATAGTCAAGTCTTCCAATGGACTTTTTAGTGAAACCCAATAGATAGCTTTATTTTCTCTTTGTTTACTAAAATATTGAATGCTTATGTCTTATAAATTTAGTAGGAAAGTATTCTAATGACTTGCTTATGACACCCCATAAAATATATTATGTTTACTACCTTGGACACTGTAGCTTATTCACTTAAATCTCTGATAAATTGTGGGTCTGGTATGCACAGTCTGGTTAGCACAGTTATTAAGGTGTTTGGTTTGCACTATCAAATTAAGACTGTCATTGGTTCGAATCCCATGTTATCATGTTTTTATTTTACTAGTGTGTTTTGTGGCTCTATAATATGAATGCCTATGTCTTTTAACAACAATAGTCAAGTCTTCCAATGGACTTTTTAGTGAAATCCAATAGATAGCTTTATTTTATCTTTGTTTACTCAAATATTGAATGCTTATGTCTTATAAATTTAGTAGGAAAGTATTCTAATGACTTGCTTATGACACCCCATAGAATATATTATGTTTAGTACCTTGGACACTGTAGCTTATTCACTTAAATCTCTGATAAATTGTGTGTCTGGTATGCACAGTCTAGTTAGCACAGTTAGTAAGGTGTTGGGTTTGCACTATCAAATTAAGATTGTCATTGGCTCGAATCCCATGTTATCATGTTTTTATTTTACTAGTGTGGTTTGTGGCTCTATAATATGAATGCCTATGTTTTTTAACAACAATAGTCAAGTCTTCCAATGGACTTTTTAGTGAAACCCAATAGATAGCTTTATTTTCTCTTTGTTTACTAAAATATTGAATGCTTATGTCTTATAAATTTAGTAGGAAAGTATTCTAATGACTTGCTTATGACACCCCATAGAATATATTATGTTTAGTACCTTGGACACTGTAGCTTATTCACTTAAATCTCTGATAAATTGTGTGTCTGGTTAGCACAGTTAGTAAGGTGTTGGGTTTGCACTATCATATTAAGACTGTCATTGGTTCAAATCTCATGTTATCATGTTTTTATTTTACTAGTGTGGTTTGTGGCTCTATAATATGAATGCCTATGTCTTTTAACAACAATAGTCAAGTCTTCCAATGGACTTTTTAGTGAAACCCAATAGATAGCTTTATTTTCTCTTTGTTTACTAAAATATTGAATGCTTATGTCTTGTAAATTTAGTAGGAAAGTATTCTAATGACTTGCTTATGACACCCCATAGAATATATTATGTTTAGTACCTTGGACACTGTAGCTTATTCACTTAAATCTCTGATAAATTGTGTGTCTGGTATGCACAGTCTAGTTAGCACAGTTAGTAAGGTGTTTGGTTTGCACAATCAAATAAAGACTGTCATTGGCTCGATTCCCATGTTATCATGTTTTTATTTTACTAGTGTGGTTTGTGGCTCTATAATATGAATGCCTATGTTTTTTAACAATAGTCAAGTCTTCCAATGGACTTGTTAGTGAAACCCAATAGATAGCTTTATTTTATCTTTGTTTACTCAAATATTGAATGCTTATGTCTTATAAATTTAGTAGGAAAGTATTCTAATGACTTGCTTATAACACCCCATAGAATATATTATGTTTAGTACCTTGGACACTGTAGCTTATTCACTTAAATCTCTGATAAATTGTGTGTCTGGTATGCACAGTCTGGTTAGCACAGTTAGTAAGGTGTTGGGTTTGCACTATCAAATTAAGACTGTCATTGGTTTGAATCCCATGTTATCATGTTTTTATTTGACTAGTGTGGTTTGTGGCTCTATAATATGAATGCCTATGTCTTTTAACAACAATAGTCAAGTCTTCCAATGGACTTTTTAGTGAAACCCAATAGATAGCTTTATTTTCTCTTTGTTTACTAAAATATTGAATGCTTATGTCTTATAAATTTAGTAGGAAAGTATTCTAATGACTTGCTTATGACACCCCATAAAATATATTATGTTTACTACCTTGGACACTGTAGCTTATTCACTTAAATCTCTGATAAATTGTGGGTCTGGTATGCACAGTCTGGTTAGCACAGTTAGTAAGGTATTTGGTTTGCACTATCAAATTAAGACTGTCATTGGTTCGAATCCCATGTTATCATGTTTTTATTTTACTAGTGTGGTTTGTTGCTCTATAATATGAATGCCTATGTCTTTTAACAACAATAGTCAAGTCTTCCAATGGACTTTTTAGTGAAATCCAATAGATAGCTTTATTTTATCTTTGTTTACTCAAATATTGAATGCTTATGTCTTATAAATTTAGTAGGAAAGTATTCTAATGACTTGCTTATGACACCCCATAGAATATATTATGTTTAGTACCTTGGACACTGTAGCTTATTCACTTAAATCTCTGATAAATTGTGTGTCTGGTATGCACAGTCTAGTTAGCACAGTTAGTAAGGTGTTGGGTTTGCACTATCAAATTAAGATTGTCATTGGCTCGAATCCCATGTTATCATGTTTTTATTTTACTAGTGTGGTTTGTGGCTCTATAATATGAATGCCTATGTTTTTTAACAACAATAGTCAAGTCTTCCAATGGACTTTTTATTGAAACCCAATAGATAGCTTTATTTTCTCTTTGTTTACTCAAATATTGAATGCTTATGTCTTATAAATTTAGTAGGAAAGTATTCTAATGACTTGCTTATGACACCCCATAGAATATATTATGTTTAGTACCTTGGACACTGTAGCTTATTCACTTAAATCTCTGATAAATTGTGTGTCTGGTATGCACAGTCTAGTTAGCACAGTTAGTAAGGTGTTGGGTTTGCACTATCAAATTAAGACTGTCATTGGCTCGAATCCCATGTTGTCATGTTTTTATTTTACTAGTGTGGTTTGTGGCTCTATAATATGAATGCCTATGTTTTTTAACAACAATAGTCAAGTCTTCCAATGGACTTTTTAGTGAAACCCAATAGATAGCTTTATTTTCTCTTTGTTTACTCAAATATTGAATGCTTATGTCTTATAAATTTAGTAGGAAAGTATTCTAATGACTTGCTTATGACACCCCATAGAATATATTATGTTTAGTACCTTGGACACTGTAGCTTATTCACTTAAATCTCTGATAAATTGTGTGTCTGGTTAGCACAGTTAGTAAGGTGTTGGGTTTGCACTATCATATTAAGACTGTCATTGGTTCGAATCCCATGTTATCATGTTTTTATTTTACTAGTGTGGTTTGTGGCTCTATAATATGAATGCCTATGTCTTTTAACAACAATAGTCAAGTCTTCCAATGGATTTTTTAGTGAAACCCAATAGATAGCTTTATTTTCTCTTTGTTTACTAAAATATTGAATGCTTATGTCTTATAAATTTAGTAGGAAAGTATTCTAATGACTTGCTTATGACACCCCATAGAATATATTATGTTTAGTACCTTGGACACTGTAGCTTATTCACTTAAATCTCTGATAAATTGTGTGTCTGGTTAGCACAGTTAGTAAGGTGTTGGGTTTGCACTATCATATTAAGACTGTCATTGGTTCGAATCCCATGTTATCATGTTTTTATTTTACTAGTGTGGTTTGTGGCTCTATAATATGAATGCCTATGTCTTTTAACAACAATAGTCAAGTCTTCCAATGGACTTTTTAGTGAAACCCAATAGATAGCTTTATTTTCTCTTTGTTTACTAAAATATTGAATGCTTATGTCTTGTAAATTTAGTAGGAAAGTATTCTAATGACTTGCTTATGACACCCCATAGAATATATTATGTTTAGTACCTTGGACACTGTAGCTTATTCACTTAAATCTCTGATAAATTGTGTATCTGGTATGCACAGTCTAGTTAGCACAGTTAGTAAGGTGTTTGGTTTGCACAATCAAATAAAGACTGTCATTGGCTCGATTCCTATGTTATCATGTTTTTATTTTACTAGTGTGGTTTGTGGCTCTATAATATGAATGCCTATGTTTTTTAACAATAGTCAAGTCTTCCAATGGACTTTTTAGTGAAACCCAATAGATAGCTTTATTTTATCTTTGTTTACTCAAATATTGAATGCTTATGTCTTATAAATTTAGTAGGAAAGTATTCTAATGACTTGCTTATGACACCCCATAGAATATATTATGTTTAGTACCTTGGACACTGTAGCTTATTCACTTAAATCTCTGATAAATTGTGTGTCTGGTATGCACAGTCTGGTTAGCACAGTTAGTAAGGTGTTGGGTTTGCACTATCAAATTAAGACTGTCATTGGTTCGAATCCCATGTTATCATGTTTTTATTTGACTAGTGTGGTTTGTGGCTCTATAATATGAATGCCTATGTCTTTTAACAACAATAGTCAAGTCTTCCAATGGACTTTTTAGTGAAACCCAATAGATAGCTTTATTTTCTCTTTGTTTACTAAAATATTGAATGCTTATGTCTTATAAATTTAGTAGGAAAGTATTCTAATGACTTGCTTATGACACCCCATAAAATATATTATGTTTACTACCTTGGACACTGTAGCTTATTCACTTAAATCTCTGATAAATTGTGGGTCTGGTATGCACAGTCTGGTTAGCACAGTTATTAAGGTGTTTGGTTTGCACTATCAAATTAAGACTGTCATTGGTTCGAATCCCATGTTATCATGTTTTTATTTTACTAGTGTGTTTTGTGGCTCTATAATATGAATGCCTATGTCTTTTAACAACAATAGTCAAGTCTTCCAATGGACTTTTTAGTGAAATCCAATAGATAGCTTTATTTTATCTTTGTTTACTCAAATATTGAATGCTTATGTCTTATAAATTTAGTAGGAAAGTATTCTAATGACTTGCTTATGACACCCCATAGAATATATTATGTTTAGTACCTTGGACACTGTAGCTTATTCACTTAAATCTCTGATAAATTGTGTGTCTGGTATGCACAGTCTAGTTAGCACAGTTAGTAAGGTGTTGGGTTTGCACTATCAAATTAAGATTGTCATTGGCTCGAATCCCATGTTATCATGTTTTTATTTTACTAGTGTGGTTTGTGGCTCTATAATATGAATGCCTATGTTTTTTAACAACAATAGTCAAGTCTTCCAATGGACTTTTTAGTGAAACCCAATAGATAGCTTTATTTTCTCTTTGTTTACTAAAATATTGAATGCTTATGTCTTATAAATTTAGTAGGAAAGTATTCTAATGACTTGCTTATGACACCCCATAGAATATATTATGTTTAGTACCTTGGACACTGTAGCTTATTCACTTAAATCTCTGATAAATTGTGTGTCTGGTTAGCACAGTTAGTAAGGTGTTGGGTTTGCACTATCATATTAAGACTGTCATTGGTTCAAATCTCATGTTATCATGTTTTTATTTTACTAGTGTGGTTTGTGGCTCTATAATATGAATGCCTATGTCTTTTAACAACAATAGTCAAGTCTTCCAATGGACTTTTTAGTGAAACCCAATAGATAGCTTTATTTTCTCTTTGTTTACTAAAATATTGAATGCTTATGTCTTGTAAATTTAGTAGGAAAGTATTCTAATGACTTGCTTATGACACCCCATAGAATATATTATGTTTAGTACCTTGGACACTGTAGCTTATTCACTTAAATCTCTGATAAATTGTGTGTCTGGTATGCACAGTCTAGTTAGCACAGTTAGTAAGGTGTTTGGTTTGCACAATCAAATAAAGACTGTCATTGGCTCGATTCCCATGTTATCATGTTTTTATTTTACTAGTGTGGTTTGTGGCTCTATAATATGAATGCCTATGTTTTTTAACAATAGTCAAGTCTTCCAATGGACTTGTTAGTGAAACCCAATAGATAGCTTTATTTTATCTTTGTTTACTCAAATATTGAATGCTTATGTCTTATAAATTTAGTAGGAAAGTATTCTAATGACTTGCTTATAACACCCCATAGAATATATTATGTTTAGTACCTTGGACACTGTAGCTTATTCACTTAAATCTCTGATAAATTGTGTGTCTGGTATGCACAGTCTGGTTAGCACAGTTAGTAAGGTGTTGGGTTTGCACTATCAAATTAAGACTGTCATTGGTTTGAATCCCATGTTATCATGTTTTTATTTGACTAGTGTGGTTTGTGGCTCTATAATATGAATGCCTATGTCTTTTAACAACAATAGTCAAGTCTTCCAATGGACTTTTTAGTGAAACCCAATAGATAGCTTTATTTTCTCTTTGTTTACTAAAATATTGAATGCTTATGTCTTATAAATTTAGTAGGAAAGTATTCTAATGACTTGCTTATGACACCCCATAAAATATATTATGTTTACTACCTTGGACACTGTAGCTTATTCACTTAAATCTCTGATAAATTGTGGGTCTGGTATGCGCAGTCTGGTTAGCACAGTTAGTAAGGTGTTTGGTTTGCACTATCAAATTAAGACTGTCATTGGTTCGAATCCCATGTTATCATGTTTTTATTTTACTAGTGTGGTTTGTTGCTCTATAATATGAATGCCTATGTCTTTTAACAACAATAGTCAAGTCTTCCAATGGACTTTTTAGTGAAATCCAATAGATAGCTTTATTTTATCTTTGTTTACTCAAATATTGAATGCTTATGTCTTATAAATTTAGTAGGAAAGTATTCTAATGACTTGCTTATGACACCCCATAGAATATATTATGTTTAGTACCTTGGACACTGTAGCTTATTCACTTAAATCTCTGATAAATTGTGTGTCTGGTATGCACAGTCTAGTTAGCACAGTTAGTAAGGTGTTGGGTTTGCACTATCAAATTAAGATTGTCATTGGCTCGAATCCCATGTTATCATGTTTTTATTTTACTAGTGTGGTTTGTGGCTCTATAATATGAATGCCTATGTTTTTTAACAACAATAGTCAAGTCTTCCAATGGACTTTTTATTGAAACCCAATAGATAGCTTTATTTTCTCTTTGTTTACTCAAATATTGAATGCTTATGTCTTATAAATTTAGTAGGAAAGTATTCTAATGACTTGCTTATGACACCCCATAGAATATATTATGTTTAGTACCTTGGACACTGTAGCTTATTCACTTAAATCTCTGATAAATTGTGTGTCTGGTATGCACAGTCTAGTTAGCACAGTTAGTAAGGTGTTGGGTTTGCACTATCAAATTAAGACTGTCATTGGCTCGAATCCCATGTTGTCATGTTTTTATTTTACTAGTGTGGTTTGTGGCTCTATAATATGAATGCCTATGTTTTTTAACAACAATAGTCAAGTCTTCCAATGGACTTTTTAGTGAAACCCAATAGATAGCTTTATTTTCTCTTTGTTTACTCAAATATTGAATGCTTATGTCTTATAAATTTAGTAGGAAAGTATTCTAATGACTTGCTTATGACACCCCATAGAATATATTATGTTTAGTACCTTGGACACTGTAGCTTATTCACTTAAATCTCTGATAAATTGTGTGTCTGGTTAGCACAGTTAGTAAGGTGTTGGGTTTGCACTATCATATTAAGACTGTCATTGGTTCGAATCCCATGTTATCATGTTTTTATTTTACTAGTGTGGTTTGTGGCTCTATAATATGAATGCCTATGTCTTTTAACAACAATAGTCAAGTCTTCCAATGGATTTTTTAGTGAAACCCAATAGATAGCTTTATTTTCTCTTTGTTTACTAAAATATTGAATGCTTATGTCTTATAAATTTAGTAGGAAAGTATTCTAATGACTTGCTTATGACACCCCATAGAATATATTATGTTTAGTACCTTGGACACTGTAGCTTATTCACTTAAATCTCTGATAAATTGTGTGTCTGGTTAGCACAGTTAGTAAGGTGTTGGGTTTGCACTATCATATTAAGACTGTCATTGGTTCGAATCCCATGTTATCATGTTTTTATTTTACTAGTGTGGTTTGTGGCTCTATAATATGAATGCCTATGTCTTTTAACAACAATAGTCAAGTCTTCCAATGGACTTTTTAGTGAAACCCAATAGATAGCTTTATTTTCTCTTTGTTTACTAAAATATTGAATGCTTATGTCTTGTAAATTTAGTAGGAAAGTATTCTAATGACTTGCTTATGACACCCCATAGAATATATTATGTTTAGTACCTTGGACACTGTAGCTTATTCACTTAAATCTCTGATAAATTGTGTATCTGGTATGCACAGTCTAGTTAGCACAGTTAGTAAGGTGTTTGGTTTGCACAATCAAATAAAGACTGTCATTGGCTCGATTCCCATGTTATCATGTTTTTATTTTACTAGTGTGGTTTGTGGCTCTATAATATGAATGCCTATGTTTTTTAACAATAGTCAAGTCTTCCAATGGACTTTTTAGTGAAACCCAATAGATAGCTTTATTTTATCTTTGTTTACTCAAATATTGAATGCTTATGTCTTATAAATTTAGTAGGAAAGTATTCTAATGACTTGCTTATGACACCCCATAGAATATATTATGTTTAGTACCTTGGACACTGTAGCTTATTCACTTAAATCTCTGATAAATTGTGTGTCTGGTATGCACAGTCTGGTTAGCACAGTTAGTAAGGTGTTGGGTTT